>NC_091999.1:51315355-51621125 GCF_044704955.1 Pristiophorus japonicus
GGAAGAGAGGTCAGGGGCCGTTGGGCCCAGGGAGCAGCGTTTTCTGCAACGAATCGCGGTGCTTGAGGGGTGGATCCTGAGTCGGCCTGTCAGGTGAGTCTGTGTGTACCCCTGTTAAACAATTTATCTTTTAAAAATTAAATCGAGATTTCTTTTGTTAACAAAACAATGTAACATTGCTCAGTACTTTGTTTTCCTGGAGTTCCTATTATGAGTTTCTGACACTTCAGTGCCAAGATAATCAGGTGTTTAAAGGTCATTCATTTCCCTCTTTCCATGACACTGTTAGTTAAAGGGACAGAGATTGATTTCCCTGCATTATGCATTCGTAGTAGTTAAAGTAACATCCTTCCTGTTAGTAGTGAGTTACATTCTGTGCTGGGCGAGATGGCTGGTGGCATCAGCCTTTAAAATACGCATTCTCTTGTTCAACTCTCTCCAGGGTCTCACCCTTCGCTATCTCTGTAACCTCCTCCAGCCCACCAACCCTCTTAATAGTTTGTTTTCTTTGGAACAAAGGAGGCTGAGGGGAGACTTTAATGAGGTGTATAAAATTATGAGGGGCCCAGATATAGTGGAGAGGAAGGACCTATTTCCTTTCACAGAGGGGTCAGCAACCAGCAGAACTTTTTAGCCAGTACGCAGCAAGCCCAACAAGAGAGGGGGAAGTTCTGGACTTAGTATTAGGGACTGAAGCTGGGCAGGTGGAAGGGGTATCAGTGGGAGAGCATTGGTGCTTGTGATCGTAATTCAGTTAGATTTAGGGTAGTTATGGAAAAGGACAAAGATAGACCAGGAATAAAAGTTCTCAATTGGGGTAAAGCCAATTTTACGAAGCTGAGATGTGATTTAGCCAAAGTGGACTGGAAACAGCTATTTGAAATGGTGAGAGATTGGGAAACTTTGGTGTTCAGAGGGACCTTGTGTGTCCTTGTACACGAATCACTGAAAGTTAATATGGAGGTACAGCAAGCAACGAAGAAAGCAAATGGTATGTTGGCCTTTATTACAAGAGGATTTGAGTGCAGGAGTAAAGATGTCTTACTGCAATTATATAGGGCCCTGGTGAGACTGCAGCTGGAGTATTGTGTACAGTTTTGGCTGCTTACCAAAGGAAGGATGTACTTGCCATTGAGGATGGCAACGAAGGTTCACCAAACTGAATTCCTGTGGTGGGAGGATTGTCCTATGAGGAGAGATTGAGTAGACCTAGGCACATATTCTCTAGAGTTTAGAAGAATGAGAGATGATCTCATTGAAACATACAAAATTCTTACAAGGCGTGACAGGATAGATGCAGGGAGGATGTTTCTGGCTGAGGAGTCTAGAACCAGGGGTCACAGTCTCAAAATAAGGGGTTGGCCATTTAGGACTGAGAAGAGCAGAAACGTATTTACTCATTAATCTTTGCAATTCTCTACCCCAGAGGGCTGTGGAGGCTCTGCCTTTGAGCATATTTAAGACAGAGATCGATAGTTTTTTGTAAATTTAGGGAATCAAGGGATATGGAATAGTGCAGGAAAGTGGAGTTGAGGTAGAAGATCAGCCATGATCTCATTGAATGGCAGAGCAGGCTCGAGGGGCCGAATGGCATACTCCTGCTCTAAAATCTTATGTTCTTATGTTGAAGTTAAATCAGTCTCAGAGCAGTGGGAGGCATTCAATGAGGAGATAATGAGGGTTCAGAGGAAGTATGTTACCTTCAAGAAAAAGGGTGGGACTAATAAATCTTGAGCCCCCTGGATATCAACATAAGAAATAGGGACAGGAGGAGGCCATAAGGTCCCTCGAGCCTGCACCGCAATTCAATGAGATCATGGCTGATCATCGCCCTCAACTCCACTTTCCCGCCTGATCTCCATATCCCTTGATTAGCTTAATATACAAAAATCGATCAATCTCAACCTTGAATAGACTGAGCATCCACAGCCCTCTGGGGGAGAGAATGCCAAAGATTCACAACCCTCTGAATGAAGAAAATTCTCCTCAATTCTGTCTTAAATGGCCTACCACTTATCCTGAGACTGTGCCCCCTAGTTCGAGACAGTCCAGCCAGGGGAATCAACCACTCAGCATCTAACCTGTCAGTCCCCTTCAGAACCTTGTATGTTTCAATGAGATCACCTCTCATTATTCTAAACTTGAGAGTGTATAGGCCCATTCTACACACTATCTCATCATAAGACAGCCCAGGAATCAATCTTGTGAACCTTTGTTGCACAGTGTCCAAGGCAAGTGGTTCCGTCCTTCGATAAGGAGACCAAAACTGTGCCCAGTACTCCAGGTGTGGTCTCACCAAGACCCTGTACAATTGTAGCAAGACCTCCTTACTCTTATATTCTAACCCCTTGCAATAGAGGACAAATGATTTGCCTTCCTTATTGCTTGCATACCTGCATGCTCACTTTCTGTGTGTCTTGCACAAGGGCACCCCAAATCTCTCTAAACACCAAAGTTTAAAAGTTTCTCATAATTTAAAAGATATTCTGTTCTTCTGTTTTTCCTACCAAAGTGAATAACCTCACATTTCCCTACATTATACTCCATCTGCCACCTTACTGCCCACTCACATAATCTATCTATGTATATCTTGCAGACTCTTGTGTTCTCACAGCTTACTGTCCCACCTAGTTTTGTATCCTAAGCAAATTTGGATACATTACACTCGATCCCTTCATCTAGGTCATAAATCATAAAATCATCGAAATTTACAGCATGGCAGGAGACCATTTCAGCCCACTGTGTCCGTGCCGGCCAACAAACAGCTATCCAGCCTAATCCTACTCTCCAGCTCTCGGTCCGTAGCCCTGTCGGTGATACAGTTGAAGTGCACATCCAAGTATTTTTCAAATGTGCTGAGTGTTTCTGCCTCTACCACCCTTTCAGGCAGTGAGTTCCAGACCCCCACAAACCTCTGGGTGAAGAAATTTCCCTTCGTATCTCCTCTGAACCAATTACTTTAAATCTGTGCCTCCTTGTTATTGACCACTCTGCCACAGGAAACAGGTCCTTCCTATCCACTCTATCCAAGCCCCTTATAATTTAATACTTTCATCAGGTCTCCCCTCAGTGTCCTCTGATCCAAAGAAAATGGACTCTGCCTCTCCAATCTTTCCTCATCGCCAAAATTCTCCAGTCCAGGCAACATTCTTGTAAATCTCCTCTGTACCCTTTCCAGTACAATCACATCTTTCCTGTAATGTGATGACCAGAACTGCACACAGTACTCCAACTGCGGCCTAACCATTTCAAGCATAACCTCCTAGCTCTTGTATTCCATGCCTCGACTAATAAAGGCAAGTATTCCATATGCCTTCTTAACCACCTTATCGACCTGACCTGCCACTTTCAGGGATCTGTGGACCTACACTTCAAGGTCCCTTTGTTCCTCTACAATTTTCAGTGTTGTAGCATTTAATGTGTAATCCCTTGCCTTGTTAGACCTCCCCAAATGCATTACCTCACACTTATCTGGATTAAATTCCATTTGCCACTTTACTGCCCACCTGAAAAGTACATTTATAGTTTCCTGCAGTGTGCAGTTTTGTTGTTAATTCTCAACCACACAGCCTATTTTAGTTTCACCTGCAAACTTCTTAATCATACCCCCAACATTGAAGTCCAAGTCATTGATATATACCAGAAAAAACAAGGGACCCAGCACTGAGCCCTGCAGAACCCCACTGGAAACAGCCTTCCAGTCACAAAAACACCGAATGGCCCACTCCTGCAACTATTTTCTATGTTTCTATGACCCAACTTCCACAGCTCTCTGAGGCAGCAAATTCCACAGATTTACAACCCTTTGAGAGAAGACATTCCTCCTCATCTCAATTTTAAATGGGTGGCCCCTTATTCTAAGATTATGCCCTCTAGTTCGAGTCTCCCCCATCAGTGGAAACATTCTCTCTGCATCCACCTTGTACCCCCCCCCCCTCATAATCTTATACGTTTCGATAAGATCACCTCTCATTCTTATGAATTCCAATGGGTAGAGGCCCAAACTACTCAACCTTTCCTCATAAGTCATCCCCCTCATCCCCGAAACCTTCTCTGAACTGCCTCCAAAGCAATTATATCTTTTCAGAAACATGGATCAGGAAGGCCAAGATTCTATTCGCTTTCCTGATCACTTGCTGTACCTGCATACTATCCATTTGTGTTTCATGCACAAGTGTCTCCAGGTCCCGCTGTACTGCAGCACTTTGTAATCTTTCTCCATTTAAATAATAACTTGCTCTTTGATTTTTTTTCTGCCAAAGTGCATGACCTCACACTTTCTAATATTATACTCCATCTGCCAATTGTTTTCCCATTCACTTAGCCTGTCTATGTCCTTTTGCAGATTTTATGTGTACTCACATATTGCTTTTCCTCCGATCCTTTGTATCGTCAGCAAACTCGGCACCATTACATTCAGTCCCTTCTTCCAAGTTCTTGAATATAGAATGTAAATAGATGGGGTCCCAGCACTGATCCCTGCAGCAACCCACTAGTTACTGGTTGCCAACCAGAGAATGAACCATTTATCCGACTCTCTGTTTTCTGTTAGTTAGCCAATCCTCTATCCTTGCTGATATATTACCCCCAACCCTGTGAACTTTTACGTGGCACCTTGTCAAATGTCTTCTGGAAGTCCAAATACACCACACTCACTGGTTCCCCTTTATCCACC
Source organism: Pristiophorus japonicus (assembly GCF_044704955.1). Lineage (NCBI taxonomy): Eukaryota > Metazoa > Chordata > Chondrichthyes > Pristiophoridae > Pristiophorus > Pristiophorus japonicus. Next base: position 51,320,031 of record NC_091999.1, read on the forward strand.
CTGTTTGTTACATCCTCAAAGAATTCCAGCAAATTTGTCAAACATGCCTTCCCCTTCATAAATCCATGCTGACTCTGCCTGACCAAATTTTGCTTTTCCAAATATCTTGCTACTGCTTCTTTAATGATGGACTCCAACATTTTCCCAACCACAGATATTAGGCTAACTGGTCTATAGTTTCCTGCTTTTTTTCTGCCTCCTTTTTTTAAATAAGGACATTACATTTGCAGTTTTCCAATCACTGGGACCTCCCCAGAATCCAGGGAATTTTGGTAAATTACAACTAATGCATCCACTGTCCCTGCTGCGACTTCTCTTAAGACCCTAGGATGCAAGCCATCAGCTCCAGGGGATTTATCCGCCTTTAGTCCCGTTATCTTACTGAGTACCACCTTCTTAGTGATTGTGTTAAGTTTCTCCCCCCTGTAGCCCCTTGACTGTCCACTGTTGGGATATTGTTAGTGTCCTCGGCCGTAAAGACTGATAGAATATATTTGTTCAGTGTTTCTGCCATCTCCATGTTCCCCATTACTAATTCCCCGATCTCGTCCTCTCAGGGACCAACATTTACTTTAGCCACTCTTTTCCTTTTTATATACCTATAGAAACTCTTGCTATCTATTTTTATATTTTGTGCTAGTTTACTTTCATAGTCTATCTTCCCTTTCTTAATCATTTTTTTAGTCATTCTTTGCTGGCTTTTAAAAGCTTCCCAGTCTTCTGTCCTCCCACGAGTTTTGGCCACTTTGTATGCCCTTGTTTTTAATTGGATACCGTCCTTTATTTCTTGAGTTAGCCACGGATGGCTATCTTTTATTTTACACCCTTTTCTCCTCACTGGAATATATTTTTCTTGAGAGTTGTGCAATCAATATCTCCTTAAATGTACACCACTGTTCATCAACCGTCCTACACTTAAATCTATTTTCCCAGTCCACTTTACCCAACTCTGCCCTCATACCTGCATAGTCTCCTTTATTTAAGATTAGTACGCTGGTTAGAGATCCAACTTTCTCACCCACCATCTAAATTTCAAATTCAGATCCTGCTATGATCACTCATTCCAAGAGATCCTTTACTAGGAGATTGTTTAGTCATCTTGTCTCATTACACAGGACCAGATCTAAGATGGCCTGCCCCCTGGGTGGTTCCGTTACATACTGCTGAAGGAACCCGTCCCTTATGCACTCTATGAACTCCTCCTCAAGGCTACCCTGACCAATTTGATTTGTCCATTCAATATGGAGGTTAAAATCACCCATGATTATTGCTGTTCCCTTTTTACAAGCCCCCACTATTTCCTGGTTTATGCGCTGACCGACAGAGTAGCTATTGTTACGGTGCCTATAGTCGACATCCACCAGTGACTTTTTCCACTTATTGTTCCTTATCTCAACCCAAACCGTTTCAACATCCTGATCATTTGAGCCAATATTGTTTCTTACTATTGCAGTGATTCCATCCTTTATCAATAGAGCTACTCCACGTCCTTTTCCTTTCTTTCTGTCCTTCCGGACTGTCCAGTACCGCTAAATATTTAACTCCCAGACCTGGTCACCTTGCAACCACGCCTCTGTAATGGATATCAGATCATACCCATTTGTATCTATTTGTGCCGTCAACTCATCTATTTTGTTTCAAATGCTATGTGCATTGAGACAAAGTGTTTTTTTACATTTTTTTCCTGCTTGTTTCCTCTCTCCTTCAAACTCACTTTCTTTATTTTTGCTTTCTAATTCCAGCTTTACTCCCCTCCCTACTGAATCTATTTTCAGGTTCCCATCCCCCTGCCATGCTAGTTTAACCCCTCCCCAAAAGCACGAGCACACCCCACCGTGAGGATATTGGTCCCGGCTCTGTTGAGGTGCAACCCATCTGGTTTGTCCATGTCCCACCTCCCCCAGAAGCGGTCCCAGTGCCTCAGGAAAGTAAAGCCCTCCCGCCTGCACTATCTCTCCAGCCAGGCATTCATCTGCTCTATCCTCCTGTTTCTGTAGTCACTAGCTCGTGACATCGGGAGGAATTCGGAGATTACTACCCTTTGAGGTCCTGCTTTTTAATCTCTCTCCTAGCTCCCTAAACTCTGCCTGCTGGAGAGCGGAGGGAGGGGAAACAGTGAGTGTGGAATTGAAAACAGCCGGAGTTAGTGCCTTCAGGGACGGGGCAGATGGGAGGGAGGGGAACCAGTGAGTGCACAACTGGACCCAGGCAGAATCAGCACCTTCAGGGGAGGGGAACCAGTGAGTGTAGAACTGAACCCAGCCAGAGTCAGTACCTTCAGGGGAGGGGAACCAGTGAGTGTGGAACTGAACCCACCCAGAGTCAGTATCTTCAGGGGAGGGGATCCAGTGAGTGTAGAACTGAACCCAGCCAGAGTCAGCACCATCAGGGGAGGGGAACCAGTGAGTGCAGAACTGAAACCAGATAGATTCAGCAACTTCAGGGGAGGAAAGGAGAGGCAGTTGAGAGGAGGTTGATTCCGGAGATGAGAGGGTTGACTTATAAGGAAATATTGAGTCGGGATAAATGGTTCATTCTCAGTTTGGCAATCAGTAACTAGCGGGTTGCCGCAGGGATCAGTGCTGGGACCCCAACTATTTACAATCTATATTAACGACTTGGAAGAAGGGACCGAGTGTAGTGTAGCCACATTTGCTGATGATACAAAGATGGGAGGAAATGCAATGTGTGAGGAGGACACACAAAATATGCAAAACCACATTGACAGGCTAAGTGAGTTGGCAAAAACTTGGCAGATGGAGTATAATGTTGGGAAGTGTGAGGTCATGCACTTTAGCAGAAAAAACAATCACATATCAAATTATTATTTAAAATGGAGAAAGATTGCCAAGTGCTTCTGTACAGCGGGACCTGGGGGGACTTATGCATGAAACACAAAAGATCAGTATGCAGGTACAGCAAGTGATCAGGAAGGCCAATGGAATCTTGGCCATTATTACAAAGGGGATGGAGTATAAAAGCTGGGAAGTCTTGCTACAGTTGTACAGGGTATTGGTGAGGACACACTTGGAATATTGCGTGCAGTTTTGGTTTCCATATTTACGAAAGGATATACTTGCTTTGGAGGCAGTTCAGAGATTCTGGAGATGAGGGGTTGACTTCTGAGGAAAGATTGAATATGTTGGGCCTACACTCATTGGAATTCAGAAGATAGAAAAGTGATCTTATCGAAACATATAAGATTATGAGGGGGCGTGACAAGGTGGATGCAGAGAGGATGTTTCACTGATGGGGGAGAGTAGAACTAGAGGGCATAATCTTAGAATAAGGGGCCTCCATAGAAAACTGAGATGAGGAGAAATTTCTTCTGAGGGTTGTGGATGTGTGGAATTCACTGCCTCTGAGAGGTGTGGAAGCTGGGACATTGTATAAATTTCAGACAGAAATAGACACTTTCTTAAACAATAAGGGGTTATGAGGAGTGGGCAGGGAAGGGGACCTGAGTCCATGATCGGATCAGCCATGATGGTATTAAATGGCGGAGCAGGTTCGAGGGGCCGCATGGCTTACTGCTGCTCCTATATCGTATGTTACCCAGTGAGTGCAGAACTGAAACCAGACAGAGTCAGCATCTTCAGGGGAGGAGAGGGGAACGAGTGAGTGTAGAACTGAACCCAGCCAGAGTCAGCACCTTCAGGGGAGGGGAACCAGTGAGTGCAGAACTGAACCCAGCCAGAGTCAGTACTTTCAGGGGAAGGGAACCAGTGAGTGTAGAACTGAACCCAGCCAGAGTCAGTACCTACAGGGGAGAGGAACCAGTGAGTGTGGAATTGAACCCAGCCAGAGTCAGTACCTTCAGGGGAGGGGAACCAGTGAGTGTAGAACTGAACCCAGCCAGAGTCAGTACCTTCAGAGGAGAAGAACCAGTGAGTGTAGAACTGAACCCAGCCAGAGTCAGTACCTTCAGGGGAGAGGAACCAGTGAGTGTGGAATTGAACCCTGCCAGAGTCAGCACCTTCAGGGGAGGAGAGAGATGGGTGGGAGGGAAATGAGTGATTGTCGAACTGATCGCAGCCAGATTCTACACCTTCAGGGAATGAGAGGGGAACCAGAGAGTCTATATCTGAACCCAGCAAGAGTCAGCACCCTAAGGGGAGTGGCAGATGGGACGGAGGGGTACCAGTGAGTGCAAAATGGATCCCAGCCAGACTTAGCACCTTCAGGGCAAGGGAACCAGTGAGTGCATAACTGAAACCGATAGATTCAGCATCTTCAGCGGTGGAGAGGGGAGGCAGTTCAGAGAAGGTTTACGAGGTTGATTCTGGAGATGAGGGGATGGACTAATGAGGAAATGTTGAGGAGGTTGGGGGCAATATATTAGCATGGATTGAGGATTGGCTAACTGACAGAAAACAGAGAGTCGGGATAAATGGTTCATTCTCGGGTTGGCAACTCGTAACTCGTGGGGTGCCGCAGGGATCAGTGCTGGGACCCCAACTATTTACAATCTATATTAACGACGTGGAAGAAGGGACTGAGTGTAACGTAGCCAGGTTTGCTGACGATACAAAGATGGGAGGAAAAGCAATGTGTGAGCAAACAAAAAATCTGCAAAAGGACATAAACAGGCTAAGTGAGTGGGGAAAAATTTGTCAGATGGAGTATAATGTTGGAAAGCGTGAGGTCATGTACTTTGGCAGAAAAAAAAATCAAAGAACAAGTTATTATTTAAATGGAGAAAGATTGCGAAGTGCTGCAGTACAGCGGGACCTGGAGGTAGTTCTGCATGAAACACAAAGAATAGTATGCAGGTACAGCAAGTGATCAGGAACGCCAATGGTATCTTGGCTTTTATTGCAAAGGGGATGGAGTATACAAGCAGGGAAGTCTTGCTACAGCTATATAAGGTATTGGTGAGGCCACAGCTGGACTACTGCGTGCAGTTTTGGTTTCCATATTTACGAAAGGATATACTTGCTTTGGAGGCAGTTTAGAGAAGGTTCACTAGGTTGATTCCGAGGTTGAGGGGGTTGACCTATGAGGTTGAGTAGGTTGGGCCTCTACTCATTGGAATTCAGAAGAATGAGAGGTAATCTTATCGAAATGTATAAGATTATGAGGGGTTTTGACAAGGTGGATGCAGAGAGGATGTTTCTACTGATAGGTGAGACTAGAACTAGAGGGCATAATCTTCGAATATGGGGCCGCCCATTTAAAACAGAGATGAGGAGAAATTTCTTCTATCAAACGGTTGTAAATCTGTGGAATTTGCTGCCTCAGAGAGCTGTGGAAGCTGGGACATTGAATAAAATTAAGACAGAAATCGACAGTTTCTTAAACGATAAGAGATTATGGGGAGCAGGCCGGTAAGTGGAGCTGAGTCCATGATCAGATCAGTCATGATCTTATTGAATGGCGGAGCAGGCTCGAGGGGCGCTATAGCCTACTCCTGCTCCTATATCTTATGTTCTTCTGTTCCCTGCCCGCTCCCCATAACCACTTATCACCTTATTGTTTAGAAACTGAGCCATTGTGAGGAGGGTCCAGTGATCCTGCTGGGAAATGCATGTGTGAGGCCTCAGGTGAGGACAGTGGAATAGCCTGTCGACGCTCACTGTCGAGGTTCACACATGGAGATCGGGCACATGGGACATATATTGGAGAGAAACTGGTGAATGTAGAACTGAACCCAGCCAGAGTCAGCACCTTCATGGGAGGAGAGGGAGGGGAACCAGTGAGTGTAGAACTGAACCCAGCCAGAGTCAGTACCTTCAGGGGAGGGGAACCAGTGAGTGTAGAACTGAACCCAGCCAGAGTCAGTACCTTCAGGGGAGGGGAACCAGTGAGTGTAGAACTGAACACAGCCAGAGTCAGTACCTTCAGGGGAGGAGAGGGAGGGGAACCAGTGAGTGTAGAACTGAACCCAGCCAGAGTCAGCACCTTCAGGGGAGGGGAACCAGTGAGTGTAGAACTGAACCCAGCCAGTGTCAGTACCTTTAGGGGAGCAGAGGGAGGGGAACCAGTGAGTGTAGTACTGAGAATAACCAGAATCACCACACACATGGGAGGGGAACCAGTGAGTGTGCAAGTGAACCCAGCCAGAGTCCACTCCTATAGGAGAAGGAAGTGTACCAGTGAGTGTATTTCTGAACCCAGTCAGAATTGTTGGTGAAAACTGGGAGTGGAGGAGAAACAGTTTAGAATTGTGTGTTGATTTGGATTTCAGCACAGCAGGAGAGACAATGTGTGGGACAGGGATTTACAGCTTTGGAAGAACAAGAGAGGACAGAATGTTCCATGGAAACTAGGAGGCCAAGTTTCGACTGACCCATAGAACGGTGCACCTCAAAGAGGTCCGCCGACTTTCTCGAAGGAAAAGTGAGCCTTATACTTACCTCGGGATTCTCCACGGTGATCTGGCCTGCTTTGGGCTGAGCACAAGAGAAGCAGCGGGGGGCGGAACTACAGCCATGCGCCAAAAAGAGTGTCGGCAGCTGCCTGTGTGTGCAGTGGGGTCTGCGTGTGTACACAGTAGCTCCTGGCCCTCCCAGCGTGTCGTGGCTGTGGGCGATCCTATCACTGGCCGAAGGAACGACGCGATGTTCACTTTCCCTAGCCCGGGCCGAGTAGCCTGCCTGCCTGAGCCTCACCTTGCCGCCCCTTGCCTTGCCTCACCGTCCCTCACCTCGCCGCTGCCTGTCCTCGGGCCTCGCATCACTGCCACTGCTCTTACCTCAAGGCCTCCATGTCGGCCCGCCCAAACACCAGCTCCGTGATGGGGCCGTCTGACCATCTCTCCGACGGACCCACCCGACCACCTCCCCGGCGGCGGGCCCCACCCAAACTCTTCCCCGGCGGCGGGCCCTGCCCAAACTCTTCCCCAGTGGCACGCCCCGCCTGAACTCTTCAACCTTGAAAATGTAAGGAGGCAGGCAGGGCTGTGTGTGCTGCTGGAGGGCTCGCAGTGCTCCTGAACGGATAGGTGCTGCAGTAGGTGAGGTAGCAACTTTTATTTTTTTATTTATTGATTGATTTTTAATTTATTTTTAAATGTTATTTATTGATTGAGTTATTGATCATTTATTATTGATGATGGTTCTTTATTTTTAAAAGTGAAGTATTTAATGCTTTGGAAAATCCTCGAACTTCCCTTCCCTCCACAACCCCTCCCCCACCCGCCATCTCTGGCTACCGGCGCCTGATTTCTAAAGTCTCCACAAGGTTTTTCTGAGCGTACAAAAGTGAGCACTGACTCAGGCCTAAATTAGTTTTGAGTAACTTTTCGCTGTCTAAACTTGCTTAACTGGCCAAAACGGGCGTAAGTGGCTGGAAAAGGAAACTGAACTAACTGACTGAAAGTGGAACAAACTAAACGTGGAGAATTGTGATTTATTGGATACTCCAAAACAATCGGAGCAACTCCTGTCGAAACCTGGCCCCGAGATGTGTCTATCCTGAATTTGTTTCTTGCACTGACAGTGATGAGTTTTGTTATTTCCTTTTACAGCATATTAGAAGGGGAGATTTTCAGACAGGAAACAGAAACCAAACATCGCGTCAAGATCTGACGGAGTCAATCGATTCATCAGGACCTGAATATCATCGGTCTTTGAAAGCGGAACGAGAAATATTTGTCTGTCCTGCCTTTGGGACAATATTTTAAATATCAGTGTGACTGGAAAAGCACCGAGACACACACACACCTGAGTGAGTGTTCCAGTGCACTGCCTGTGGAAAGAGCTTTAACCAGTTACACAGCTTGAAGAAACATCGCACCATTCACAGCGGGGAGAAACTGTAAACGTGTTGTGTGTGTGGGCGAGGCTTCAACTGATCATTCAACCATGGAGAGTTACATGGATAACCGCACCATGGAGAAACCGTGGAAATGTGGGGACTGTGGGAAGGGATTCAGGTCGCCATCAGAACTGAAAATTCATCGACGCATTCACACTGGGGAGAGGCCATTCACCTGCTCCGTGTGTGGGAAGAGATTCACTCAATCATCCCACCTGCAGTCACACCAGCGAATTCACACTGGGGAGAGGCTGTTCACCTGCTCTGAGTGTGGGAAGGGATTCTTTCAGTCATCTGACCTGCTGGCACACCAGCGAGTTCACACTTGGGAGAGGTCGTTCACCTTCTCCGTGTGTGGGAAGGGATTCACTCAGCCATCACACCTGCTGGCACACCAGCTAATTCACACTAGGGAGAGGCCATTCACCTGCTCTGAGTGTGGGAAAGGATTCTTTCGGTCATCCGGCCTGCTGAGACACCAGCGAGTTCACACTGGGGAGAGGCCGTTCACCTGCTCTGAGTGTGGGAAGGGATTCACTCAGTCATCCACCCTGCTGGCACACCAGCGAGTTCACAACTGACTGCAGGGGTGGAATCTGCTGTTAATCAAATCCTGACTGAACCATGTACATTCTGACAATTGGAGTTTGTTTCTGCTGATGATAACTCCTGTAACTGGACTGTAGTTTAATATTTGGGATATAGACAAATACATACATAAATGGAGGGATGAAATCTCGCCTCTGGGGGGAGGCGGGAGGCTGACGTCCAGGTCACCTGGTCGGAGGCACACCTGCTTGCCAGGCATCGTCGTGTGTAACCTGGTTTCAAATGACTGAAAATGATGCTAATAAAACACACCAAACTATTTTCTCGTTAGATTGGGGTACTGTATTCAATTCCTCAATAAAAAAAAAATTTAAAGAAAAGAATTCCTGAAAGTTCTTCCATGTTGGTTAAAAGTTTTTTCAGATGTTTTAAATGTTTCTTCTGGAGTTTAAAAAAAGTTTTCCCAAGTTATTTATAAGTTTCCCAAGTTGATTTAAAGTTTAAAATGAAAGTCACGACTAAGCTACCTCCCTTGATACTATTCCATGGGCACTGCCAGCCTTCTGCAGCTGCACAAAGCCCTGGCTAGACCACATCTGGAGCACTGCGGGGAAGTAGAGGCCTGGTCGGCTCCATAGGGGGCCCGAATGCCTGGACACGATATACAGTTCCATGGTTAGAATCCCCGTGTAAAGTGCCAGGTTTTGAATCCCCATTTACAGTGCCAGGTTTAGAATCCCCATGTACAGGGCCAGACTTAGAATTCCCATGTACAGTGCCAGGTTTAGAATCCCCATGTACTATCTCAGGGTTAGAATCCCCATGTACAGTCCCAGGGTTAGAATCCCCATGTACAGTCCCAGGGTTAGAATCCCCATGTACAGTCCCAGGGTTAGAATCCCCATGTACAGTGCCAGGGTTAGAATCCCTTTGTACTCTCCCCCAGGGTTAGAGTGCCCACATACAATCCCAGGGTTAGAATCCCAATATACAGTCCCAGGGTTGGAATTGCAATGTACAGTCGCAGAATTGGAATCCTGTGACAGTACACAGTCGAAGCGAAAAATTGAGGCCTTGAACCTGAGTTGGGGCAAAAAAATCATAGAAACATAATTCAATTTCTATTCTAAACTATTTGAAATCAAATCAAATGAATTGTTGCAACTATCACGTTCCTTTCATGCCAAATGGGAAACAAGTGATGTGGTGGGAGTGCAGGACTGTTTGCGCCCAGTTACACAGCATGTCCCTGGCTCTCCACTCCAAATGCGCTTATTTCAGATCGCAGTCTCATTGACACATCCAACTGACTGGATGGACCTCGCCCTTTAAACCCCATCAGAGAAATATCAGCATTTGATGTTTAGTTTGCCAAACTTTTATAAAAAAACTGGTTCGGCCTCAGCTGGCGAATTGTGTTCAAGTTTGGGCTCCAAACTTTCGGAATGATGCCAAGCTTTTAGAGAAGGTGCGGAAGTAGCGGTGCCAGGGATGTGGGACTTCCGTGATGTGGAGAGCCTGGTGAAGTTTTCTTCAGAGAGCAAAAAAGAGTAAAAGGAGATTTGACAGAGATGTACAAAATTATGAATGATTTAGAAGAAAGAGTAAATATGGAAATTCTTTCCAGCGGCATTAGGGAAGGTAACCAGAGGAGTCAGACTTCCGATGATTGGCAAAATAACGAGAGGTGAAATGTGGGATCATTTGTTACCCAGCGAAATGTTATGATCCAGAATGCACTCTCCGAAAGGCTGGTGGAAGCAGATTCAATCGTAACTTTTAAAAGGGAATTGGATTAATACTTGCCGGGAAGAATATACCGAGCTATCGGTAAAGAGAAGAGCAGTGAGACTCATTGAACAGCTCCACTGAAGAACTGGCACAGACACGATGGGTCGCATGGCCTTCTGTGCTGTACCACTCCCTGACAATAGCGAATGATTGTACACAGAGTGCTCCGCCCGGGGGAATACACCCAATCTCCATCAGCAGGGAGGCAACGCATTTGAAGGACTGGTTCCCAGAGAGCACCTCCCTGTGCGGAGAGGCTCCCAGGGACAGAGCGGAGCGAGCACGGCGCAGGGCAACACCGAGTGCGGCCCTCAGGCCCCGGGCAACACCGAGTGCGGCTCTCAGGCCCCAGACAACACCAAGTGTGGCCCTCAGGTCGCGGGCAACAGCGAGTGTGGCTCTCAGGCCCCAGGCAACACCGAGTGCTGCTCTCAGGCCCCGGGCAAAACCGAGTGCGGCTCTCAGGTCCCGGGCAACACCGAGTGCGGCTCTCAGGCCCCAGACAACACCAAGTGTGGCCCTCAGGTCGCGGGCAACAGCGAGTGCGGCTCTCAGGCCCCAGGCAACACCGAGTGCGGCCCTCAGGCCCCGGGCAACACCGAGTGTGGCCCCCTCCCCCGCCCCGAGTCAGAGAACCGGGCTCGGCCCCAGTAAACACCGGGGGCAGCGCCTCACCCAAACCATGAAAACAACTGGTTGCATTTATACAGCAGGCCCAGCAGTTCCCAGCCGCTCTGTATCAGGGTGGGTGCTGGATGCGGAAGTCAATCCCTGGCCTCCTGTGCAGTATAGTATTAGACAGTCCCTTGAATCGAGGATGACCCACTTCCACACCAAAAAGGGATGAGTTCACAGATGTTTCAATATGAGATCTGATATTCCAGGTCCCGAACTACATATTGAAGGGTGGGAGATGCCTGTGCATGCATTCTTTTAATGCGTGTGTCCGTTGTACGCCAGCCACCACACGGGCTGGACAGAGCGAGGTCTTGGTCCAGTGGCAAGTGTTAAACAAGACGACTGGAGACCAAGCTCTGCTGCACAGACCTGGTGCACATAATCCTAATGCCCATAGATCAGAGTGTGGTCTGGCCCATGCTGTCGCTGGGCCCTTGCCTCTTCCGGGCCCGAAATTCGTGCCTCTCGTAGGCCACAATCTCTCCACCCCAAACTCTCGCCTCTTGTGGGCCCCAAACTCTCAGCCCTGATCTCTCGCCGCTACTCCACCCGGAGTGTGGGAAGGGATTCATTCAGTCATTGCACCTACTGATACACCAGCAAGTTCACAAGTGACTGCAGGGGTTGGTATCTGCTGTTATTGCTGCTGTTAATCGCATCCCGACTGAACCATGTTCATTCTGACAGTTGGGGTTTGTTTCCGCTGATGTTAATAACTCTGGTAACTGGACTTGAGTTTAATATTTGGGATATAGACAAATAAATTCGTGTTGCTTTCAACACATTGCTGTAGATTGTTGTCTTTCCCACCCGTGTGTTTAGCATCACCTGGCTGGAGCTCAGAGAGGACAATCTGGGGGAAGATCGTATGGGGGAGAACTTCAGCCTCGACACAGTCCTTCAGGGTCACACTGAGAGGGGCAATTGGCACTTTGGTCTTTCTCATCTCTCTTCACAGTCAGCAAAGTCACCGTGCGGGTTAATCTTGACGGTGTAAGGTGCGGATGATATCCACCCAAGGGTGTTTAAAGAGATGGGACGGGTGCTCTGTCAGCCACTTGCCCATATCTCCAACAGCTCAGTAGAGTCATGGGTTGTTCCCTGAGATTGGAAGATAGCACATGTAGTTCCCATTTTCCAAATTGGCCACAAGTCAGAGCTCAGGAACTGAAGGCCCATCAACGTGACCTTGATCAGCAGGAAGGTGCTACAAGGGATCCTGAGAGCTGTTATTTTCCATCATGGGGAAAGGGAAGGGGCCATTACAGATACTGAACATGGATTCTGGTAAACATGGTCACATCTTAACAAACTAGCTTGAGTTTGTGAAGAAGTTGTTCGGTTGGTGGATGGCGGAATCCGGTTGACATTATCTACCTCAAGGTGTCAAACTCATTTTCTGTGGTGGGCCTGATCCAATATCCTGGCACTTGGCATAGGCCACATTCAGCAAAAGCTATTATAATAGGAATAAATGAAGATAAACTACATCGGAATTTACATTTAGATTTTATTTACTGCCGCTACTCCCGATCCCTGGCACCTCTTAGCTTGAGCATTCATGAATTGACCCTGCTCAAACCATAACGACAAGCATATCGGTGCATGGTTCTGCCTGTGACCACAAGGCTGTGTCACTGCCACACGCCAATACCATTTCCTCGTTTCACATCTCCATACAAACACCATCACTTCACACATCCTCTTTCTACACAATTGCAGCAGACATGAGCAAGGACATGAGGCTTATTAAAAGACACATTTCATTACAGCAAAGGTTACACTAAGAGAAATGTTCAGTTATTTTTCATGGCAGGCAAAATGCCGGGCAAACCAGCAGCACATTGGCACCTGAAATGTGTCTCATCTTCCTACAGGCTTATCTCAAATAAATTTGCTCCGTGGATACAAACTTAAACAAGCTTTGCAGGTGTGATGCCCTATTCACACATCGAAGGTGAGAGAGATGCTGTGGGGCACACGCTAAGTCCAGTAGCTGAAAGTGATTGACAGACTGGGTTTTGTGTTTAGTGATACCGGGCGTGTTACCAATACCAGCAAAGATGAAGCCCATGGAATAAAAGGGACAGTGGATACTGTCTCACTGTGAGCGAGTCAGAATGAGAAGCTTTAACAACAGCCGTGTTTCACAAAGGGAGACCTCACCCGACCAAAGGACATTGGCTGGAGTTTAATTGGCTGCTTGTGTCACTGGGCTACAGGAGGCTATTTGTGACAGAAGGAAAGCTGGTCACGTCACAGCAAACAAATAGTTTCCCGGCCTGTCCAGCGCACACACTGACCCCCACCTTCTCTCTCTCACTATTGATGGACACGGCTGCAGTAATTGCTCCTCTGACCTTTCCTCTCTTGTCCCTCCTGCACCCTTAATACACGGCCCGTCACAATCTCCCTCCCACTACATCCTCACTGTGCTGGAATCCACACCAGTCTCCCCATCTGCTCCTTGTTCTCTCCCTGGATCCTGAAACTACAGAACTCACTGATCCCTCCTGAAGTCTCCAGGCTTTAAAACTGAAGCTTGGTGGCTCTCAGTCCTCACTCCTTGATTTACCTCTCCTTCTCTCCTCCTCTTTCCCCTTTGGTTGTGATCTACACTCTGGGCCTTGGGCCTTGGGCCTTCCCCGGGGATTCTCAGAATGAACAGTGGTTTGTGTATGGAGACAGGATGTCCCAGCTCTCCACCTTTAAAGGGCAAGGAGACGACCAGCTGGCCTGAATGGCCCTGCTTTATGACATCACTGCAGCGCCGAGCAACCACCCTCCCTGAGCCCTGCTCATTATGGGCTGGGTTGATTGCAGTGCTGTTACAGGAAGGAAACAGGAGCAGGATTCGAGCCGTGTGGAGCGCAGCATTAATGGGGAGAAGTACAGGATCAATTTACCTTATTGAGTGAGAAATGTCAGTGTCCTGGACACTGCCTGTCACCTCAGTATCTATGCCGGGGAGCGACCGATGAGTTCACTCTGTATATAACCCGAGCTGTGCCCGACTGGAGAGTGTTTGATGCTGGCACGAGGTGCTCAGCTCGATGAGCACTACATTTAACCCAAAGATGATCAGATAAAACCATCAGCTTCTCCCCTGAACACATGTCCTGAAGGACAGCAGTGTCTCTAATAATTTGGCTGGCGTCCTTTATCAAAGTTAAACACCGCACATCCCTTTTTAAAAATGTGTTCATGGACTGTTGGTGTCGCCTCTCACCTCTCATTCTTCTAAACGCTGGAGAATGTAGGCCGAGTCTATTCAATCTCTCATAGGACAATCCCCCCATCCCAGGAATCAGTCTGGTGAATCTTCATTGCACTCCCTCTACAGCTAGTTTATCTTTCCTTAGGTAAGGAGAACAAAACAGTACACAATACTCCTGGTGTGGTCTCACCAGGGCCCTGTATAATTGCAATAAGACGTAAATATTCAAATCTCATTGTAATAAAGGCCAATATACCATTTGCTTTCTAAATTGCTTGCTGCACCTGCATACTAACTTTTGGCGATTTGTGTACAAGAACACCCAGGTCCCTCTGAACACAATATTTCCCAATCTCACCATTAAAAAAACAATACTCTGCCTTTCTATTTTTACTGTCAGTGTCTAACTTAACATTTCTTCACATTATATTCCATTTACCATGTTCTTGCCTACTCACTGAGCCTGTATATATCCCCTTGAAACCTCTTTTCATCCTCCTCACAACTTACATTCCCAACTAGTTTTGCAACCTCAGCAAACTTCAATATATTACATTTGGTCCCCTCATCCAAATTATTGATATAGATTGTGAATAGCTGGGGCCCAAGCACCGATCCTTGCATCACCCCACCAGTTACAGCCTGCCAACCCAGAAATCACCCGTTTATTCCTGCTCTCTGTTTTCTATCCGTTAACCAATCCTTAATCCTTGCTCGTATATTACCTTCAATCCCATGAGCCCTAATTTTATTTTATAACCTCTTGTGTGGCACCTCATCGAATGCCTTCTGTAAATCTAAATACACCACGTCCAGTGGTTCGCCCTGATCTATCCTGCTAGTTACAGCCTCAAAAATGCGAACAGATTTGTCAAGTACAATTTCCCTAAATAAATCCGTGCTGATTCCGCCCAATCCTGTTAGTACTTACAACGTGCTTAATAGTAGATTTTAGCATTTTTGCTGCGACTGATGTCAGGACGACCAGTAATGCAGGGGTTAGATACAGAGTAAATCTCACTCCATCTTGTCCCAAACACTACTAGGGTTGATACAGATTAAATCTCAGTCTACAATATCCCAAACACTCCCAGGGCAGGTACAACATGGGTTAGATACAGAGAAAAGCTCCCTCTACACTGTTCCATCAAACAGCACCAGGGCAGGTACAGCACGGGGTTAGATACAGAGTAAATCTCGCTCTGCACTGTTCCATCAAACACTCCCAGGGCAGGTGCAGCACGGGGTTAGACATGGGGTGCATCTCCCACTATTCTGTCCCAACCATCCCAGGGCAAGTACAGCATGGATTAGATATAGACTAAGTCTCCCTCTATAATGTTCCACCGGACATTCCCAGGGCAGGTACTGCATTGGTTAGATAATAAGTAAAGCTCCCTCTGCACTGTCCAAATAAACATTCCAAGGGCAGGTACAGCATAATTTAGATACAGTGTAATTCTCTCTCTAATCTCTCTCTACAATTGTACAGGGCCTTGATGAGACAACACTTGGAGCACTGTGCACATTTATGGTCTCCTTATCTAAGGAATGAGAGACTTGCCTTGCTTAGATACTGAGTAAAGCTCCCTCGACACTGTCCCACCAGACATTCCAAGGGCAGGTACAACACGGGGTTAGATACAGAATAAAGCTCCGTCTACATTGTCCCATCACACACTCCGAGGGCAGGTACAGCATGGGATAAATACAGAGTAATCGCTCCCTCTACAATACCCCAACAAAAATTCTGAGGCGTGTACAGCACACGTTAGATACAGAGTAAAGCTCCGTCTACATTGTCCCATCACACACTCCCAGGGAAGGATAGAACAGGGTCGATGATAATATAATAAATAGGAGCAGGAGTAGGCCACTTGCCCCTCGAGACTGCTCCGCCATTTAATAAGATTATGGCTGATTGATCTTGAGCTCAGCTCTACTTTCCTGCATGCTCCCCATACACCTTATTCTCTTGTCGCTCAAAAATCTGTCTATCTCTGCCTTTAATATATTCAATGACCCAGCCTCTACAGCTCTCTAAGGCAGAAATTCCATAGATTTATAACCCTTGAGAGAAGAAATTTCTCCTCCTCTCAGTTTTAAATGAGCGACCTCTTATTCTGAGACTGGGTCCCCGAGTTTTAGTTTCCCCTATGAGTGCAAATATCTTCTCTGCATTGACCTTGTCGAGCCCTCTCATTATCTTATCTGTTTTCCAATCCATCTTTGGATCATCAGCAATCGTTACTACATTACACTCGGTCCCTTCATCCAAGTCATTAATATAGATTGTAAATAGTTGAGGACTGAGCACCGATCACTGTAGCACCCCACTAATCACTGTTTGCCAACTGGAAAATGGCCCATTTATCCCGACTCAGATTCAAAGTAAAGCTTCGTCTACATTGCCCCATCAAACACAACTAGGGCAGGTACATCACGGGTTAGATACAGAGTAAATCTCCCCCTACACTGTCCCATCAAACACTCTGAGGTGAAGTACAGCACCATTTAAATACAGAGTAAATCTCTCTCTACACAGTCCAACGGCAGATACAGCACGGGTTACATACAGAGTAAAGCTCCTCCTGCACTGTCCTAAAGAATCCCAGGTCAGGTACAGCAAGGGTTAGTCACAAATTAAAGCACCCTGTAAGCTGACCTATCAAACAATCCCATGGCAGGACAACACAGGTTAAATACACAATTAAATACACATTGTCCCATCAACTATTTCCAGGGAACTTGCAACGCAGGTTAGATGCAGAGTAACGGTCCCTCTACATGGTCTCACCAGACATTCAAAGGCAGGTACAGCACGGGTTACATATAGATTAAATATCCCTCTAGCCTGTCCCAAACTCTCCCAGGTTAGGTACTGCATTGGTTAGGTAGAGTTAATCTCCCTGTACACTGTCCCATCAAAGACTCTCAGGGCAGGTACAGCACGGGTGAGATAGAGTGACGCTCCCCCTCGACTGTCCAGTCAAATGTTATTGAATGGAGAGCAGGCTCAGGGGTCTGGGTGGCCCACTCCTGCTCCTATTTCTCATGGTCTTATGTATCCAGCATGCCCCGCGGGGGAGAATGTGCCGCACCAAGTTTAACGGAGGTCAGTGCGCAGGCGCGGACCCTGGCTGTGTTTGAAGCATGCGCGACACCTGTAATGGAGGACAAGACCTGTTTTGGACAGGCTCCTCAGAAGTGTCCTTTTCAGCGGAACGGAGGGGAGTAATGGACCAGCGGGGAGCTGGGGAGGCTTCATAAGCAACCGGTGCTCGCCGCAAGCCCGGAATAATCACCGGAATATCGGCGGTTGCAGCTTCGGGGTTTTCTCCCGGTCACAGGCCCAGGCTAACGGCGGCCATCTTCGTACAGGAAGGCAGCTTCAGCGCTCCGCCTTCTTCATTCAGTGAGTAGCATAGCGCATGCGCGGCCATTTTGCTGCAGGAAAATGCGAATGATGTCAGTGCCTGAAACTGAACCCAGCCAGAGTCAGTACCTTCAGGGGAGGGGAACCAGTGAGTGTAGAACTGAACCCAGTCAGAGTCAGTACCTTCAGGGGAGGGGAACCAGTGAGTGTAGAACTGAACCCAGCCAGAGTCAGTGCCTTCAGGGGAGGGGAACCATTGAGTGTAGAACTGAACCCAGCCAGAGTCAGTACCTTCAGGGGAGGAGAACCAGTGAGTGTAGAACTGAACCCAGCCAGAGTCAGCACCTTCAGGGGAAGGGACAGAGTGGAACCAGTGAATGCAAGTTGATTTTGGAGATGAAAGGGTTGACTTATGAGGATAGGTTAAGTAGGTTGGGCCTGTACACATTGGAGTTTAGAAGAAAGAGGGGTGATCTTATTGAAATTTATAAGATAAGGAGGGGGCTCGACAAGGTGGATGCAGAGAGGATGTTTCCACATGGAGAAACCGATTAATAGGGGACATTGTCTTAAAAGAAGGAGCCGCCCATTTAAAACTGAGATGAGGAGGAATTTCTTCTCTTGAGTGCTGTAAATCTGCAGAAATCTCTGCCCCAGAAAGCTGTGGAGGCTGGGTCATTGAATATATTTAAGGCGGAGATAGACAGGTTTAACAGAGGTGCTCACAATCAGGAAGGCTTTAGATTGAGTCAGGGAACAGAGTGGTTCTGCTCACAAAATCAAAGAATGGTTACAGCACGGAAGGCCATTCGGCCCGTCGAGCCCTTGCCGGCTCCCAGCTAGTCCCACTGCCCCGCCCTTTCCCCCTGCAAATGTTTTCTTTCAGATACTTATCCACCTTCCTTTTGAAAGCTGTGATTGAGTCTGTCTCCACCAGCCTTTCAGGCCATGCTTTCCGGATCCTAAACACTCGCTGCATAAAATAGATTTTTCTTATGTTGCTTTTGGTTCATCTACCAATCACCTTAAATCAGTCTCCTCTGGTTCTCGACCCCTCCACCAATGGGAACAGTATCTCTCTATCTACTCTGTCCGGACCCCTCATGAATTTGAACACCTCTATCAATTCTCCTCTCAACCTTCTCTGCTCCCAGGAGAACAACTCCAGCTTCTCCAGTCAATCCACGTAACCGAAGTCCCTCATCTCATGAATCATTCTTGTCAATATTTTCTGCACCCTCTCGAAGGCCTTTACATCCTAATGTGCGGTGCCCAGAATTGGACACAATGATCCAGTTGAGGCCGAACCAGTGTTTTAAAAAGGTTCATCATAACTTCCTTGCTTTTGTACTCTGTGATGCCCAGGATCCAGTAAGCATTTCTAACTGCTTTCTCAACCTGCCCTGCCACCTTCAGCGATTTGTGCACATATACCAGCAGATCGCACTGTTCATGCATCCCCTTTAGGATTGTACTCTTTAGTTTATATTGCCTCTCCTCATTCATTTAATCATGCTTTTCTAATTTTATTTCTTAACTCAGATTCACGGCCACATTTTATTTCTTCCTCCGAGCATCTCAACTTAATCTGTCAGTGTAATGTTGGCGAGTGGTGATTGATTGCCCTGGGAACCAACAGGAAGAGAGCTCAGAGGCCGGAGGGCCCAGGGAGCAGCGTGTTCTGCAATCAATCGCGGTGCTTGAGGGGTGGATCCTGAGTCGGCCCATCGGGTAAGTATGTGTCAACCCCTGTTAAACAATTTCCAGTCCACTGTGGCCAAATCACCCCTCAACTTAGCAAAGTTAGCTTTTCCACAATTTGGGACTTTTATTCGAGGCCTATCCTTGTCCTTATCCATAACTAACTTGAATCTGACTGAATTATGGTCACTGGCACCTAAGTGCTCCCCCACTAATACCCCTTCAACCTGCCCAGCTTCATTCCCCAAAACGAAATCCAAAACCGCCCCCTCTGACAAGTTCTCTTGAATGCAGTTTCAGAATTCCGCACCCTCTATACCCTTCACACTAAATTTGTCCCAATCAATATTAGGATAGTTACAATCCCCTACTATTACTGCCCTATGGTTTTTGGACTTCACAGCAATTTGCCGACATATTTATTCCTCTATCTCCCTCCCTCTGTTTGGGGGTCTATAATACACAGCCAGCAGTGCGATTGCCCCTTTTCTATTTTTAAATTCGACCCATATGGCCTTATTTGATGATCTCTCCAAAATATCCCTCCTCACCGCTGTAATAGTTTATTTAATCAATACTGTGACACCCTTTTTACCCCCCTCTCTGTCTTGTCAAAAAATCCTGTAACCAGGAATATTGATCTGCCAAACCTGCCCCTCTTTAAGCCATGTCTCTGTAATGGCTATAATGTCATACTCCCAAGTATCTACCTGTGCTCTTAGCTCATCTGGCTTACTCGCTACACTTCTTGCATTAAAGTATATACCATTTAGCACAGGAAGACCTCCTTGTTTCCTCTGTTTTACAGATTTGCTTTCTAAATTCATGCTATCCAATTTCTGCTTTACTTCCTTCCCTATTGAATGTGTTCTCAGGTGCCCATCCCCCTGCCAAGCTAGTTTAAACTCTCCCCAACAGCACTAGCAAAGCTTCCCGCGAGGATATTGGTCCCGGCACTGTTGAGGTGCAACCCGTCCGGTTTGTACAGGTCCCATCTCCCCCAGAAGTGGTCCCAATCCCTCAAGAATTTAAAGCCCTCCCTCCTACAACAACTCTCCAGCCACGCGTTCATTCTCTCTGTCCTTCTATTCTTGTACGCATTAGCACGTGGCACTGGTAGTGATCTGGAGATTACTACCTTTGAGGTCCTACTCTTTAATTTTCTTCCTAGCTCCGTAAATTTTGCCTGTAGGACCTCATCCCTCTTTCTATCTATGGTACTGGTCCTGATATGGTCCATGACCTCTAGCTGTTTACCCTCTCCACACCCCCCCAGAATTCCCTGTGTCTGCTCTGTCACATCCTTGATCTTGGCACCACACCATTCTGGAGTCACGTCTGCGGCCGCAGAAACGCCTCTCTGTTCTCCTACTACAGAATCCCCTATCACTACAACTCGTTTATTCTTTGTCCCTCCCCCCTGTGCAGCTGAGCCACCCGTGGTGCCTTGGAAGGGCAGTGCTGTGTGGCGGGGCTAGTTTGATAGAGCACCTTTGTTTTTCGGAGATGTTTAGTGTCAGGCCTATGCTCTCAGACACTACGGTGAATGTGTTGACGATGGTTTGGAGCTCGTCCTCTGAGTGAGCGCAGACACAAGCATCATCTGCATATTGTAATTCGATGACAGAGGATGGCACGACCTTGGATCTGGTCTGAAGGTGATGGAGGTGGAACAGTTCCCCATTTATTCTGTAGATTATCTCCACTCCAGCGGGAAGCTTACTGACGGTGAGATGTAGCAATGCAGCAAGGAAGATCGAGAAGAGTGTGGGTGCAGTGACACAGCCTTGCTTCACCCCGGTCCGTACATGAATTGGGTCTGTGGTGGATCCATTGCTCAGGATCACAGCTTGCATGTTATCACCAAGCAAGTGGAGGATGTTGAAAATTTCTGAGGACAGCTGAATTTGAAGAGTACACTCCATAATCCCTCACGGTTGACAGTGTCAAAGGCCTTGGTCAGGTCAAAGAAGGTTGACCCAACCCCACAGTCACTGACACCAATCTCCTCCCATGTGATATAAACCAACCCTTGTCACTGACACCAAGTGGACTGGGAAAATATGTTCAAGGGTAAGACTGTAGAAACGCAGTGGCAAACATTTAAGGAGACATTTCATAATCTCAGCAAAGATTTATTCAAGTGAGAAATAAAGATACTAAGAGATGGATGAACCTTCCCTGGCTAACGAAGGAAGTAAAGGATGGTATCAAATTGAAAAAAAAGCATACAATGTTGTGCAGGACAGTGGAAGGCCAGAGGATTGGGAAATTTTTAGAAACCAGCAAAGGACGACTAAAAAAATGATAAAGACGGAGAAGAAAGCAGATCAGAGCAAACTGCAAGAAATATAAAAACAGACAGCAAGAGCTTCTACAGGGATGTAAAAAGAAAAGGAGTATCTAAAGTAAATGCTGGTCCCTTTGAGGATGGGACTGGACAATTAATAATGGGAATCATGGAAATGGCAGAGATTTTGAACACATATTTTGTATCTGTCTTCACGGTAGAGGACACTAAAAACATCCCAACAGTTGTTATTCAAGGAGCTATTGTAGGGTGGGTGGGAACTTAAAACAGTCACTATCACTAGAGATAAAGTACTCAGCAAACTAATGGGACTAAAGGTGGACAAGTCCCCTGGACCTGATGACATGCATCCCAGGGTCTTCAGAGAAGTGGCTGCAGAGATAGTGGATGCACTGGTTGTAATCTACCAATATTCCCTGAATTCTGGAGAGGTCCCAGCCGACTGGAAAACAGCAAATGTAACATCCCTGTTGAAGAAAGGAGTGAGACAGAGAGCAGGAAACTGTAGACCAGTTAGTCTACCATCTGTCATTGGGAAAATACTGGAGTCCATCATTAAGGAAGTAGGAGCAGGACATTTAGAAAATCATATTGCAGTCAAGCAGAGTTAGCATGGTTTTATGAAAGGGAAATCATGTTTGACAAATTTGCTGTAGTTGTTTGAGGATGTAACGAGCAGAGTGGATGAAGTAGAATCAGTTGATGTCGTATATGTGGATTTCCAGAAAGCATTTGATAAGTTGCCACACAAAAGATTACTGCGGAAGCTAAGAGCTCACGGAGGTGGGGGTAATATATTAGCATGGATAGAGGATTGGCTAACTAACATAAAACAGAAAGTCAGGATAAATGGGTCATTTTTAGATTTGACAAACTGTAACTAGTGGGGTGACACAGGGAGCAGTGCTGGGGCCTCAACTATTTAGAATTTATATTAATGACTTGGATGAAGGGACTGAGAGTAACGCAGCCAAATTTGCTGATACAAAGATAGGTGGGAAAGCAAGTTGTGAGGAGGATGCAACAAATCTACAAAAGGATATAGACAGGCTCAGTGAGTGGGGAAAAATCTGGCAGCTGGACTATAATGTGGTAAAACGTCAGGTTATCCCCTTTGATAGTAAAAATAAAAACACAAATTATTTAAATGGAGACTATTACAAAATGCTGCAGTACGGAGGGATCTGGGAGTTCTTGTACAAGAAACTCAAAAGGTTAGCATGCAGGTACAGCAAATAATCAGGAAGGCAAATGGAATGCTGGCCTTTATTGCAAGGGGGATGGAGTTTAAATGTAGAGAAGTCCTGCTACAACTGTACAGGGCGTTGGTAAGACCACACCTGGAGTACTGCGCACAGTTTTGGTCTGGACTTGTCTCCATTCCTGTGCCGAGGGGATTGTTACACCAGACGGGAGGGGCAACATTTGGGGACAATAATTCCGCACCAATTCCCATTCCCCTTCTTTCTCGTGTATAATGGAGGGGCCACTGTGTGTAATGTGCAAGTCAGTAAGCATTGTCAGCAAGCTCTTTCTAATTGGAGATTATATTCAGTGGAAAGTTTGACACTATTGGAGATTTTGTACCAAAGATCAATGTAGGATTAAAGTAAAAATGCATAATTTTATTGCAAACTGAATTTCTGTTGAGATTCGCTGAATTAAGGGAAAAAGATAACACACAGCGTTTCTGAAATGGACACTGCAGCCCTGAGAACACAATCAGCAATATATCCAGAATATAAAAAAGTCCAGCCCAGTTGTAGAGTTATTAACATCAGCAGAAACACACCCCAACTATCAGAATGAACATGGTTCAGTCAGAATGTGATTAACAGCAGCATTAACAGCAGATTCCAACCCCTGCAGTCACTTGTGAACTCGCTGATGTGTCAGCAGGTGGGATGACCCAGTGAATCCCTTCCCACACATGGTGCAGGTGAACGGCCTCTTCCCAGTGTGAATGCGTCGATGAATTTCCAGCACAGAAGGCGATCTAAATACCTTCCCACAGTCCCCACATTCCCACGGTTTCTCCATGGTACGGGTATCCTTGTGACTCTCCCGGTTGGACGATCAGTTGAAGCCTCGCCCACACACACAACACGTTTACAGTTTCTCCCCGCTATGAATGATGCGATGTTTCTTCAGGCTGTGTAACTGGTTAAAGCTCTTTCCACAGGCAGTGCACTGGAACACTCACTCGGGTGTGTGTGTCTCGGTGCTTTTCCAGTCACACTGATGTTTGAAATGTTTTCGCACAGGCAGGAGAGACAAACATTTCTCCTTCCACTTTCAAAAGCCGATGATATTCGGGTCCTGATGAATGGATTGACTCCGTCAGATCTTGACACGATGTTTGGTTTGTGTTTCCTGTCTGAAAATCTCCCCTTCTAATACGCTGTAAAAGGAGATAACAAAACTCATCACTGCCAGTACAAGACACAAATTCAGGATAGACACATCTACTTTCCATGGAATATTCTTTCCTCTCTTGTTCTTCCAAAGCTGTAAATCCCTGTCCCACACATTGTCCCGCCTGCTGTGCTGAAATCCAAATCAACACACAATTCTAAACTGTTTCTCCTCTACTCCCAGTTTTCACCACCAATTCTGGCTGGGTTCAGTTCGACACTCACTGGTTCCCCTCCCCTGAAGGTACTGACTCTGACTGGGCTCAGTTCGAGACTTACTAGTTCCCCTCCCTCTCGTCCCATGAAGGTTTTTTTCTCTGTTAAGTTGGTATTTAGTCTGAAAATATGGTTAGTTAAATCAGCGGATTGCTGAGTAGTTGCTGGGTGTATTTCTCTAAGTTTTAGAGTTTAGTTCTACTTGATAGCTGCGAGTGTAACTCGAGGGATGACAGGACAGCTCAGTCCCGTGGATTACACATCCTGTGGCATGTGGGAAATCCTGGGAGCTTCACACAGCCGGGACGACCACATTTGCAGGAGGTGTCTCCAGCTGCACCAACTCCAGCTCCGCGTTTTGGAGCTTGAGCGGCAGCTGGAGTCACTGAGACTCCATGACACTGACAGCTACGGGGATATCACGTTTCTAGAGGTGGTCACCCCGCAGCTTAGGAATGTGCAGGCAGATAGGGATTGGGTGAACCCTGGACAGAAGAGGAGGACTAGGCAGGTAGTGCAGGAGTTCCGTGAGTCCATCTCGCTCTCCAACTGGAACTCTGTTCTGAGTACCGCTGAGGGCGATGCTGGCTCTGGGGAGTGAGCCAGAGCCACATTCACAGCACCACGGGTGTCTCAGCTGTACGGGAGGGAGGAAGAAGAATGGAAGAGCTATAGTGGTAGGGGATTCAATAGTCAGGGGAGCAGACAGGTGTTTCTGCGGCCACAGATGTGACTCCAGGATGGTATGTTGCCTCCCTGGTGCCAGAGTCAAGGATGTCTCTGAGCGGCTGCAGGGCATTCTGGGGGAAGAGGCTGAACAGCCGGAGGTTGTGGTCCACATCCGGACCAATGACACGGGTAGAAAGACGGGTGAGGTCCTGCAGGCAGAGTTTAGAGAGCGAGGAGAGAGATTAAAAAGCAGGACCTCAAAGCTAGTAATCTCCGGATTACTCCCAATGCCACGAGCTAGTGAGTACAGAAATAGGAGGATAGAGCAGATGAATACGTGGCTGGAGAGATGGTGCAGGAGGGAGGGCTTTAGTTTCCTGAGGCATTGGGACCGCTTCTGTGGGAGGTGGGACCGGTACAAGCCGGACGGGTTGCATCTCAACAGAGCCGGGACCAATATCCTCACGGGGGTGGGGGTTGCTAGTCCTGTTGGGGAGAGTTTAAACAAGCTTAGCAGGGGGATGGGAATCTGAAAATAGATTCAGTTGGGAGGGGAGTAAAGCTGGAATTAGAAAGCAAAATTAAAGAAAGTGAGTTTGAAGGAGAGAGGAAACAAGCAGGAAAAAAGTGCAATAAAACAAACTTAAAGGCACTTTGTCTAAATGCACGAAGCATTCGTAACAAAATAGATGAGTTGACGGCACAAATTGATACAAATGGGTATGATCTGATAGGCATTACAGAGACGTGGTTGCAAGGTGACCAGCACTGGGAATTAAATATTCAGGGGCAATTGACAATGCAGAAGGACAGACAGAAAGGAAAATGAGGTGGGCAGCTCTATTGATAAAGGATGGAATCACTGCAATAATGAGAAACAATATTGGCTCAAATGATCAGGATGTTGAACCAGTTTGGGTGGAGATAAGGAATAATAAAGGGAAAAAGTCACTGGTGGGCGAAGTCTATAGGCCCCCTAACAGTAGCAAATGTGTTGGTTGGAGTATAAATCAGGAAATAGTGGGGGCTTGTAAAAAGTTAACAACAATAATCATGGGTGATTTTAACCTCCATATTGATTGGACAAATCAAATTGGTCAGGGTAGCCTTGAGAAGGAGTTCATAGAGTGCATAAGGGATGGCTTCCTTCAGCAGTATGTAACGGAACCAACCAGGAGGCAGGCTATCTTAGATCTGGTCCCGTGTAATGAGACAGGATTAATAAACAATCTTCTAGTAAAGGATCCCCTTGGAATGAGTGATCATAGCATGATCTAAATTTGAAATTCAGATGGTGGATGAGAAAGTTGGATCTCTAACCAGCGTACTAATCTTAAATAAAGGAGATTATCTAGGTATGAGGGCAGAGTTGGGTAAAGTGGACTGGGAAAATAGATTAAAGTGTAGGAATGTTGATGAACAGTGGCGTACATTTAAGGACAATTTCACAACTCTCAAGAAAAATATATTCCAATGAGGAGAAAAGGGTGTAAAAGAAAAGATAGCCATCCGTGGCTAACTGAAGAAATAAAGGACGGTATCCAATTAAAAACAAGGGCATATAAAGTGGTCAAAACTAGTGGGAGAACAGAAGATTGGGAAGCTTTTAAAAGCCAGCAAAGAAAGACTAAAAAAATTAAGAAAGGGAAGATAGACTATGAAAGTAAACTAGCACGAAATATAAAAACAGATAGCAAGAGTTTCTACAGGTATATAAAAAGGAAAAGAGTAGCTGAAGTAAATGCTGATACCTTAGAGGACGAGACCGGGAATTAGTAATGGGGAACATGGAGATGGCAGAAACACTGAACAAATATTTTGTATCAGTCTTTACGGTAGATGACACTAACAATATCCCAACAGTGGACAGTCAAGGGGCTATAGGCGGGGGAGGAACTTAAGCACCTCCTTCTTAGTGATTGTGATTGTGTTATCAAGATAATGGGACTAAAGGCGGATAAATCCCCTGGACCTGATGGCTTGCATCCTAGGGTCTTATGAGATGTAACGGCAGGGATAGTGGATGCATTGGTTGTAATTTACCATAATTCCCTGGATTCTGGGGAGGTCCCAGAGATTGGAAAACTGCAAATGTAAACCATCCATTTAAAAAAGAAGGCAGACAAAAAGCAGGAAACTATAGACCAGTTAGCCGAACATCTGTGGTTGGAAAAATGTTGGAGTCCATTATTAAGGAAGCAGTAGCAGGACATTTACAAAAAACACAGTTCAGTCAGGCAGAGTCACCATGGATTTATGAAGGGGAAGTCATGTTTGACAAATTTGTTGGAATTCTTTAAGGATGTAACAAACAGGGTGGATAAAGGGGAACCAGTGAGTATGGTGTATTTGAACTTCCAGAAAGCATTTGACAAGGTGTCACATAAAAGGTTACGCACAAGATAAACTATCATGGGGTTGGGGGTAATATATTAGCATGGATAAAGGATTGGCTAACTAACAGAAAACAGAGTGAGGATAAATGGTTCATTCTCTGGTTGGCAATCAGTAACTAGTGGGGTGTCGCAGGGATCAGTGCTGGGACCCCGACTATTTACAATGTATATTAACGATGTGGAAGAAAGGGCCGAGGGTAACGTAGCCACATTTGCTAACGATGCAAAGATAGGAGGAAAAGCAATGTGTGAGGAGGACACAAAAAATCTGCAAAAGGTCATAGACAGGCTAAATGAGTGTGCAAAAATTTGGTAGATGGAGTATAATGTTGGAAAATATGAGGTCATGTGCTTTGGCAGAAAAATTCAAAGAGCAAGTTATTAATTAAATGGAGAAAAATTGCGAAGGTTAGTTTGCAGGTACAACAAGTGATCAGGAAGGCCAATGAAACCTTGACATTTATTGCAAAGGGGATGGAGTATAACAGCAGGGAAGTCTTGCTGCAGTTAAACAGGGAATTGGTGAGGGTACACCTGGATTACTGTGTACAGTTTTGGTTTCCATTTTTACGAAAGGATATACTTGCTTTGGTGGCAGTTTCTTCTCTCGGAGGGTTGTAAATCTGTGGAATTTGCTGCCTCAGAGAGCTGTGGAAGCTGGGTCATTGAATAAATTTAAGACAGAGATCGACTGTTTATTAACCAACAAAGGATTAAAGGGTTATGGGTAGAAGTCAGGGAAGTGGTCCTGAGTCCATGATCGGATCAGCCATGATCATGTTGGGTTGTGAAGAAGGCTGGAGTATGGCCTGCTCCTGCTCCTATTTCTTATGTTCATTTGTTCTTATGTTCTACACTGTTTCATCAGACATAGCAAGGGTTAGATACAGAGTAAAGCTCCCTCTACACTGTCCCATCAAACACTAAACCTTGCCCATAATGAGCAGGGCTCAGGGAGGTTGGTTGCTAGGCACTGCAGTGATGTCATGAAGCTAGTTTGAACAGCTAATAGTTACTCCAAACTAACTTAGGCCAGCATATCTGGCCGCATAAAAAAACCTTGTGGAGAGTTAAGAAAGCACCAACACTAAACAAAGCACAGAAATCAACATTCAATAACAAATAAAAAATACAAGGTAGCTGAGATAAACTGCATCTAGCACCAAGATTTACAAAGCACTAAACAAAGGACAAGAATAATAAGCCATTAATTAACAAATACAAAAAATAGAAGGAAACCTGCATCTAAAGCACCAAGACCAAAATAATTGATAGGATTGAAGGCCAATAAATCCCTGGGGCCTGAAAGTCTGCATCCCAGAGTACTTAAGGAAGTGGCCCTAGAAATAGTGGATGTATTGGTCATCATTTTCCAACAGTCTATCGACTCTGGATCAGTTCCTATGGACTTGGTGGGTAGCTAATGTAACACCACTTTTGAAAAAAGGAGAGAGAAAACGGGTAATTATAGACCGGTTAGCCTGACATCAGTAGTGGGTACAATGTTGGAATCAATTGTTAAAGATGAAATAGCAGTGCATTTGGAAAGCAGTGACAGGATCGGTCCATGGATTTATGAAGGGGAAATCATGCTTGACAAATCCTCAATTTTTTGAGGATGTAACTGGTAGAGTGGACAAGGGAGAACCAGTGGATGTGGTGTATTTGGATTTTTAAAAGGCTTTTGACAAGGTCCCACACAAGAGACTGGTGTGCAAAATTAAAGCACATGGTACTGGGGGTAATGTACTGACGTGGATAGAGAACTGGTTGGCAGATAGGAAGCAGAGAGTCGGGATAAACAAGTCCTTTTCAGAATGGCAGGCAATGACTAGTGGGGTGCCGCAGGGCTCCGTGCTGGGACCTCAGCTATTTACCATATACATTAACGATTTAGATGAAGTTTGCAGATGACACCAAGCAGGGTGGCGGTGTGAGCTGTGAGGAGGACGCAAATGGTTGCAGCTTGACTTCGACAGGTTAGGTGAGTGGGCAAACGCATGGCAGATGCAGTATAATGTGGATAAATGTGAGGTTATCCACTTTAGTGGCAAAAACACAAAGGCAGAATATTATCTGAATGGCAACAGATTAGGAAAAGGGGAGCTGCAACGAGACCTGGGTGTCATGGTCATTGAAAATTAGCATGCAGGTACAGCCGGCGGAGAAGAAGGCAAATGGTATGTTGGCCTTCACAGCGAGGGGATTTGAGTATCGGAGCAGGGAGGTCTTACTGCAGTTGTACAGGGCCTTGGTGAAGCCTCACCTGGAATATTGTGTTCAGTTTTGGTCTCCTAATCTGGGGAAGGACATTCTTGCTATTGAGGGATTGCAGCGAAGGTTCACCAGACTGATTCCCGGGATCGCAGGACTGACATGAGGAGAGATTGGATCGACTGGGCCTGTATTCACTGGAGTTTAGAAGGATGAGAGGGGATCTCATAGAAACATAAAATTCTGACGGGACTGGACAAGTTAGATGCAGGAAGAATGTTCCCAATGTTGGGGAAGTCCAGAACCAGGGGTTATAGTCTAAGGATAAGGGGTAAGCCATTTAGGACTGAGATGAGGAGAAACTTCTTCACTCGAGTGTTGTTAACCTGTGGAATTCCCTACCGCAAAGAGCTGTTGATGTCAGTTCATTGCATATATTCAAGAGGGAGTTAGATAGGGCCCTTACGGCTAAAGGAATCAAAGAGTATGGAGAGAAAGCAGGAAAGGGGTACTGAGGTGAATGATCGGCCATGATCTTATTGAATGGTGGTGCAGGCTCGAAGGGCCGAATGGCCTACTCCTGCATCTATTTTCTATGTTTCTATATAAAAAGCAATCAGTCAATAACAAATAAAAAGTTCGACGAATCGGTTCTTTCTCACTGTGTAGACCTGCTCCTGGTGATATACCCTCATCCTCCGACTGACTGCAACTCAACTTGCATGTAAGTGCAGTCAAAACTCGGAGAAAGCTCACAATCTCTTTCGTGAACTTAAACTGGGGTTTCAAGAGATCTCTTGCAACCCAGAAAGCAAAATGAAAAATGGACCACAATCAATCAATAAATAAATAAACACACAAAAAATAGAAGTATGTTACAGAACCTGCAAGGGAGCAAGCTATCTTGGATCTGGTCCTGTTAAATGAGACAGGAATAATAAACGATCTCCAAGTAAAAGATCCTCTCGAAATGAGTGATCACAGTATGGTTGAATTTGTAATACAGATTGAGGGTGAGGAAGTAGTGCCTCAAACGAGCGTATTATGCTTAAACAAAGGGGACTACAGTGGGATGAGGGCAGAGTTGGCTAAAGTAGACTGGGAACAGAGACTAAACGGTGGCACAATTGAGGAACAGTGGAGGACTTTTAAGGAGCTCTTTCATAGTGCTCAACAAAAATATATTCCAGTGAAAAAGAAAGCCGCTAAGAGAAGGGATAACCAGCCGTGGATAAACAGGGAAATAAGGGAGATTATCAAATTAAAAACTAATGCGTATAAGGTGGCCAAGGTTAGTGGGAAACTAGAAGATTGGGAAAATTTTAAACGACAGCAAAGAATTACTAAGAAAGCAATAAAGAAAGGAAAGGTAGAGTACGAAAGTAAACTTGCACAAAACATAAAAACAGGTAGTAATAGCTTTTACCGATTATATAAAATGGAAAAGAGTGACGAAAGTAAATGTTAGTCCCTTAGAAGATGAGAAGGGGATTTAATAATGGGAAATGTGGAAATGGCTAAGACCTTAAACAATTATTTTGCTTCGGTCTTCACAGTGGAAGACACAAAAACCATGCCAAAAATTGCTGGTCATGGGAATGTGGGAAGGGAGGACCTTGAGATAATCACTGTCACGAGGGGGGTAGTGCTGGACAGGCTAATGGGACTCGAGGTAGACAAGTCCCCTGGTCCGGATGAAATGCATCCCAGGATATTAAAAGAGATGGCGGAAGTTATAGCAGATGCATTCGTTATAATCTACTAAAATTCTCTGGACTCTGGGGAGGTACCAGCGGATTGGAAAGCAGCTAATGTAACGACGCTGTTTAAAAAAAAGGCGGCAGACAAAAGGCAGCTAACCATAGGCCGGTTAGTTTAACATCTGTAGTGGGGAAAATGCTTGAAGCTATCATTAAGGAAGAAATAGCGGGACATCTAAATAGGAATAGTGCAATCAAGCCGACGCAACATGGATTTATGAAGAGGAAATCATGTTTAACTAATTTACTGGAATTCTTTGAGGATATAACGAGCAAGATGGATAGAGGTGTACCGATGGATGTGGTGTATTTAGATTTCCAAAAGGCAATCGATAAGGTGCCACACAAAAGGTTACTGCAGAAGATAAAGGTATGCGGAGTCAGAGGAAATGTATTAGCATGGATAGAGAATTGGCTGGCTAACAGAAAGCAGAGAGTCGGGATAAATGGGTCCTTTTTGTGTTGGAAATCGGTGGTTAGTGGTGCGACACAGGGATCGGTGCTGGGACACAACTGTTTACAATATACATAGATGACCTGGAAGAGGGGACAGAGTGTAGTGGAACAACATTTGCGGATGACACAAAGATTCGTGAGAAAGCGGGTTGTGTAGAGGACACAGAGAGGCTGCAAAGAGATTTAGATCGGTTAAGCGAATGGGCTAAGATTTGGCAGATGGAATACAATGTCAGAAAATGTGAGGTCATCCACCTTAGGGGGAAAAAAAAACAGTAAAAGTGAATATTATTTGAATGGGGAGAAATTGCAACATGCTGCGGTGCAGCGGGACCTGGGGGTCCTTGTGCATGAAACTCTTTTGAGTTTACCTGCGAAAACATAAAACATGTATCCGTGCCACCCGACCTGGATGACACACAAAAGACATTTACAAGGCCCTTTTTGTTTTTTTGGGGGGTTTTTTTTGTGGTTTTTTTTTTTGGGCACTAAAATCAAATTTTTCCTTTTTCCAGTGCCCCCTATAAAAGGAGAGGGGGACACTAAAAGCACCGGCAATTAAAGCAAATTAAACTTTAAAACGTAAAATCAAATTAAAATTTGGTTGCCGGGCGTGATGATGCACTCCAGTCCCTCCGGTGCCCACCTCTCGCGGAAGGCCGCGAGCGTACCGGTGGACACCGCGTGCTCCATCTCCAAGGACACCCTGGACCGGATGTAAGAGCGGAAGAGAGGCAGGCAGTCAGGTTGAACGACCCCCTCGACCGCCCGCTGCCTGGACCGGCTGATGGCACCCTTGGCCGTGCCCAGGAGCAGTCCTACGAGGAGGCCTTCGGACCTACCTGCTCCCCTCCGCACAGGGTGCCCAAAGATCAGGAGAGTGGGACTGAAGTGCAGCCAGAATTTCAGGAGCAGCCCCTTCAAATAATGGAACAGGGGCTGCAACCTCGTGCACTCAATAAAAACATGGAACACGGACTCCTCCAGACCGCAGAAATTGCAGGCGGCCTGGGAGTCCGTGAACCGGCTTAAAAATTTATTGCACGGCACTGCTCCGTGCAGCACCCTCCAGGCCAAGTCCCCGATGAAGAGTGGGAGGACCCCTGCGTAGAATGCCCTCCATCGGGGACCCCCGCCTCCTCCGGACGGCAAGATTGTACGCCATGGCGTGTCCGGACGGCCGGCGAGGATGGCAAAGTTGAGGGTGTGCAGGAGCAGCCCGTACAGGAAACCCCTCCGCGCGGAACTGAAAGGCACGGAGGGGATTTCCCCGAGGCGGCTCAAGTTGTGAGGCGCCGGCCCCCGAGGGAGGTTCCGGGGTTTGGCGCCGATGAGGAATTCCGTCCGGACGGGGGTCAGTTCGGACGGGATCTCCCCACGTGCTTGAGCCTCCTCGATGCACCTAACGGAGTCAGGGCCCAGAGCTGTTTTTAGCGACTCGATGGCATCGGCCGCGTGGCGGACGTTGGCAGAATTTAGGCGCCGCGCCAGCGTGTCTGGCGCCATCCAGCCCGCTCCTCTGCCATCGAGCAGGTCCCTGACCCTGGTCACCTCACCAGCCACAGCCCTCTCTTCTGACCGCCACATAAAGCCTCGGCCATGGAGGTACGGATTCCCGAGCAGCGGTTCCTGCATGACGGCCGCCACTCCAGCCGGCGGAGAGCTGCGCTTGGTGGAGACTTTGTTCCAGACCCTGATGAGTTTCCTGTAAAAGACAGGCAGCTCCCGGAGGGAGGTCCTGGCACCCCCCAAGTTCACAAACAGGAGCTGCATGTCATAATTGAGGTCGAGCTGCTGGCGGAAGAAATACCTCGCCAGAGCACACCACCTAGGAGGGGGCTCGACGTAAAGGTATCTCTGCAGGGTCTGAAGACGGAAAGTCGCGAGCTGGGCGCTGACGCACACCAACGACTGACCGCCCTCCTCAAGCGGGAGACTCAGGACCGCGGCAGAGACCCAGTGCTTCCTGTTGTTCCAGAAGAAGTCCACCAGCTTCTTCTGTATCTTGGCGACAAACGCAGGGGGAGGGGTCAAAGTGACCAGCCGGTACCACAACATTGCGGCCACCAGCTGGTTTATGACTAGCGCTCGACCCCTGTAGGACAGCACTCGGAGCAGTCCTGTCCAGCGCCCTAGGCGAGCGGCGACCTTGGCCTCCAGCTCCTGCCAGTTCGCTGGCCAGGCTCCCTCGTCGGGGCTAAGGTAGACTCCCAGATAGAGGAGATGGGTCGTGCTCCAGGCAAAAGGCCTGAGCTCCTCCGGCATGGAGTCCACCCGCCACTGACCCACCAGGAGTCCGGAACATTTCTCCCAGTTGATCCTGGTGGAGGACGCGGCCGAGTAAATCTCCTGGCACTCACGCATCCTCCGCAGGTCAGCGGGATCCTCTACCGCGAGGAGCACGTCATCGGCGTAAGCCGAGAGGACGACCTCCACGCCCGGCCCTTGCAGAGCCAGTCCCGTCAACCTCGTCCGCAAGAGGCGCAGGAAAGGCTCCACGCAAACGGCGTATAACTGGCCGGACATGGGGCATCCCTGGCGCACCCCTCTCCTAAAGCGAAGGGGCGCCGTCAAGGACCCGTTAACCTTAATCAGACACTCCGCGGCGGCGTACAAAAGTCGGATCCGGGCGACGAAATGCGTCCCGAACCCGAAAGCGCGCAGAGTTCCGAGCAGATAGTCGTGATCCACCCTGTCGAACGCCTTCTCTTGGTCGAGGGATAGGAAGGCGACCGACAGACCAGCCTCCTGGGAACAATGGATGAGGTCCCGGACCAGATGGATGTTATCGTGGATTGTCCGGCCCGGGACCGTGTAGGACTGGTCGGGGTGGATCATGTGGTCCAGCACGGCACCAAGGCGAGCAGACATCGCCCTGGCGAAGATTTTGTAGTCCGTGCTGAGGAGGGAGACCGGGCGCCAGTTCTTAAGGAGGCGGAGATCGCCCTTCTTAGGCAGCAGGACGATGACTGCCCTGCGCCAAGAGAGGGGCATCTCCCCGGTCGCCAGACATTCCCCCAGGACCCGCGCGTAGTCGCTCCCCAGGACGTCCCAGAACGCCCTGTGGAACTCCACGGTCAGCCCGTCCAGCCCCGGGGATTTTCCCCTCGAGAGCCGGGCGAGGGCACCGGTCAGCTCCGCCAGGCTTAGCGGAGCTTCCAGATTTTCGGCGCCCTCCGGGCTGACCTTCGGCAGGTCCTCCCACCAAACTCTACGCGCTTCATCGCTGGACGGATCCGGAGAGAACAGAGCCCCGTAATATTCACGGACCCTGTTGTTGACGCCCTCCGGATCCGAGATGAGAGAGCCGTCGTCGGCCAGCAGCGTCAAGAGCTGCTTACGGACACTCTGCCTTTTTTCCAGCGAGTAGAAGAAGGGGGAGCCGTGGTCCAGATCCCGCAGGAACCGGATCCGCGACCTCACGAACGCGCCTCGGGACCCGACGAGCTGCAGGTCCTTCAGCGCGGCCTTCTTCACTTCGTACACCGTCCGCAGGGCCGGGTCCTGGACGACTTGACCGAGACGGGCTTCCAGGTCGAGCACCTCTTTTTCTAGGCGCCCGACTCTGGCCGCCCGCCTCTTGGTCGACCCCCTCGCGTACTCTTGACAGAAGACGCGGACGTGAGCCTTGCCCACTTCCCACCATAGCCTCAAGGAGGGGAAGCCCCCCTGCTTCCTTCTCCAGTCGGACCAGAATCGACGGAACGAGTCCTGGAAACGCACGTCCTCCAGCAGCCGGTTGTTAAAGTGTCAGTACGCGGACCCCGTCCTCGCGCGGAGCGAAGCGAGCTCCGCCCACACCAGGTGGTGGTCCGAACACGGCACCGGCCGCATGGAGGCCGCCGGGACGCAGGAAACGTACGCCCGAGACACTTAAAGGCGGTAGACTCTAGACCATCCTACTCCAGGCCTCACCCAAGTAAAGGCACTGGAGTCGGGGTGGAGATTTCGCCAGACGTCCACCAAGTCGAAGGAGCCGACCAGGTCCCTCAACTTCTCCATCGCCGTCATGCACTGCGGGGCACCGGAGCGGTCCCTCGCCTCGAGGGTGCAGTTAAAATCCCCCCCGAGGACAATGCAGTCGCCGACGTCGACGGAGCCAAGAAGAGCGGACACCTCTTCAAAGAAGCGCGTTTGCTGCGGGCCGGGCTGAGGGGCGTACACGCTCACGAGATGGAGCGGCACGTACCCCAGGCGAACCGTTACATGCAGCAAGCGGCCTGGCACGGGCTCCTCGACCCCCAAGATCTCCGGCTGAAAATGCGGGCCCAGCAAGATGGCCACCCCACTAGAAATGGCGGTGAGGTGGCTCATGCGGACCTCTCCTTGCCATTCCAGGAGCCACGTGGCTTCGTCTCCCGGAACGGTGTGGGTTTCTTGCAGGAAGCACACCGCATATTTCCCCTCCCGCAGGAGCGAAAAATTGTCAAATCTACAGCGTGCCCCTCTGCCGCCGTTGATGTTGAGGCTGGCTATGGTTATCTTCATGGCAAAAGCATAGTGTAACCTCTACCTTAACCTATTGTGGGGGGGGGAGCGGAGTCTTTTGTTGAACTCCGCTCCCTCCGCAGCCCAGCGAGGAGTCCCTCGACCTCGCGCAGCTCAAGGTGCTGCTCCTTTGTCAAGGGCCCGCCCGCGGCCAAGGTTTTAACGGCGGCGCGGACGGACCCCTTGATCAGCTCCGGCTCGGACCATTTTTCCAGGGCCAGTCGGGCTTGGTCGCGGCGACCCCGGCTCTGGGCCAAAAAGTCCCGGAGTTCCTTTGCAGGAATGAGGAGGGCCTCAGCGGCGGCCGCGAGCAGATCCACCGCCTCCCTGGCGGTGATCTCTAGTTCTTCTCCCGCGTCCCCCACCGAGTCCCCGTCCTCCTCCGGGAGGTGGCCGCCAGCAGCCGGCCCATCGACCGCACAAGGTACGGCAAATGAACCGGCCGCTCCAACCGGCCCTGGCTCTGCCCCGATCCCACCCCCAGGATCGTCGGCAGAGGAGTCCCCACTGGGCTCTTTTAAAAATGGTGCTGGGCCGTGAAATGACAGCGGAAGGGGTTCCCCCTCCGCCCCAGGAACCGGAGAACAAGGAGAGACCCGGCCATAAGAAATCCCCAGGCTCCCCATGTGCTCCAGCTCCAAAGTAAGAGGCGAGGGTGGATGTTCCTCCCCATCCCCGCTGCCACCCCCCGGCCCAGCATTTACAGTTTCATTAAAAACCTGAATTTCAGTTTCTGCCGGGTCGAGCGACTCCCGGGGGAAGTTGGGTATTGGCTGGGCGGGCTCAGGTTCGGCCTTTTCGGCCTCGCCCGCCTCAGTCCCCGGGACGCCCGGCCCGGCGGCTACGCATTCCTCCGCGGTCCCCACGCCCCCCACGACAGGCAGATCTTCCATGCCATCCCCAGGAGGCAGCGGCTGGGCAGCCTCGACTGCCTCACCCTCCCCGGGGACAGACTCTTCGCGCCTGCAGCGCAATTTGGAGCGCTGGTGGGGGACGCGGGACACGCGGCAGGCACCGTCTTCTCCGCGGAGGGATGTTGTTCCCCCTCCGCCTCATCGGAGCCGCGCCTCCTTTTGTTCCTTGGGGCGCGCGGAGGCAGGGAGACCCCCATGTCTGCCGAGGCCTCCCGCTCCGCCCCCCCCTTTTCCTTTTCTTGCCCGCGCCTGGGCCCCTCTGTGGTGACTGGGTTGGGCTGAGCGCGGTGGTCAAATTGTCTGGCGCACCGAGGGGACCCGCCTCTGGATGTTTTGTCTTCTTCCGCGCCTTCCTTCCGGTCGGACGCTCTCCCTCCCCCCCGCCGGAGGCCCTGAAAACAAAGGCCTCCGACGATGCACGCGGACGCAGCTAGGGGGAGGGGTGGCGGCGGCGCCAGCCTTGGCCGCCTTCGGTGGTTTGGCGGCCTTGGAGGCGGGGCAGTTCTTGCGAACGTGCCCCACCTCCTTGCAGGCATGGCACCGCACGCCGTCCGACGTCCAGAAGACGCGGTAGGCAGTCCCCTCGTGCACCACATTAAATGATCCCTCCGTCGTCTCCTCGCGCGCCAGCCGGACAAAGAGCTGGCGGCGGAAGGAGAACACGTGGCGCAGGCTGTTCTCCCTGAGGCCGAGCGGTATGGGGTTGATCCCTGACCTTACCTCCCCCAGTTGTTGTAGGTGAGGGAGGAGGAGCTCAGCGGGAACAAAGGGCGGGACGTTCGACACGATGACCCTCTGCGCGGTGGCCTCGAGAGGATCCACCGGCAGGAACGTCCCGCCCACCGTGAGCCCCCTTTCGAGGGCCAGGGACACCGCCCGCTCCGACCCCAGGAAGAAAACAGCCTTCCCAGACATCTTGGAGGCCGCGACAATGGCCGAGGGGCCGACTACCCCAGCCATCGCCCGCACGCACTCCTCAATGCTCATTGTGGGGTGAGTGTAGCTCTTGACCCTGTGTTTTTTGGTAATTAATCTGAAAGGTGGCAGGGCAGCGGGTGGCGCAGGAGGTGCCGTGGAAGCGGTTGCCACCTGCGCATACGTCTTCGCTGGCCCTGCCACCGGCGTGGATGGGGTCGCCATCACGGGGTCCCTTTAAGGGCTACACCCACCCCAAATTCACAGGCCTTAATGGTCTTAATTAGGCCTCGTATATTAACTGAGCAGAGGAGCCCTTAACGAGGCACCTCTCCCCTAGTTGGTAATTGGGGAGGGGCCTTGCTACCTCTGCTCAGTTGTCTTAATTGTTTTTTTTTTATTAATTTTGAAGAAAGAGGCCTCAGAGAGAGAGGGGAGAAACAGAGTAACAGAGAAAGAGAGAGGGGGATGGGAAGGGGGGGACTGCGAGGGCAGGTCTCCCCTCGCAGCTGTGGGTGGGTGCACTCCCCAGATGGCAAAACACACAAGCACAGTCTTTGGGTTGGTCTTCAGGTGGGGGGTGAAGATATCTTCACCTGGGGTAGCTAGAGCCACCAGGCACGCACTCCTAACGATGTTAATTGGGTAAAATCTTCAGCCTGGTAGCTCCAGCTATCCCAGGCTAGGCAAATGTGGGGGTTGGGGGGGTTCCAATTGTGGGGGACCTAATTGTAAGCAAGGCCCCCACGCACACTACCACACACACACACACCCCCCGCGATGTTCCGGCCCTCAGTGGTCTTCTTTCCTCCCCCCACCGATACAACAAAGTCTTTTTGGGAAATGCACCCACACCCACCTGTAGAAGATGTAGAGTCTCCCTCCTTCCACACTGGATGTTGTTGGTTTTTCCCCCTCTCTCCAACTCCTTGCAGAATGGTAAAAAAAAGTTGAAATGTTTTCTTTTCTCCTCCTATCCCTCTGGGTAAAAGTGGTAGTGAAGCCCCTTCCTTCCTTCTCTTCCTGGGCTGGTCTCAGGGCTCTCCAGGCAGGAGCACAAGTTGCTAGCTGCTCTCCTCACTGCTCACAGCTCCAACTGAGCAGGACACGCCTCCACTGCTCTACCATTGGTTCCTTGTGCATGAAACTCTTTTGAGTTTACCTGCAAAACATAAAACATTAAGACCATGCCACCCGACCTGGGTGACACAGCAGACATTTTCAAGGCTCCTTTTTTTTTTTAATAATTTTTTTTTTTTTTTTTGGGGCGCTAAAATCAAATTTTCCCAGTGCCCCCTATAAAAGGGGAGGGGGACACCAAAAGCACCGGCAATGAAAACAAATTAAACTTTAAAACGTAAAATCAAATTAAAATTTGGTTGCCGGGCGTGATGATGCACTCCAGTCCCTCCGGTGCCCACCTCTCGCGGAAGGCCGCGAGCGTACCGGTAGACACCGCGTGCTCCATCTCCAAGGACACCCTGGACCGGATGTAAGAGCGGAAGAGAGGCAGGCAGTCAGGTTGAACGACCCCCTCGACCGCCCGCTGCCTGGACCGGCTGAAGGCACCATTGGCCGTGCCCAGGAGCAGTCCTACGAGGAGGCCCTCGGACCTACCCGCTCCCCTCCGCAAAGGGTGCCCAAAGATCAGGAGAGTGGGACTGAAGTGCAGCCAGAATTTCAGGAGCAGCCCCTTCAAATAGTGGAACAGGGGCTGCAACCTCGTGCACTCAATAAAAACATGGAACACGGACTCCTCCAGACCGCAGAAATTGCAGGCGGCCTGGGAGTCCGTGAACCGGCTTAAAAATTTGTTGCACGGCACTGCTCCGTGCACCACCCTCCAGGCCAAGTCCCCGATGAATAGTGGGAGGACCCCTGCGTAGAGTGCCCTCCATCGGGGACCCCCGCCTCCTCCGGACGGCAAGATGGTACGCCATGGCGTGTCCGGACGGCCAGCGAGGATGGCAAAGTTGAGGGTGTGCAGGAGCAGCCCGTACAGGAAACCCCTCCGCGCGGAACTGAAAGGCACGGAGGGGATTTCCCCGAGGCGGCTCAAGTTGTGAGGCGCCGGCCCCCGAGGGAGGTTCCGGGGTTTGGCGATGATGAGGAATTCCGTCCGGACGGGGGTCAGTTCGGACGGGATTTCCCCACGTGCTTGAGCCTCCTCGATGCACCTAACGGAGTCAGGGCCCAGAGCTGTTTTTAGCGACTCGATGGCATCGGCCGCGTGGCGGACGTTGGCAGAATTTAGGCGCCGCGCCAGCGTGTCTGGCGCCATCCAGCCCGCTCCTCCGCCATCGAGCAGGTCCCTGACCCTGGTCACCTCACCAGCCACAGCCCTCTCTTCCGACCGCCACATAAAACCTCGGCCGTGGAGGTACGGATTCCCGAGCAGCGGTTCCTGCAGGACGGCCGCCACTCCAGCCGGCGGAGAGCTGCGCTTGGTGGAGACTTTGTTCCAGACCCTGATGAGTTCCCTGTAAAAGACAGGCAGCTCCCGGAGGGCGGTCCTGGCACCCCCCAAGTTCACAAACAGGAGCTGCGTGTCATAATTGAGGTCGAGCTGCTGGCGGAAGAAATACCTCGCCAGAGCACACCACCTAGGAGGGGGCTCGACGTAAAGGTATCTCTGCAGGGTCTGAAGACGGAAAGTCGCGAGCTGGGCGCTGACGCACACCAACGACTGACCGCCCTCCTCAAGCGGGAGACTCAGGACCGCGGCAGAGACCCAGTGCTTCCTGTTGTTCCAGAAGAAGTCCACCAGCTTCTTCTGTATCTTGGCGACAAACGCAGGGGGAGGGGTCAAAGTGACCAGCCGGTACCACAACATTGCGGCCACCAGCTGGTTTATGACTAGCGCTCGACCCCTGTAGGACAGCACTCGGAGCAGTCCTGTCCAGCGCCCTAGGCGAGCGGCGACCTTGGTCTCCAGCTCCTGCCAGTTCGCCGGCCAGGCTCCCTCGTCGGGGCTAAGGTAGACTCCCAGATAGAGGAGATGGGTCGTGCTCCAGGCAAAAGGCCTGAGCTCCTCCGGCAGGGAGTCCACCCGCCACTGACCCACCAGGAGTCCGGAACATTTCTCCCAGTTGATCCTGGCGGAGGACGCGGCCGAGTAAATCTCCTGGCACTCACGCATCCTCCGCAGGTCAGCGGGATCCTCTACCGCGAGGAGCACGTCATCGGCGTAAGCCGAGAGGACGACCTCCACGCCCGGCCCTTGCAGAGCCAGTCCCGTCAACCTTGTCCGCAAGAGGCGCAGGAAAGACTCCACGCAAACAGCATATAACTGGCCGGACACGGGGCATCCCTGGCGCACCGCTCTCCTAAAGCGAAGGGGCGCCGTCAAGTACCCGTTAACCTTAATCAGACACTCTGCGGCGGCGTACAAACGTCGGATCCGGGCGACGAAATGCGTCCCGAACCCGAAAGCGCGCAGAGTTCCGAGCAGATAGTCGTGATCCACCCTGTCGAACGCCTTCTCTTGGTCGAGGGATAGGAAGGCGACCGACAGACCAGCCTCCTGGGAACAATGGATGAGGTCCCGGACAGATGGATGTTATCGTGGATTGTCCGGCCCGGGACCGTGTAGGACTGGTCGGGGTGGATCATGTGGTCCAGCACGGCACCAAGGCGAGCAGACATCGCCCTGGCGAAGATTTTGTAGTCCGTGCTGAGGAGGGAGACCGGGCGCCAGTTCTTAAGGAGGCGGAGATCACCCTTCTTAGGCAGCAGGACGATGACTGCCCTGCGCCAAGAGAGGGGCATCTCCCCGGTCGCCAGACTTTCCCCCAGGACCCGCGCGTAGTCGCTCCCCAGGACGTCCCAGAACGCCCTGTGGAACTCCACGGTCAGCCCGTCCAGCCCCGGGGATTTTCCCCTCGAGAGCCGGGCGAGGGCACCGGTCAGCTCCGCCAGGCTTAGCGGAGCTTCCAGATTTTCGGCGCCCTCCGGGCTGACCTTCGGCAGGTCCTCCCACAAAACTCTACGCGCTTCCTCGCTGGACGGATCCGGAGAGAACAGAGCCACGTAATATTCACGGACCCTGTTGTTGACGCCCTCCGAATCCGAGACGAGAGAGCCGTCGTCGGCCAGCAGCGTCAAGAGCTGCTTACGGACACTCTGCCTTTTTTCCAGCGAGTAGAAGAAGGGGGAGCCGCGGTCCAGATCCCGCAGGAACCGGATCCGCGCCCTCACGAACGCGCCTCGGGACCCGACGAGCTGCAGGTCCTTCAGCGCGGCCTTCTTCGCTTCGTACACCGTCCGCAGGGCCGGGTCCTGGACGACTTGACCGAGACGGGCTTCCAGGTCGAGCACCTCTTTTTCTAGGCGCCCGACTCTGGCCTCCCGCCTCTTGGTCGACCCCCTCGCGTACTCTTGACAGAAGACGCGGACGTGAGCCTTGCCCACGTCCCACCATAGCCTCAAGGAGGGGAAGCCCCCCTGCTTCCTTCTCCAGTCGGACCAGAATCGACGGAACGTGTCCTGGAACCTCACGTCCTCCAGCAGCCGGTTGTTAAAGTGCCAGTACGCGGACCCTGTCCTCGCGCGGAGCGAAGCGAGCTCCGCCCACACCAGGTGGTGGTCCGAACACGGCACCGGCCGCATGGAGGCCGCCGGGACGCAGGAAACGTACGCCCGAGACACGTAAAGGCGGTCGACTCTAGACCATCCTACTCCAGGCCTCACCCAAGTAAAGGCGCTGGAGTCGGGGTGGAGATTTCGCCAGACGTCCACCAAGTCGAAGGACCAGACCAGGTCCCTTAACTTCTCCATCGCCGTCATGCACTGCGGGGCACCGGAGCGGTCCCGCGCCTCGAGGGTGCAGTTAAAATCCCCCCCGAGGACAATGCAGTCGCCGACGTCGACGGAGCCAAGAAGAGCGGACACCTCTTCAAAGAAGCGCGTTTGCTGCGGGCCGGGCTGAGGGGCGTACACGTTCACGAGATGGAGCGGCACGTCCCCCAGGCGAACCGTTACGTGCAGCAAGCGGCCTGGCACGGGCTCCTCGACCCCCAAGATCTCCGGCTGAAAATGCGGGCCCAGCAAGATGGCCACCCCACTAGAATTGGCGGTGAGGTGGCTCATGCGGACCTCTCCTTGCCATTCCAGGAGCCACGTGGCTTCGTCTCCCAGAACGGTGTGGGTTTCTTGCAGGAAGCACACCGCATATTTCCCCTCCCGCAGGAGCGAAAAATTGTCAAATCTATGGTGTGCCCCTCTGCCGCCGTTGATGTTGAGGCTGGCTATGGTTATCTTCATGGCAAAAGCATAGTGCAACCTCTACCTTAACCTATTGTGGGGGAGGGAGCGGAGTCTTTTGTTGAACGCCGCTCCCTCCGCAGCCCAGCGAGGAGTCCCTCGAGCTCGCGCAGCTCAAGGTGCTGCTCCTTTGTCAAGGGCCCGCCCGCGGCCAAGGTTTTAACGGCGGCGCGGACGGACCCCTTGATCAGCTCCGGCTCGGACCATTTTTCCAGGGCAAGTCGGGCTTGGTCGCGGCGACCCCGGCTCTGGGCCAAAAAGTCCCGGAGTTCCTTTGCAGGAATGAGGAGGGCCTCAGCGGCGGCCGCGAGCAGATCCACCGCCTCCCTGGCGGTGGTCTCTAGTTCTTCTCCCGCGTCCCCCACCGAGTCCCCGTCCTCCTCCGGGAGGTGGCCGCCAGCAGCCGGCCCATCGACCGCACAAGGTACGGCAAATGAACCGGCCGCTCCAACCGGCCCTGGCTCTGCCCCGATCCCACCCCCAGGATCGTCGGCAGAGGAGTCCCCACTGGGCTCGTTTAAAAATGGTGCCGGGCCGGGAAATGACAGCGGAAGGGGTTCCCCCTCCGCCCCAGGAACCGGAGAACAAGGAGAGACCCGGCCATAAGAAATCCCCAGGCTCCCCAAGTGCTCCAGCTCCAAAGTAAGAGGCGAGGGTGGATGTTCCTCCCCATCCCCGCTGCCACCCCCCGGCCCAGCATTTACAGTTTCATTAAAAACCTGAATTTTAGTTTCTGCCGGGTCGAGCGACTCCCGGGGGAAGTTGGGTATTGGCTGGGCGGGCTCAGGTTCGGCTTTTTCGGCCTCGCCCGCCTCAGTCCCCGGGACGCCCGGCCCGGCGGCTACGCATTCCTCCGCGGTCCCCACGCCCCCCACGACAGGCAGATCTTCCATGCCATCCCCAGGAGGCAGCGGCTGGGCAGCCTCGACTGCCTCACCCTCCCCGGGGACAGACTCTTCGCGCCTGCAGCGCAATTTGGGGGCGCTGGTGGGGGACGCGGGACACGCGGCGGGCACCGACTCCTCCGCGGAGGGATGTTGTTCCCCCTCCGCCTCATCGGAGCCGCGCCTCCTTTTGTTCCTGGGGGCGCGCGGAGGCAGGGAGACCCCCATGTCTGCCGAGGCCTCCCGCTCCGCCCCCCCCTTTTCCTTTTCTT
This sequence comes from Pristiophorus japonicus, assembly GCF_044704955.1. NCBI lineage: Eukaryota > Metazoa > Chordata > Chondrichthyes > Pristiophoridae > Pristiophorus > Pristiophorus japonicus. The sequence continues at coordinate 51,364,272 of NC_091999.1, forward strand.
GCCCGCGCCTGGGCCCCTCTGTGGTGACTGGGTTGGGTTGAGCGTGGTGGTCAAATTGTCTGGCGCACCGAGGGGACCCGCCTCTGGATGTTTTGTCTTCTTCCGCACCTTCCTTCCGGTCGGACGCTCTCCCTCCCCCCCGCCGGAGGCCCTGAAAACAAAGGCCTCCGACGATGCACGCGCACCCATGGCTCCCGGCACGCGGACGCAGCTAGGGGGTGGGGTGGCGGCGGCGCCAGCCTTGGCCGCCTTCGGTGGTTTGGCGGCCTTGGAGGCGGGGCAGTTCTTGCGAACGTGCCCCACCTCCTTGCAGGCATGGCACCGCACGCCGTCCGACGTCCAGAAGACGCGGTAGGCAGTCCCCTCGTGCACCACATTAAATGATCCCTCCGTCGTCTCCTCCCGCGCCAGCCGGACAAAGAGCTGGCGGCGGAAGGAGAACACGTGGCGCAGGCTGTTCTCCCTGAGGCCGAGCGGTATGGGGTTGATCCCTGACCTTACCTCCCCCAGTTGTTGTAGGTGAGGGAGGAGGAGCTCAGCGGGAACAAAGGGCGGGACGTTCGACACGATGACCCTCTGCGCGGTGGCCTCGAGAGGATCCACCGGCAGGAACGTCCCGCCCACCGTGAGCCCCCTTTCGAGGGCTAGGGACACCGCCCGCTCTGACCCCAGGAAGAAAACAGCCTTCCCAGACATCTTGGAGGCCGCGACAATGGCCGAGGGGCCGACTACCCCAGCCATCGCCCGCACGCACTCCTCAATGCTCATTGTGGGGTGAGTGTAGCTCTTGACCCCGTGTTTTTTGGTAATTAATCTGAAAGGTGGCAGGGCAGCGGGTGGCGCAGGAGGTGCCGTGGAAGCGGTTGCCACCTGCGCATACGTCTTCGCTGGCCCTGCCACCGGCGTGGATGGGGTCGCCATCACGGTGTCCCTTTAAGGGCTACACCCACCCCAAAGTCACAGGCCTTAATGGTCTTAATTAGGCCTCGTATATTAACTGAGCAGAGGAGCCCTTAACGAGGCACCTCTCCCCTAGTTGGTAATTGGGGAGGGGTCTTGCTCCCTCTGCTCAGTTGTCTTAATTGTTTTTTTTTTATTAATTTGGAAGAAAGAGGCCTCAGAGAGAGAGGGGAGAAACAGAGTAACAGAGAAAGAGAGAGGGGGGTGGGAAGGGGGGGGGGGCTGCGAGGGCAGGTCTCCCCTCGCAGCTGTGGGTGGGTGCACTCCCCAGATGGCAAAACACACAAGCACAGTCTTTGGGTTGGTCTTCAGGTGGGGGGGGGAAATGTCTTCACCTGGGGTAGCTAGAGCCACCAGGCACGCACTCCTAACGATGTTAATTGGGTAAAATCTTCAGCCTGGTAGCTCCAGCTATCCCAGGCTAGGCAAATGTGGGGGGTGGGGGGGTTCCAATTGTGGGGGGGGCCTAATTGTAAGCAAGGCCCCCACGAACACTACCACACACACACACACCCCCCGCGATGTTCCGGCCCTCAGTGGTCTTCTTTCCTCCCCCCACCGATACAACAAAGTCTTTTTGGGAAATGCACCCACACCCACCTGTAGAAGAGGTAGAGTCTCCCTCCTTCCACACTGGATGTTGTTGGTTATTCCCCCTCTCTCCAACTCCTTGCAGAATGGTAAAAAAAAGTTGAAATGTTTTCTTTTCTCCTCCTCTCCCTCTGGGTAAAAGTGGTAGTGAAGCGCCTTCCTTCCTTCTCTTCCTGGGCTGGTCTCAGGGCTCTCCAGGCAGGAGCACAAGTTGCTAGCTGCTCTCCTCACTGCTCACAGCTCCAACTGAGCAGGACACGCCTCCACTGCTCTACCATTGGTTCCTTGTGCATGAAACTCTTTTGAGTTAACCTGCAACAACATAAAACATTAAAACCATGTCACCCGACCTGGGTGACACAGCAGACATTTTCAAGGACCCTTTTTTTTTTTGGTTTTTTTTTGGGGCGCTAAAATCAAATTTTTCCAGTGCCCCCTATAAAAGGGGAGGGGGACACTAAAAGCACCGGCAATGAAAACAAATTAAACTTTAAAACGTAAAATCAAATTAAAATTTGGTTGCCGGGCATGATGATGCACTCCAGTCCCTCCGGTGCCCACCTCTCGCGGAAGGCCGCGAGCGTACCGGTGGAAACCGCGTGCTCCATCTCCAAGGACACCCTGGACCAGATGTAAGAGCGGAAGAGAGGCAGGCAGTCAGGTTGAACGACCCCCTCGACCGCCCGCTGCCTGGACCGGCTGATGGCACCCTTGGCCGTGCCCAGGAGCAGTCCTACGAGGAGGCCTTCGGACCTACCCGCTCCCCTCCGCACAGGGTGCCCAAAGATCAGGAGTGTGGGACTGAAGTGCAGCCAGAATTTCAGGAGCAGCCCCTTCAAATAGTGGAACAGGGGCTGCAACCTCGTGCACTCAATAAAAACATGGAACACGGACTCCTCCAGACCGCAGAAATTGCAGGCGGCCTGGGAGTCCGTGAACCGGCTTAAAAATTTGTTGCACGGCACTGCTCCGTGCACCACCCTCCAGGCCAAGGCCCCGATGAATGGTGGGAGGACCCCTGCGTAGAGTGCCCTCCATCGGGGACCCCCGCCTCCTCCAGACGGCAAGATGGTACGCCATGGCGTGTCCGGACGGCCGGCGAGGATGGCAAAGTTGAGGGTGTGCAGGAGCAGCCCGTACAGGAAACCCCTCCGCGCGGAACTGAAAGGCACGGAGGGGATTTCCCCGAGGCGGCTCAAGTTGTGAGGCGCCGGCCCCCGAGGGAGGTTCCGGGGTTTGGCGCCGATGAGGAATTCCGTCCGGACGGGGGTCAGTTCGGACGGGATTTCTCCACGTGCTTGAGCCTCCTCGATGCACCTAACGGAGTCAGGGCCCAGAGCTGTTTTTAGCGACTCGATGGCATCGGCCGCGTGGCGGACGTTGGCAGAATTTAGGCGCCGCGCCAGCATGTCTGGCGCCATCCAGCCCGCTCCTCCGCCATCGAGCAGGTCCCTGACCCTGGTCACCTCACCAGCCACAGCCCTCTCTTCCGACCGCCACATAAAACCTCGGCCGTGGAGGTACGGATTCCCGAGCAGCGGTTCCTGCAGGACGGCCGCCACTCCAGCCGGCGGAGAGCTGCGCTTGGTGGAGACTTTGTTCCAGACCCTGATGAGTTCCCTGTAAAAGACAGGCAGCTCCCGGAGGGCGGTCCTGGCACCCCCCAAGTTCACAAACAGGAGCTGCATGTCATAATTGAGGTCGAGCTGCTGGCGGAAGAAATACCTCGCCAGAGCACACCACCTAGGAGGGGGCTCGACGTAAAGGTATCTCTGCAGGGTCTGAAGACGGAAAGTCGCGAGCTGGGCGCTGACGCACACCAACGACTGACCGCCCTCCTCAAGCGGGAGACTCAGGACCGCAGCAGAGACCCAGTGCTTCCTGTTGTTCCAGAAGAAGTCCACCAGCTTCTTCTGTATCTTGGCGACAAACGCAGGGGGAGGGGGCAAAGTGACCAGCCGGTACCACAACATTGCGGCCACCAGCTGGTTTATGACTAGCGCTCGACCCCTGTAGGACAGCACTCGGAGCAGTCCTGTCCAGCGCCCTAGGCGAGCGGCGACCTTGGTCTCCAGCTCCTGCCAGTTCGCCGGCCAGGCTCCCTCGTCGGGGCTAAGGTAGACTGTGGAAGAACTTTAGTTCACGATATAGGAAGGGGTTAAATTTCTCTCTTCCTTTTAGTAAGTTTAATTCTGTGCTGAGACTGCAGAATCCTGCAAGGCCAGAAAATACTTGATGTCTCTTCTTTGTTAGAAAAGAACAGATAACATGAAAGCTGTACATCTGGTATTTGTATATGTTAAGATACCCCCATTGCCTGGACAAACTGATTTCTCTGATAAGATGGGCTTTTAGTGATGATCTTGCTGACCCTCGAAAAGATTGAATAAGGACGTGTCAAGATACTGTTGGGCTGTGTAAACTGACCTTTGTGCCCTGTTTAGAATTGGTAATGTTCCTGAATAATGTAGGTGTCAATTGTAGAGATAAAATTCCTTTTTTTCTGTATAAAGATGGAACAAGTTTCTGTAGAATTTCAGAGTATTGCCTTGGTAAGGTCCAAGCAGCTCTCCGAGATATCTCGCCTGTACATATTAAAGAATCTCTTGAAGCAAGACTCTGAAATCTCCGCTTGAGTTACTTTAACTTAGAAATTTCCTCGACAGTTTCTGGCGTAGTCGGCAGGATCTCTGATAACGAGATCCCAAACGAACAAAATTAAAAGTAAAAATTGGCTTAAAAGAAAAAGAGGAATTTTAAAAGGATTTTCCCAGCTTAAGGGGGAAAGTGCCTAGGCTGTCCTAGAAAAGGGGGCAAGCCGCCTAGATCCCGGAAGGGTGAGGCATAGGGTAGCTACCGTAAGAAGCTAAAATAACAAGAAAGCTAAAGGAGAACCGAGCCGAGCCGAAAAGAGACACCGGTGAGCGCTTTGTAAATACTGTGTGTGTATATATTTTTGTGGGCGTGTCTTAACCTCTCGTTTCAGGAAACACCGCGAGAAACTGCATCCGGAGAGAATGGGAAACAGCTCTAGTCGAACAGGATGCTTGCGTCCAGTTCCTAGAAAAGGGAAGAAAACCGACCCTCCAACTAAAAGAATGAGTATGCAGCGTAAAACTGAAAAAAGGATTCGTAAGGTAGTAAAGCAACGAGAGAAGGTAGGAGATCCAATTGTGCCACCCGGCTCGCCGGCGGACACTGTAATTAAAGAAACAGGAGATGACCGATACGCGGTAACATTTAGTAGCGATTTATACGGTTGGTCTGATGGGGACTGGCCATATGGAGGAAGTTTTAAATTGTCTTTAATCGAAGAATGGAGGAAAATAACTAAGGAAGGGGGAGGAGACCCTAATTGGGACAAAGATTATATGGATGAATGTTTTATTAAGTGGCTAGAGGTTGCAAAAAGACATCAGCCTCCGAAAGTAAAAATATCAGAGAATAAATCAGGAGAGAAAGAAAAGGGGGAAACTGAAAAACCTCCCTCTTATAGCCCTCCAAACCTCCCTATCCCCTCAGCACCAACCGTGGGACTCTATCCTCGCATAGAACCCCCAAAGCGAAATAGCTGGGAGGAGTATGCAGGAATACCCTTAGATACGAATGAACCTTTAGCAGTACAAACACTGCTGAACTGCATGTTACCACAGCATGCAAAGACCTACAAAATTAAAGTTTTAGATTGGCAAGGAAAAACCTGGAAAGAGACAGTCACTGTCTTGGCAAACATGGACAGGGAGGGATTGTTCAATTACGTAAGTAAAACCAAAGCAACAGGTCAATATTACCAGCAGAGAGGCGGAGGGCAGGCGCAGAATCGAGGGGGATTTAGGGGTAGAGGAAGAGGAAGAGGACAGTGGTCACAGCGAGATCGCTCTCAAGATGAGTGTAGAAATTGTGGAAGAATAGGGCATTGGGCTCGCGACTGTAGATGCCCGCCCAAACAGAATAGAGGGTCGCAAGGGAACTTTTCCGAACCTCCACCTCCACCAGCCCCTCAATTTTCCTTTTCTAACCCCAATCCGTATCAATCAGCATAGGGATGCCCCAGAGGCATAACGGTACAGGCAGCGACTCATCGCTTATCAACGGACATAGAAGAAAATCCCTTAGCAATACTAAAAGTAGGAAACACTTATGTAAAGTTCCTGGTGGATACCGGCGCCACTATGTCCTCTGTACCGCCCTCTGTGGGATTAACCGTAAGCAACACCACTGCTTTAAGCATGGGTGTGGCCGGCGTCCCCTTGAAAGATTTTTTATCCGAACCTACTAAATTGACAATTGAAGGACAACAAGTTAATGACGAAACCCTGATAGTCTCTAAGACAACGCCTCTCCCTCTATTAGGAAGACAGACTTTGTGCAAACTAGGAGCCACAATATATTGCACAAAGGAAGGGATGTTTATGGAGATCCCTCCAAATAACATTCATCAGTTCTTTAATGGGATAGAAAGAGAGAACGAGGAAAAGAATGAAGAAAGTGCTGCCCTTTATAGTTGGCAACTGAGTGGCAACTTCTACTCCCCCCTGATAAAGGAGGCAGTGGAAAACTTAAAGATTAAAATTGACCCTAATATTAAAGAGTTATTGTATATCATCTTAACAAGCTTTGAGGCAGTTCAGCTTCACTGTACAGCCTGGTATACTCGACACAGGGCTGAAGACTATCAGCGCTTTGTGCAACCGTTCTTAAATAAAAACGAAGTAATAGAAGCTACTCCCCACATTTACTTCGGACCTGAAGGGTTGGGGGTGGCCGTGGAGCTAACACCGTTACAACAAAAACGATTTAAAGAAGAAAATACGACACCCCATCTGACATTGGCTGTAAAGCCCCCAGCAAAACCTAAAGACATGGGCGGGATGATCTTAGACAAAGAAGAGAAAAGACAGCGACCAGGTTATCAACCATGGGCGATGATAGAACTGCAGGATATACGGCTAGAATTTATCACCCGTGACAGAGGAATTCTCCACTGGGAGAGAAAAGGGCACGATGCTACGTTTGAAAAACAGCAACCCCCCGGACAAACTAGCCCTAACATACCAATGGCACTGAGTCAAGTGTCCCCCGAACTCTGGGCTAAACATAAAAACCATGTTGGACAAGTCTATTCTGCGGTGCCCCATAGGGTACAGTTGATAAAAAATGCTGTATTACCAAGTATAAGGCAGTACAGACTGCCACCGGAGGCGGAAGAAGGGATAGAGCCAGTCATCTTAGCACTGTTAGAGCAAGGCGTCCTGAAAAAGACACAGAGCCCGTGTAATACGCCGATACTGCCTATCCCGAAGATTAATAGACCAAATGAGTGGAGATTTGTTCAAGATCTAAGAGCTATAAATAAGATAGTAGTCCCTATCACCCCTGTGGTACCGGACACCAACATCATACTATCCGCTATCCCACCCACAGCTACTGTCTTTACTGTAGTAGATCTGTGTTCGGCATTCTTCTCCATCCCTTTAAAGGAGGAAAGTCAATATTTGTTTGCCTTCACGTATAAGAAACAACAGTATACGTGGACTAGGCTGCCCCAGGGGTATACCGAAAGCCCCGCAGTTTATGCGGCAGCCGTAAAAAGAGACCTCGAGGACTGCTCATTATCAGATCAGTCGCTGCTATTACAATACGCTGACGATCTGCTCGTGGCCTCCAGCCACGGGTTTGAATGTATGCAAGACTCTATAAAGCTTTTACAGCACCTATGTGAAAGAGGGGATCGGGTTTCACTGCAAAAGTTACAATTCTGCCAAGTCCAAGTGCAGTACCTAGGGTTTCGTATATCCCAGGGGCAGAGGCAGCTGGGACCTGAAAGAATTCAAACCATCCAAAACACCCCCACACCAAGGACAAAGAAGGATGTTTTATCTTTTCTAGGGATGGTGGGATACTGTAGACAATGGATCCCCGACTATCGGGAATGGGATGCGGCTCTACGATCAGCTGCCATAAAAGAAGCCCCACCTAAAGTGGAATGGACCCCTGAGAGGGAAGAAGCATTTAAACAGTTAAAAAATGCTATTGCTAACGCTCCAGCATTGGGACTTCCGAACTATTCGAAACCTTTTCAAATGTATGTGAATGAAAAAGAAGGATTCGCAACAGCAGTGTTAACCCAAGAACATGGTGGGGGAAATAGACCAGTTGCTTATTATTCGGTAATGCTCCCCGCAGTAGCACGAGGAATGCCTGCTTGTCTGCGTGCTGTAGCCGCTACTGCGGTCATGGTGGAAAAATCAGTACCAATTGTATTGGACTATCCGTGCACTGTTATCACCGCGCATGCGGTGCTGTTATTGTTGAATTCCGCAGCAACTCAGCATTTCACAGCATCCCGAAGGACAGGCTACGAGGTGCTGCTGTTGTCACACCCTAACTACACTTTTCGCCGTGCGCCTGCAGTAAACCCTGCTGTTTTTGTTCCTACCAGCTCCACTAGAGAAATAGAGGACCCAGACCAGCACGACTGTCTGTCAACAGTGGAGATGGCTACCATGCCTAGACCAGATTTGCTTACGGAACCAATGGACAATCCCGATCTCATTCTTTATACAGATGGGTCGTCTCACAGACCATCAGACAATTTGCTCCTGGCAGGCTATGCTACTGTGAACCCATATGAAATTGTTGAGGCATTTGCCTTGCCCCCCGGAACCTCGGCACAGGCAGCTGAATTGTTCGCCCTAACTAGAGCATGTATATTAGCTAAAAATCAATCTGCTAATATATATACCGATTCAAGATATGCATTTGGTGTAGTCCATGATTTTGGACAACTATGGAAAAACGGAGGCTTCATCACCTCTGGCGGGAAGCATATTAAGCACTCACAATTAGTGCTTAACCTGATAGATGCCATTCAATTGCCAAAAAGGGTTGCTGTTATTAAATGCGCAGCCCACACAACTGGTGAAGATGAAGTATCAATAGGAAATAGGAGGGCCGACGAGGCGGCCCGACGAGCCGCTTTGGAACAGACGTGCTGCCTACAGGCAGCCTCAGTCTCCCCTCTGCCAACACTGAGCGCCCAACAACTTGAAATAGCACAGCAACAAGTTACAGTGCAGGAAAGAAAAACATGGGAGAAACAAGGATGTTTTTAAAAAAAGTAATATCTGGACCCATCCTGACGGACGAACTGTATGTCCCAGGTCTTTGTTTTTGCCCTTGTCTCGCCTAGCTCATGGTCAGGCTCACATGGGCAAAGGAGGGATGATACATGCTATCAATGCGCAATGGTATGCACCAGGAATAACAGTAATAATTGAGAAAATTGCTAAAACCTGCCAAATTTGCCAACAAAACAATAGAGGAAAGACGCCTGCAGAATATGACCATCTACCCCAACCAAGCATGCCCTTTGAAAATTTGCAAATTGATTTTGTCCACATGCCTCCAGTATTAGGCTTTAAGTATCTATTAGTAATAGTAGATATGTTTACAAGGTGGGTAGAGGCATATGCAACAAGGAAGGATGATGCCCGAACAGTAGTGAAGAACCTATTTAAAGAAATAGTGCCAAGATATGGGATACCTATGGGAATCAACAGTGACAGAGGAACACATTTTACAGGGAAAATAGTGCAGAATCTAGCCGAAGCGCTAGGTTTCCAGTGGAAATTGCACATACCGTATCAACCTCAGTCCTCAGGCATGGTGGAAAGAGTCAATGGAGTGATAAAGTCCACCCTTACTAAAGTATGTCAAGAAACAGGACTAAAATTGCCAGATGCCCTTCCATTGGTACTATATACCATAAGAAACCAAAAGAACCGAAATACTGGTTTGACACCCCATGAAGCCTTATTAGGAAGGCCAATGCCTACTGGTGTGAAACCGCCACTAGGAGCAGAAAAGGTAGCATTAATTTGGAATTACGAAAAGTCGCTAAAATATGCTCAGGCCATGTGTGAAATAGCGAGAAGCCTGCATGAGCGAATAAAACAGACCCAAGTACCTCCGTCAGAGGGAAACATGCACCCTTTCAGGCCGGGAGAGCAAGTATTAGTGAAAACTCTAAACAAGGAATCTTTTTCTCCTAGGTGGAAGGGACCATATCAGATAATCCTCACAACAAGAACCGCCCTGAAACTGGAAAAACATCCAAATTGGATACACGCCACCCGATGTAAATACTACCTTCCAGACGAAACACAGCAAGAAGAAGAAATACCGAGCTAGGGCGGACACACCCCGAAAAGAACTGTACTCATCCCCTTTTGTTTCTACCGAGCCAGGCTGGACTAAGAGCATAATACCCCGAAGTATCAAGCTAGATGTCAGAACTTGCCTGTATACCAATTTGGGTCTTTATCTTGTGGATCACTGTTACTATTGTACTAGTAAGCTATTATTTTAACGAATTGGTTCAGGAGCATTATAGAAGAAAACAAAGGGAGGAAGATGAGGAAGGACTCCTGGCAAAACTATCAGGGGACACTGGGTATGTTAATCCTTCTGGCATTGGGAAGAGTTAAAACAGAAGAAAGGTTTATAAAAGAAGGTAAAATATGGAAAGGAGAAATGGCCTGGGGCACGATTGACAAAGCAGGACAGCAGGACACTTATGTATGTTCGGAAAAAGAGGATTGCAAAGTGGGGAACTTCACAGTAAGGTGTGAGGCCTGCGGAATAGGGGTGGACCCAAGATCAGGGGAAGTGAAAATAACCATTGAGGAAGGATTTAACATAACCTTGAAATGGAAGGTACATATGACATGCCTGACCAGCAAGGAAATAGCTGAGAGCCAAGAAACTAATGGCACGTTTTGTGACCCCGAAGAAGATTGTCATTTTAAAATAGAAAACAGAGGATGGGTAAAGTGCATGAACCGTACAAAAATACTACATGGGGGAACCTATATTAAACATTGGACACATAATAAAAATAGGCATTCCCCCAGAGTTTCGGGCCATTTAAAACGGATATTGACCACCTGCATATCGGTAGTAAGATCCCCAGGTATAGTAAATTTAACCATACAAATCCTATATCCGCTAAGGGAGAGGGATGGTTGCAACACGACCAGTGTTGGAGTCACACTGGACCGATCCTTGAGAAAAAAGCGAGACGTGCTGGGAACTGTATTAGGTGGGGTAGGAGTAGGAATGGGAGCCTTGAACACAATAGATATAGAGACCCTGCAAAACAAAATCCAGGTTGTAGGAGGACTAATAGGAGAAAGTATAGAGTTGAGAAACGCGTGGAATGAAGGGCTACAGCAACTACAGGTATCTGGCTACATAACAGACAAAATGACGTGGAGGCAAAGTAAAGAAATAGAAAAGGAAATCGAAAACCTGATGAAGGAACAGAAAGGGGTAAATTGGTACACCAGCTGCATGTTTAAGGAGACTATCAGACAGTTATTGAGAGCCGAGTTAGAAAGGCAAATACTATCTTTCCACGCTGAGACCTGGGAAAGATTACTGGGAATCAATAAGTTTCCAGATCTTGCCCTCAAACCTCAAGAAAAATACACTAGCTGTGATATAGACGGATGTAATATCACAATGGAAATAATAAGTATGACTAAGAAGGAAATTTGGTGTCAGTATCAAGTAATACCCCAATTATTCGGACAGAACTTTTGGTATCCAAAATTTAAAGGGGACTGGGTCGATGAAAGGAATCTAACACATCATGACAGGGGATGTGTTAAATGGCCATTCGGGATGGTTTGTCCTTACCGAACCGCCATCCACGAACCATGTTTTTTACAGCACTCGACAGGAATATGCAAGTGGGAACTAAAATAAGCTAATGACACAGAGGTCTCAGAGATAGGCCAAAACGAAGTTTGCCTAACAGGAAATAAACCCGTCTACTTAGACGGGATTTTATATATACCTCCTATTAATATTTGTGTGAAAGGAGTTTACACTCTATATAACCCAGAAGAAAAAAGAACTTATACTTTTGGACAGTGGAAAAATGTGGAGAAGTATTTAACGGTGCACAGAATTGAACCATTACCACCTACAATTAATTTAACCCGACTGCATAATTTAATACAAAATGACAAAGAATTAGAAAAGGCATTGTCCAAGCGGGGCAGAGATATTCACCAATTTGAGATAGAAATGAGTTTTAAAAAGGGACAATTAGTACGAATAGCAAACACAGTTACCTCTATAACAGCGCATCACTGGTGGGATATATTCCTAGGCTGGTCCCCCAGGGCAACAGCGGTATTAAAACTGGCAATACACCCGATAGTAGTACTTGGTGTAATTTTGCTGATTCTGCTGCTAATTGTCTGTGGAATGGGGCTGAAAGTAAGATCCCTGTTAGGACAAGTAATGAACCTAGTAGAAAAAATAGAGCAGAAAAATGTGATCGTGAAAGGAAGGTTAAACAGAATAGAGGGACAGTTAGATGACTATAATGAAAAAGAATGTTTAGAGATGAGACCTTACCCCGAGGGGTATGAGCCTCCCTTTTCTTTCTAAGAAGGAAAGCATGTTGATCATTAAAGATAAAAGATCAACACGGAGGGAGTTGTGGAAGAACTTTAGTTCACGATATAGGAAGGGGTTAAATTTCTCTCTTCCTTTTAGTAAGTTTAATTCTGTGCTGAGACTGCAGAATCCTGCAAGGCCAGAAAATACTTGATGTCTCTTCTTTGTTAGAAAAGAACAGATAACATGAAAGCTGTACATCTGGTATTTGTATATGTTAAGATACCCCCATTGCCTGGACAAACTGATTTCTCTGATAAGAGGGGCTTTTAGTGATGATCTTGCTGACCCTCGAAAAGATTGAATAATGACGTGACAAGATACTGTTGGGCTGTGTAAACTGACCTTTGTGCCCTGTTTAGAATTGGTAATGTTCCTGAATAATGTAGGTGTCAATTGTAGAGATAAAATTCCTTTTTTTCTGTATAAAGATGGAACAAGTTTCTATAGAATTTCAGAATATTGCCTTGGTAAGGACCAAGCAGCTCTCCGAGATATCTCGCCTGTACATATTAAAGAATCTCTTGAAGCAAGACTCTGAAATCTCCGCTTGAGTTACTTTAACTTAGAAATTTCCTCGACAACTCCCAGATAGAGGAGATGGGTCGTGCTCCAGGCAAAAGGCCTGAGCTCCTCCGGCAGGGAGTCCACCCGCCACTGACCCACCAGGAGTCCGGAACATTTCTCCCAGTTGATCCTGGCGGAGGACGCGGCCGAGTAAATCTCCTGGCACTCACGCATCCTCCGCAGGTCAGCGGGATCCTCTACCGCGAGGAGCACGTCATCGGCGTAAGCCGAGAGGACGACCTCCACGCCCGGCCCTTGCAGAGCCAGTCCCGTCAACCTCGTCCGCAAGAGGCGCAGGAAAGACTCCACGCAAACAGCATATAACTGGCCGGACATGGGGCATCCCTGGCGCACCCCTCTCCTAAAGCGAAGGGGCGCCGTCAAGTACCCGTTAACCTTAATCAGATACTCCGCGGCGGCGTACAAAAGTCGGATCCGGGCGACGAAATGCGTCCCGAACCCGAAAGCGCGCAGAGTTCCGAGCAGATAGTCGTGATCCACCCTGTCGAACGCCTTCTCTTGGTCGAGGGATAGGAAGGCGACCGACAGACCAGCCTCCTGGGAACAATGGATGAGGTCCCGGACCAGATGGATGTTATCGTGGATTGTCCGGCCCGGGACCGTGTAGGACTGGTCGGGGTGGATCATGTGGTCCAGCACGGCACCAAGGCGAGCAGACATCGCCCTGGCGAAGACTTTGTAGTCCGTGCTGAGGAGGGAGACCGGGCGCCAGTTCTTAAGGAGGCGGAGATCGCCCTTCTTAGGCAGCAGGACGATGACTGCCCTGCACCAAGAGAGGGGCATCTCCCCGGTCGCCAGACTTTCCCCCAGGACCCGCGCGTAGTCGCTCCCCAGGATGTCCCAGAACGCCCTGTGGAACTCCACGGTCAGCCCGTCCAGCCCCGGGGATTTTCCCCTCGAGAGCCGGGCGAGGGCACCGGTCAGCTCCGCCAGGCTTAGCGGAGCTTCCAGATTTTCGGCGCCCTCCGGGCAGACCTTCGGCAGGTCCTCCCACAAAACTCTACGCACTTCCTCGCTGGACGGATCCGGAGAGAACAGAGCCCCGTAATATTCACGGACCCTGTTGTTGACGCCCTCCGGATCCGAGACGAGAGAGCCGTCGTCGGCCAGCAGCGTCAAGAGCTGCTTACGGACACTCTGCCTTTTTTCCAGCGAGTAGAAGAAGGGGGAGCCGCGGTCCAGATCCCGCAGGAACCGGATCCGCGACCTCACGAACGCGCCTCGGGACCCGACGAGCTGCAGGTCCTTCAGCGCGGCCTTCTTCGCTTCGTACACCGTCCGCAGGGCCGGGTCCTGGACGACTTGACCGAGACGGGCTTCCAGGTCGAGCACCTCTTTTTCTAGGCGCCCGACTCTGGCCGCCCGCCTCTTGCTCGACCCCCTCGCGTACTCTTGACAGAAGACGCGGACGTGAGCCTTGCCCACGTCCCACCATAGCCTCAAGGAGGGGAAGCCCCCCTGCTTCCTTCTCCAGTCGGACCAGAATCGACGGAACGAGTCCTGGAACCGCACATCCTCCAGCAGCCGGTTGTTAAAGTGCCAGTACGCAGACCCCGTCCTCGCGCGGAGCGAAGCGAGCTCCGCCCACACCAGGTGGTGGTCCGAACACGGCACCGGCCGCATGGAGGCCGCCGGGACGCAGGAAACGTACGCCCGAGACACGTAAAGGCGGTCGACTCTAGACCATCCAACTCCAGGCCTCACCCAAGTAAAGGCGCTGGAGTCGGGGTGGAGATTTCGCCAGACGTCCACCAAGTCGAAGGACCCGACCAGGTCCCTCAACTTCTCCATCGCCGTCATGCACTGCGGGGCACCGGAGCTGTCCCTCGCCTCGAGGGTGCAGTTAAAATCCCCCCCGAGGACAATGCAGTCGCCGACGTCGACGGAGCCAAGAAGAGCGGACACCTCTTCAAAGAAGCGCGTTTGCTGCGGGCCGGGATGAGGGGCGTACACGCTCACGAGATGGAGCGGCACGTACCCCAGGCGAACCGTTACGTGCAGCAAGCGGCCTGGCACGGGCTCCTCGACCCCCAAGATCTCCGGCTGAAAATGCGGGCCCAGCAAGATGGCCACCCCACTAGAAATGGCGGTGAGGTGGCTCATGCGGACCTCTCCTTGCCATTCCAGGAGCCACGTGGCTTCGTCTCCCGGAACGGTGTGGGTTTCTTGCAGGAAGCACACCGCATATTTCCCCTCCCGCAGGAGTGAAAAATTGTCAAATCTACGGCGTGCCCCTCTGCCGCCGTTGATGTTGAGGCTGGCTATGGTTATCTTCATGGCAAAAGCATAGTGCAACCTCTACCTTAACCTATTGTGGGGGAGGGAGCGGAGTCTTTTGTTGAACTCCGCTCCCTCCGCAGCCCAGCGAGGAGTCCCTCGAGCTCGCGCAGCTCAAGGTGTTGCGCCTTTGTCAAAGGCCCGCCCGCGGCCAAGGTTTTGACGGCGGTGCGGACGGACCCCTTGATCAGCTCTGGCTCAGAACATTTTTCCAGGGCCAGTCGGGCTTGTTGCAGCGACCGCGGCTCTGGGCCAAAAAGTCCCGGAGTTCCTTTGCAGGAATGAGGATGGCCTCGGCGGCGGCCGCGAGCAGATCCACCGCCTCGCTGGCGGTGGTCTCTCGGTCTTCACCCGCGTCCCCCACCGAGTCCCCGTCCTCCTCCGGGAGGTGGCCGCCAGCAGCCGGCCCATCGACCGCACAAGGTACGGCAAATGAACCGGCCGCTCCAACCGGCCCTGGCTCTGCCCCGATCCCACCCCCAGGATCGTCAGCAGAGGAGTCCCCACTGGGCTCTTTTAAAAATGGTGCTGGGTCGGGAAATGACAGCGGAAGGGGTTCCCCCTCCGCCCCAGGAACCGGGGAACAAGGAGAGACCCGGCCATAGGAAATCCCCAGGCTCTCCAAGTGCCCCAGCTCCACAGCAAGAGGCGAGGGTGGGTGTTCCTCACCCTCCCCGCTGCCACCCCCCGGCCCAGCATCTACAGTTTCATTAAAATCAATAAATTGTGTTTCTGCCGGGTCGAGCGACTCCCGGGGGAAGTTGTGTATTGGCTGGGCGGGCTCAGGTTCGGCCTTTTCGGCCCCGCCCGCCTCAGTCCCCGGGACGCCCGGCCCGGCGGCAATGCATTCCTCCGCGGTCCCCACGCCCCCCACGACAGGCAGATCTTCCATGCCATCCCCGGGAGGCAGAGGCTGGGCAGCCTCGACTGTCTCACCCTCCCCGGGGACAGACTCCTCCCGCCTACGGCGCTGCTTGGGGGCGCTGGTGGGGGACGCGGGACACGCGGCGGGCACCGACTCCTCCTCGGAGGGATGTTGTTCCCCCTCCGCCTCAACGGAGCGGCGCCTCCTTTTGTTGCTGGAGGTGCGCTGAGGCAGGGAGACCTCTATGTCTGCCGAGGCCTCCCGCTCCGCCCCCCCCTTTTTCTTTTCTTGCCCGCGCCCGGGCCCCTCTGTGGTGTTGTTCAAGGGCTCGGGCACGGGCTCGGGGCACCCCGCGCTCGCCGGTGACGGGGTTGGGCTGAGCGCGGTGGTCAAATTATCTGGCGCACTGAGGGGACGCGCCTCTTGATGTTTTGCCTTCTTCCGCGCCTTCTTAAGGGTCGGACGCTCTCCCTCCCCCCCGCCGGAGGCCCTGAAAACAAAGGCCTCCGACGATGCCCGCGCACCTACGGCTCCCGGCATGCGGACGCAACTAGGGGGAGGGGTGGCGGCGACGCCAGCCTTGGCAGCCTTCGGTGGTTTGGCGGCCTTGGAGGCGGGGCAGTTCTTACGAACGTGCCCCACCTCCTTGCAGGCATGGCACCGCACGCCGTCCGACGTCCAAAAGACGCGGTAGGCAGTCCCCTCGTGCACCACATTAAAACTTCCCTCCGTCGTCTCCTCCCGCGCCAGCCGGACAAAGAGCTGGCGGCGGAAGGAGAACACGTGGCGCAGGCTGCTCTCCCTGAGGCCGAGCGGTATGGGGTTGATCCCCGACCTTACCTCCCCCAGTTGGTGTAGCTGAGGGAGGAGGAGCCCAGTGGGAACAAAGGGCGGGACGTTCGACACGATGACCCTCTGCGCGGTGGCCTCGAGAGGATCCACCGGCAGGAACGTCCCGCCCACCGTGAGCCCCCTTTCGAGGGCCAGGGACACCGCTCGCTCCGACCCCAGGAAGAACACAGCCTTCCCAGACATCTTGGAGGCTGCGACAATGGCCGAGGGGCCGACTACCCCAGCCATCGCCCGCACGCACTCCTCGATGCTCATTGTGGGGTGAGTGCAGCTCTTGACCCCGTGTTTCCTGGTTATAAGTCTGAAAGGTGGCAGGGCAGCGGGTGGCGCAGGAGTTGCCGTGGAAGCGGTTGCCACCTGCGCATACGTCCTTGCTGGCCCTGCCACCGGCGTGGATGGGGTCGCCATCACGGGGTTCCTTTAAGGGCTACACCCACCCCAAAGTCACAGGCCTTAATGGTCTTAATTAGGCCTCGTATATTAACTGAGCAGAGGAGCCCTTAACGAGGCACCTCTCCCCTAGTTGGTAATTGGGGAGGGGCCTTGCTCCCTCTGCTCAGTTGTCTTAATTGTTTTTTTTTTATTAATTTGGAAGAAAGAGGCCTCAGAGAGAGAGGGGAGAAACAGAGTAGCAGAGAAAGAGAGAGGGGGGTGGGAAGCGGGGGGGGGACTGCGAGGGCAGGTCTCCCCTCGCAGCTGTGGGTGGGTGCACTCCCCAGATGGCAAAACACACAAGCACAGTCTTTGGGTTGGTCTTCAGGTGGGGGGAGAAGATGTCTTCACCTGGGGTAGCTAGAGCCACCAGGCACGCACTCCTAACGATGTTAATTGGGTAAATCTTCAGCCTGGTAGCTCCAGCTATCCCAGGCTAGGCAAATGTGGGGGGTGGGGGGGGTTCCAATTGTGGGGGGGGCCTAGTTGTAAGCACGGCCCCCACGCACACTACCACACACACACACACACCCCGCGATGTTCCGGCCCTCAGTGGTCTTCTTTCCTCCCCCCACCGATACAACAAAGTCTTTTTGGGAAATGCACCCACACCCACCTGTAGAAGATGTAGAGTCTCCCTCCTTCCACACTGGATGTTGTTGGTTTTTCCCCCTCTCTCCAACTCCTTGCAGAATGGTAAAAAAAAGTTGAAATGTTTTCTTTTCTCCTCCTCTCCCTCTGGGTAAAAGTGGTAGTGAAGCCCCTTCCTTCCTTCTCTTCCTGGGCTGGTCTCAGGGCTCTCCAGCAAGGAGCACAAGTTGCTAGCTGCTCTCCTCACTGCTCACAGCTCCAACTGAGCAGGACACGCCTCCACTGCTCTACCATTGGTTCCTTGTGCATGAAACTCTTTTTGGAGTTCACCTGCAAAACATAAAACATTAAACGGTGCCACCCGACCTGGGTGACACTCCAGACATTTACAAGGCCCTTTTTTTTTTTCCCCCCTTTTTTTTTTTGTGTTTTTCTTTTTTGGGCACTAAAATCACAATTTTTCCCCAGTGCCCCCTATAAAAGGGAAGGGGACACTAAAAGCACCGGCAATTAAAACAAATTAACTTTAAAACGTAAAATCAAATTAAAATTTGGTTGCCGGGCGTGATGATGCACTCCAGTCCCTCCGGTGCCCACCTCTCGCGGAAGGCCACGAGCGTACCGGTGGACACCGCGTGCTCCATCTCCAAGGACACCCTGGACCGGATGTAAGAGCGGAAGAGAGGCAGGCAGTCAGGTTGAACGACCCCCTCGACCGCCCGCTGCCTGGACCGGCTGATGGCACCCTTGGCCGTGCCCAGGAGCAGTCCTACGAGGAGGCCCTCGGACCTACCCGCTCCCCTCCGCACAGGGTGCCCAAAGATCAGGAGAGTGGGACTGATGTGCAGCCAGAATTTCAGGAGCAGCCCCGTCAAATAATGGAACAGGGGCTGCAACCTTGCGCACTCAATAAAAACATGGAACACGGACTCCTCCAGACCGCAGAAATTGCAGCCGGCCTGGGAGTCCGTGAACCGGCTTAAAAATTTGTTGCACGGCACTGCTCCGTGCACCACCCTCCAGGCCAAGTCCCCGATGAATAGTGGGAGGACCCCTGCGTAGAGTGCACTCCATCGGGGACCCCCGCCTCCTCCGGACGGCAAGATGGTACGCCATGGCGTGTCCGGACGGCCGGCGAGGATGGCAAAGTTGAGGGTGTGCAGGAGCAGCCCGTACAGGAAACCCCTCCGCGCGGAACTGAAAGGCACGGAGGGGATTTCCCCGAGGCGGCTCAAGTTGTGCGGCGCCGGCCCCCGAGGGAGGTTCCGGGGTTTGGCGCCGATGAGGAATTCCGTCCGGACGGGGGTCAGTTCGGACGGGATCTCCCCACGTGCTTGAGCCTCCTCGATGCACCTAACGGAGTCAGGGCCCAGAGCTGTTTTTAGCGACTCGATGGCATCGGCCGCGTGGCGGACGTTGGCAGAGTTTAGGCGCCGCGCCAGCGTGTCTGGCGCCATCCAGCCCGCTCCTCCGCCATCGAGCAGGTCCCTGACCCTGGTCACCTCACCAGCCACAGCCCTCTCTTCCGACCGCCACATGAAACCTCGGCCGTGGAGGTACGGATTCCCGAGCAGCGGCTCCTGCAGGACGGCCGCCACTCCAGCCGGCGGAGAGCTGCGCTTGGTGGAGATTTTGTTCCAGACCCTGATGAGTTCCCTGTAAAAGACAGGCAGCTCCCGGAGGGCGGTCCTGGCACCCCCCAAGTTCACAAACAGGAGCTGCGTGTCATAATTGAGGTCGAGCTGCTGGCGGAAGAAATACCTCGCCAGAGCGCACCACCTAGGAGGGGGCTCGACGTAAAGGTATCTCTGCAGGGTCTGAAGACGGAAAGTCGCGAGCTGGGCGCTGACGCACACCAACGACTGACCGCCCTCCTCAAGCGGGAGACTCAAGACCGCGGCAGAGACCCAGTGCTTCCTGTTGTTCCAGAAGAAGTCCACCAGCTTCTTCTGTATCTTGGCGACAAACGCAGGGGGAGGGGTCAAAGTGACCAGCCGGTACCACAACATTGCGGCCACCAGCTGGTTTATGACTAGCGCTCGACCCCTGTAGGACAGCACTCGGAGCAGTCCTGTCCAGCGCCCTAGGCGAGCGGCGACCTTGGCCTCCAGCTACTGCCAGTTCGCCGGCCAGGCTCCCTCGTCGGGGCTAAGGTAGACTCCCAGATAGAGGAGATGGGTCGTGCTCCAGGCAAAAGGCCTGAGCTCCTCCGGCAGGGAGTCCACCCGCCACTGACCCACCAGGAGTCCGGAACATTTCTCCCAGTTGATCCTGGCGGAGGACGCGGCCGAGTAAATCTCCTGGCACTCACGCATCCTCCGCAGGTCAGCGGGATCCTCTACCGCGAGGAGCACGTCATCGGCGTAAGCCGAGAGGACGACCTCCACGCCCGGCCCTTGCAGAGCCAGTCCCGTCAACCTCGTCCGCAAGAGGCGCAGGAAAGGCTCCACGCAAACGGCGTATAACTGGCCGGACATGGCGCATCCCTGGCGCACCCCTCTCCTAAAGCGAAGGGGCGCCGTCAAGGACGCGTTAACCTTAATTAGACACTCGCAGGAGCGAAAAATTGTCAAATCTACGGCGTGCCCCTCTGCCGCCGTTGATGTTGAGGCTGGCTATGGTTATCTTCATGGCAAAAGCATAGTGCAACCTCTACCTTAACCTATTGTGGGGGAGGGAGCGGAGTCTTTTGTTGAACTCCGCTCCCTCCGCAGCCCAGCGAGGAGTCCCTCGAGCTCGCGCAGCTCAAGGTGCTGCTCCTTTGTCAAGGGCCCGCCCGCGGCCAAGGTTTTAACGGCGGCGCGGACGGACCCCTTGATCAGCTCCGGCTCGGACCATTTTTCCAGGGCCAGTCGGGCTTGGTCGCGGGGACCCCGGCTCTGGGCCAAAAAGTCCCGGAGTTCCTTTGCAGGAATGAGGAGGGCCTCAGCGGCGGCCGCGAGCAGATCCACCGCCTCACTGGCGGTGGTCTCTAGGTCTTCACCCGCGTCCCCCACCGAGTCGCCGTCCTCCTCCGGGAGGTGGCCGCCAGCAGCCAGCCCATCGACCGCACAAGGTACGGCAAATGAACCGGCCGCTCCAACCGGCCCTGGCACTGCCCCGATCCCACCCCCAGGATCGTCGGCAGAGGAGTCCCCACTGGGCTCTTTTAAAAATGGTGCTGGGCCGGGAAATGACAGCGGAAGGGGTTCCCCCTCCGCCCCAGAAACCGGGGAACAAGGAGAGACCCGGCCATGGGAAATCCCCAGGCTCCCCAAGTGCACCAGCTCCAAAGTAAGGGGCAAGGGTGGGTGTTCCTCCCCCTCCCCACTGCCACCCCCCGGCCCAGCATCTACAGTTTCATTAAAATCAGTTCGTGTTTCTGCCGGGTCGAGCAACTCCCGGGGGAAGTTGGGTAATGGCTGGGCGGGCTCAGGTTCGGCCTTTTCGGCCCCGCCCGCCTCAGTCCCCGGGACGCCCGGCCCGGCGGCAATGCATTCTTCCGCTGGCCCCACGCCCCCCATGACAGGCAGATCTTCCACTCCATCCCCAGGAGGCAGCGGCTGGGCAGCCTCGACTGGCTCACCCTCCCCGGGGACAGACTCTTCGCGCCTGCAGCGCAATTTGGGAGCGCTGGTGGGGGACGCGGGACACGCGGCGGGCACCGACTCCTCCGTGGAGGGATGTTGTTCCCCCTCCGCCTCATCGGAGCCGCGCCTCCTTTTGTTCCTGGGGGCGCGCGGAGGCAGGGAGACCCCCATGTCTGCCGAGGCCTCCCGCTCCGCCCCCCCCATTTCCTTTTCTTTCCCGCGCCTGGGCCCCTCTGTGGTGTTATTCAAGGGCCCGGGCACGGGCTCGGGGCACCCCGCGCTCGCCGGTGACTGGGTTGGGCTGAGCGCGGTGGTCAAATTGTCTGGCGCACCGAGGGGACCCGCCTCTGGATGTTTTCTCTTCTTCCGCGCCTTCCTTCCGCTCGGACGCTCTCCCTCCCCCCCGCCGGAGGCCCTGAAAACAAAGGCCTCCGACGATGCCCGCGCACCTACGGCTCCCGGCACGCGGACGCAATTAGGGGGAGGGGTGGCGGCGGCGCCAGCCTTGGCCGCCTTCGGTGGTTTGGCGGCCTTGGAGGCGGGGCAGTTCTTACGAACATGCCCCACCTCCCTGCAGGCATGGCACCGCACGCCGTCCGACGTCCAGAAGACGCGGTAGGCAGTCCCCTCATGCACCACATTAAAATTCCCCTCCGTCGTTTCCTCCCGCGCCAGCCGGACAAAGAGCTGGCGGCGGAAGGAGAACACGTGGCGCAGGCTGTTCTCCCTGAGGCCGAGCGGTATGGGGTTGATCCCCGACCTTACCTCCCCCAGTTGGTGTAGGTGAGGGAGGAGGAGCTCAGCGGGAACAAAGGGGGGGACGTTTGAAATGATGACCCTCTGCGCGGTGGCCTCGAGAGGGTCCACCGGCAGGAACGTCCCGCCCACCGTGAGCCCCTTTTCAAGGGCCAGGGACACTGCCCGCTCCGACCCCAGGAAGAACACGGCCTTCCCAGACATCTTGGAGGCTGCGACAATGGCCGAGGGGCCGACTACCCCAATGCTCATTGTGGGGTGAGTGTAGCTCTTGACCCCGTGTTTTTTTGTAATGAGTCTGAATGGTGGCAGGGCAGCGGGTGGCGCAGGAGGTGCCGTGGAAGCGGTTGCCACCTGCGCATACGTCTTCGCTGGCCCTGCCACCGGCGTGGATGGGGTCGCCATCACGGGGTCCCTTTAAGGGCTACACCCACCCCAAAGTCACAGGCCTTAATGGTCTTTAATGGCCTCGTATATTAACTGAGCAGAGGAGCCCTTAACGAGGCACCTCTCCCCTCGTTGACAATTGGGGAGAGGCCTTGCTCCCTCTGCTCAGTTGTCTTAATTGTTTTTTTTTTAAATTAGGAAGAAAAGGGGCCTCAGAGAGAGAGGGGAGAAACAGAGGGTAACGGAGAAAGAGAGAGGGGGGTGGGAAGGGGGGGGGGGCTGCGAGGGCAGGTCTCCCCTCGCAGCTGTGGGTGGGTGCACTCCCCAGATGGCAAAACACACAAAAAACACAGTCTTTGGGTTGGTCTTCAGGTGGGGGGAGAAGACGTCTTCACCTGGGGTAGCTAGAGCCACCAGGCACACAATCCTAAACGATCTTTAATAGGGTGATTAATGACAATCTTCAGCCTGGTAGCTCCAGCTATCCCAGGCTAGGCAAATGTGGGGGGGTGGGGGGGGTTCCAATTGTGGGGGGGGGCCTAGTTGTAAGCACGGCCCCCACGCACACTACCACACACACACACACCCCCCGTGATGTTCCGGCCCTCTGTGTTCTTCTTTCCTCCCCCCACCGATACAACAAAGTCTGTTTGGGAAATGCACCAACACCCACCTGTTGAAATGTAGAGTCTCCCTCCTTCCACACTGGATGTTGTTGGTCTTTTCCCCCTCTCTCCAACTCTTTGCAGAAATGGTAATAAAGATGTTTAATGTTTTCTGTTCTCCTCCTCTCCCTCTGGGTAAAAGTTGAAGGTGAAGCCCCTTCCTTCCTTCTCTTCCTGGGCTGGTCTCAGGGCTCTCCAGGCAGGAGCTCAAGTTGCTAGCAGCTCCACTCACTGCTCACAGCTCCAAATGTGCAGGACACGCCTCCACAGCTCCACGATTGGTTCCTTGTGCATGAAACTCTTTTGAGTTAACCTGCAGAAACATAAAACATTAAAACCATGCCACCCGACCTGGGTGACACAGCAGACATTTTCAAGGCCCCTTTTTTTTTTTTTTGGTCTTTGGTTTTTTTTTTTGGGGCGCTAAAATCAAATTTTTCCAGTGCCCCCTATAAAAGGGGAGGGGGACAATAAAAACACCGGCAATGAAAACAAATTAAACTTTAAAACGTAAAATCAAATTAAAATTTGGTTGCCGGGCGTGATGATGCACTCCAGTCCCTCCGGTGCCCACCTCTCGCGGAAGGCCGCGAGCGTACCGGTGGACACCGCGTGCTCCATCTCCAAGGACACCCTGGACCGGATGTAAGAGCGGAAGAGAGGCAGGCAGTCAGGTTGAACGACCCCCTCGACCGCCCGCTGCCTGGACCGGCTGATGGTACCCTTGGCCGTGCCCAGGAGCAGTCCTACGAGGAGGCCTTCGGACCTACCCGCTCCCCTCCGCACAGGGTGCCCAAAGATCAGGAGAGTGGGACTGAAGTGCAGCCAGAATTTCAGGAGCAGCCCCTTCAAATAGTGGAACAGGGGCTGCAACCTTGTGCACTCAATAAAAACATGGAACACGGACTCCTCCAGACCGCAGAAATTGCAGGCGGCCTGGGAGTCCGTGAACCGGCTTAAAAATTTGTTGCACGGCACTGCTCCGTGCACCACCCTCCAGGCCAAGTCCCCGATGAATAGTGGGAGGACCCCT
The DNA here is from genome assembly GCF_044704955.1 of Pristiophorus japonicus. Classification (NCBI taxonomy): domain Eukaryota; kingdom Metazoa; phylum Chordata; class Chondrichthyes; family Pristiophoridae; genus Pristiophorus; species Pristiophorus japonicus. The sequence continues at coordinate 51,388,311 of NC_091999.1, forward strand.
GCGTAGAGTGCCCTCCATCGGGGACCCCCGCCTCCTCCGGACGGCAAGATGGTACGCCATGGCGTGTCCGGACGGCCGGCGAGGATGGCAAAGTTGAGGGTGTGCAGGAGCAGCCCGTACAGGAAACCCCTCCGCGCGGAACTGAAAGGCACGGAGGGGATTTCCCCGAGGCGGCTCAAGTTGTGAGGCGCCGGCCCCCGAGGGAGGTTCCGGGGTTTGGCGCCGATGAGGAATTCCGTCCGGACGGGGGTCAGTTCGGACGGGATCTCCCCACGTGCTTGAGCCTCCTCGATGCACCTAACGGAGTCAGGGCCCAGAGCTGTTTTTAGCGACTCGATGGCATCGGCCGCGTGGCGGACGTTGGCAGAATTTAGGCGCTGCGCCAGCGTGTCTGGCGCCATCCAGCCCGCTCCTCCGCCATCGAGCAGGTCCCTGACCCTGGTCACCTCACCAGCCACAGCCCTCTCTTCCGACCGCCACATAAAGCCTCGGCCGTGGAGGTACGGATTCCCGAGCAGCGGTTCCTGCAGGACGGCCGCCACTCCAGCCGGCGGAGAGCTGCGCTTGGTGGAGACTTTGTTCCAGACCCTGATGAGTTCCCTGTAAAAGACAGGCAGCTCCCGGAGGGCGGTCCTGGCACCCCCCAAGTTCACAAACAGGAGCTGCGTGTCATAATTGAGGTCGAGCTGCTGGCGGAAGAAATACCTCGCCAGAGCACACCACCTAGGAGGGGGCTCGACGTAAAGGTATCTCTGCAGGGTCTGAAGACGGAAAGTCGCGAGCTGGGCGCTGACGCACACCAACGACTGACCGCCCTCCTCAAGCGGGAGACTCAAGACCGCGGCAGAGACCCAGTGCTTCCTGTTGTTCCAGAAGAAGTCCACCAGCTTCTTCTGTATCTTGGCGACAAACGCAGGGGGAGGGGTCAAAGTGACCAGCCGGTACCACAGCATTGCGGCCACCAGCTGGTTTATGACTAGCGCTCGACCCCTGTAGGACAGCACTCGGAGCAGTCCTGTCCAGCGCCCTAGGCGAGCGGCGACCTTGGCCTCCAGCTCCTGCCAGTTCGCCGGCCAGGCTCCCTCGTCGGGGCTAAGGTAGACTCCCAGATAGAGGAGATGGGTCGTGCTCCAGGCAAAAGGCCTGAGCTCCTCCGGCAGGGAGTCCACCCGCCACTGACCCACCAGGAGTCCGGAACATTTCTCCCAGTTGATCCTGGCGGAGGACGCGGCCGAGTAAATCTCCTGGCACTCACGCATCCTCCGCAGGTCAGCGGGATCCTCTATCGCGAGGAGCACGTCATCGGCGTAAGCCGAGAGGACGACCTCCACGCCCGGCCCTTGCAGAGCCAGTCCCGTCAACCTCGTCCGCAAGAGGCGCAGGAAAGGCTCCACGCAAACGGCGTATAACTGGCCGGACATGGGGCATCCCTGGCGCACCCCTCTCCTAAAGCGAAGGGGCGCCGTCAAGGACCCGTTAACCTTAATCAGACACTCTGCGGCGGCGAACAAAAGTCGGATCCGGGCGACGAAATGCGTCCCGAACCCGAAAGCGCGCAGAGTTCCGAGCAGATAGTCGTGATCCACCCTGTCGAACGCCTTCTCTTGGTCGAGGGATAGGAAGGCGACCGACAGACCAGCCTCCTGGGAACAATGGATGAGGTCCCGGACCAGATGGATGTTGTCGTGGATTGTCCGGCCCGGGACCGTGTATGACTGGTCGGGGTGGATCATGTGGTCCAGCACGGCACCAAGGCGAGCAGACATCGCCCTGGCGAAGATTTTGTAGTCCGTGCTGAGGAGGGAGACCGGGCGCCAGTTCTTAAGGAGGCGGAGATCGCCCTTCTTAGGCAGCAGGACGATGACTGCCCTGCGCCAAGAGAGGGGCATCTCCCCGGTCGCCAGACTTTCCCCCAGGACCCGCGCGTAGTCGCTCCCCAGGACGTCCCAGAACGCCCTGTGGAACTCCACGGTCAGCCCGTCCAGCCCCGGGGATTTTCCCCTCGAGAGCCTGGCGAGGGCACCGGTCAGCTCCGCCAGGCTTAGCGGAGCTTCCAGATTTTCGGTGCCCTCCGGGCCGACCTTCAGCAGGTCCTCCCACCAAACTCTACGCGCTTCCTCGCTGGACGGATCCGGAGAGAACAGAGCCCCGTAATATTCACGGACCCTGTTGTTGACGCCCTCCGGATCCGAGACGAGAGAGCCGTCGTCGGCCAGCAGCGTCAAGAGCTGCTTACGGACACTCTGCCTTTTTTCCAGCGAGTAGAAGAAGGGGGAGCCGCGGTCCAGATCCCACAGGAACCGGATCCGCGGCCTCACGAACGCGCCTCGGGACCCGACGAGCTGCAGGTCCTTCAGCGCGGCCTTCTTCGCTTCGTACACCGTCCGCAGGGCCGGGTCCTGGACGACTTGACCGAGACGGGCTTCCAGGTCGAGCACCTCTTTTTCTAGGCGCCCGACTCTGGCCGCCCGCCTCTTGGTCGACCCCCTCGCGTACTCTTGACAGAAGACGCGGACGTGAGCCTTGCCCACGTCCCACCATAGCCTCAAGGAGGGGAAGCCCCCCTGCTTCCTTCTCCAGTCGGACCAGAATCGACGGAACGAGTCCTGGAACCGCACGTCCTCCAGCAGCCGGTTGTTAAAGTGCCAGTACGCGGACCCCGTCCTCGCGCGGAGCGAAGCGAGCTCCGCCCACACGAGGTGGTGGTCCGAACACGGCACCGGCCGCATGGAGGCCGCCGGGACGCAGGAAACGTACGCCCGAGACACGTAAAGGCGGTCGACTCTAGACCATCCAACTCCAGGCCTCACCCAAGTAAAGGCGCTGGAGTCGGGGTGGAGATTTCGCCAGACGTCCACCAAGTCGAAGGACCCGACCAGGTCCCTCAACTTCTCCATCGCCGTCATGCACTGCGGGGCATCGGAGCGGTCCCTCGCCTCGAGGGTGCAGTTAAAATCCCCCCCGAGGACAATGCAGTCGCCGACGTCGACGGAGCCAAGAAGAGCGGACACCTCTTCAAAGAAGCGCGTTTGCTGCGGGCCGGGATGAGGGGCGTACACGTTCACGAGATGGAGCGGCACGTCCCCCAGGCGAACCGTTACGTGCAGCAAGCGGCCTGGCACGGGCTCCTCGACCCCCAAGATCTCCGGCTGAAAATGCGGGCCCAGCAAGATGGCCACCCCACTAGAAATGGCGGTGAGGTGGCTCATGCGGACCTCTCCTTGCCATTCCAGGAGCCACGTGGCTTCGTCTCCCGGAACGGTGTGGGTTTCTTGCAGGAAGCACACCGCATATTTCCCCTCCCGCAGGAGCGAAAAATTGTCAAATCTACGGCGTGCCCCTCTGCCGCCGTTGATGTTGAGGCTGGCTATGGTTATCTTCATGGCAAAAGCATAGTGCAACCTCTACCTTAACCTATTGTGGGGGAGGGAGCGGAGTCTTTTGTTGAACTCCGTTCCCTCCGCAGCCCAGCGAGGAGTCCCTCGAGCTCGCGCAGCTCAAGGTGCTGCTCCTTTGTCAAGGGCCCGCCCGCGGCCAAGGTTTTAACGGCGGCGCGGACGGACCCCTTGATCAGCTCCGGCTCGGACCATTTTTCCAGGGCCAGTCGGGCTTGGTCGCGGCGACCCCGGCTCTGGGCCAAAAAGTCCCGGAGTTCCTTTGCAGGAATGAGGAGGGCCTCAGCGTCGGCCGCGAGCAGATCCACCGCCTCCCTGGCGGTGGTCTCTAGTTCTTCTCCCGCGTCCCCCACCGAGTCCCCGTCCTCCTCCGGGAGGTGGCCGCCAGCAGCCGGCCCATCGACCGCACAAGGTACGGCAAATGAACCGCTCCAACCGGCCCTGGCTCTGCCCCGATCCCACCCCCAGGATCGTCGGCAGAGGAGTCCCCACTGGGCTCTTTTAAAAATGGTGCTGGGTCGGGAAATGACAGCGGAAGGGGTTCCCCCTCCGCCCCAGGAACCGGGGAACAAGGAGAGACCCGGCCATAGGAAATCCCCAGGCCCTCCAAGTGCACCAGCTCCAAAGTAAGGGGCGAGGGTGGGTGTTCCTCCCCCTCCCCGCTGCCACCCCCCGGCCCAGCATCTACAGTTTCATTAAAATCAATATATTGTGTTTCTGCCGGGTCGAGCAACTCCCGGGGGAAGTTGGGTAATAGCTGGGCGGGCTCAGGTTCCGACTTTTCGGCCTCGCCCGCCTCAGTCCCCGGGACGCCCGGCCCGGCGGCTACGCATTCCTCCGCGGTCCCCACGCCCCCCACGACAGGCAGATCTTCCACTCCATCCCCGGGAGGCAGAGGCTGGGCAGCCTCAACTGTCTCACCCTCCCCGGGGAAAGACTCCTCGCGCCTGCAGCGCAATTTGGGGGCGCTGGTGGGGGACGCGGGACACGCGGCGGGCACCGACTCCTCCGCGGAGGGATGTTGTTCCCCCTCCGCGTCATTGCGGCGGTGCCTCTTTTTGTTCCTGGGGGCGCGCGGAGTCAGGGAGACCTCCATGTCTGCCGAGGCCTCCCGCTCCGCCCCCCCCTTTTCCTTTTCTTGCCCGCGCCCGGGCCCCTCTGTGGTGTTGTTCAAGGGCTCGGGCACGGGCTCGGGGCACCCCGCGCTCGCCGGTGACGGGGTTGGGCTGAGCGCGGTGGTCAAATTATCCGGCGCACTGAGGGGACCCGCCTCTTGATGTTTTGTCTTCCTCCGCGCCTTCTTTCCGGTCGGACGCTCTCCCTCCCCCCCGCCGGAGGCCCTGAAAACAAAGGCCTCCGACGATGCCCGCGCACCCATGGCTCCCGGCACGCGGACGCAACTAGGGGGAGGGGTGGCGGCGGCGCCAGCCTTGGCCGCCTTCGGTGGTTTGGCGGCCTTGGAGGCGGGGCAGTTCTTGCGAACGTGCCCCACCTCCCTGCAGGCATGGCACCGCACGCCGTCCGACGTCCAGAAGACGCGGTAGGCAGTCCCCTCGTGCACCACATTAAAAGATCCCTCCGTCGTCTCCTCCCGCGCCAGCCGGACAAAGAGCTGGCGGCGGAAGGAGAACACGTGGCGCAGGCTGTTCTCCCTGAGGCCGAGCGGTATGGGGTTGATCCCTGACCTTACCTCCCCCAGTTGTTGTAGGTGAGGGAGGAGGAGCTCAGCGGAAACAAAGGGCGGGACGTTTGAAATGATGACCCTCTGCGCGGTGGCCTCGAGAGGGTCCACCGGCAGGAACGTCCCGCCCACCGTGAGCCCCTTTTCAAGGGCCAGGGACACCGCCCGCTCCGACCCCAGGAAGAACACGGCCTTCCCAGACATCTTGGAGGCTGCGACAATGGCCGAGGGGCCGACTACCCCAGCCATCGCCCGCACGCACTCCTCAATGCTCATTGTGGGGTGAGTGTAGCTCTTGACCCCGTGTTTCCTGGTTATAAGTCTGAACGGTGGCAGGGCAGCGGGTGGCGCAGGAGGTGCCGTGGATGTGGACACCGCCTGCGCATACGTCCTTGCTGGCCCTGCCACCGGCGTGGATGGGGTCGCCATCACGGGGTCCCTTTAAGGGCTACACCCACCCCAGAGTCACAGGCCTTAATGGTCTTTAATGGCCTCGTATGTTAACTGAGCAGAGGAGCCCTTAACGAGGCACCTCTCCCCTCGCTGACAATTGGGGAGAGGCCTTGCTCCCTCTGCTCAGTTGTCTTAATTGGGTTTTTTTTTAATTATTAATTTGGAAGGAAAGGGTTCTCAGAGAGAGAGGGGAGAAACAGAGGGTAACGGAGAAAGAGAGAGGGGGGTGGGAAGGGGGGGGGGGCTGCGAGGGCAGGTCTCCCCTCGCAGCTGTGGGTGGGTACACTCCCCAGATGGCAAAACACACAAAAAACACAGTCTTTGGGGTGGTCTTCAGGTGGGGGGAGAAGATGTCTTCACCTGGGGTAGCTGGAGCCACCAGGCACTCCTAACGATCCTTAATAGGGTGATTAATGACAATCTTCAGCCTGGTAGCTCCAGCTATCCTAGGCTAGGCAAATGTGGGGGGTGGGGGGGGTTCCAATTGTGGGGGGGGGCCTAGTTGTAAGCACGGCCCCCACGCACACTACCACACACACACACACCCCCCGCGATGTTCCGGCCCTCAGTGGTCTTCTTTCCTCCCCCCACCGATACAACAAAGTCTGTTTGGGGAAATGCACCCACACCCACCTGTAGAGTAGTTGAATCTCCCTCCTTCCACACTGGATGGTTGTTGTGGTTTTTCCCCCTCTCTCCAACTCTTTGCAGAATGGTGAAAAAGATGTTGAAAGTTTTCTGCTTTCTCCTCCTCTCCCTCTGGTTAGAAGTTGTAGTGAAGCCCCTTCCTTCCTTCTCTTCCTGGGCTGGTCTCAGGGCTCTCCAGGCAGGAGCTCAAGTTGATAGCAGCTCCACTCACTGCTCACAGCTCCAACTGAGCAGGACACGCCTCTACTGCTGCACAATTGGTCCTTGTGCATGAAACTCTTTTGAGTTTATCTGTGAAAACATAAAACATTAAACGGTGCCACCCGACCTGGGTGACACTCCAGACATTTACAAGGCCCATTTTTTTTTTTCCCCCTTTTTTGTGTTTTTTTTTGTGTTTTTTTCTTTTTTTTTTTTGTTTTTTTTTTGGGCACTAAAATCACAATTTTTCCCCAGTGCCCCCTATAAAAGGGAAGGGGGACACTAAAAGCACCGGCAATTAAAACAAATTAACTTTAAAACGTAAAATCAAATTAAAATTTGGTTGCCGGGCGTGATGATGCACTCCAGTCCCTCCGGTGCCCACCTCTCGCGGAAGGCCGCGAGCGTACCGGTGGACACCGCGTGCTCCATCTCCAAGGACACCCTGGATCGGATGTAAGAGCGGAAGAGAGGCAGGCAGTCAGGTTGAACGACCCCCTCGACCGCCCGCTGCCTGGACCGGCTGATGGCACCCTTGGCCGTGCCCAGGAGCAGTCCTACGAGGAGGCCCTCGGACCTACCCGCTCCCCTCCGCACAGGGTGCCCAAAGATCAGGAGAGTGGGACTGAAGTGCAGCCAGAATTTCAGGAGCAGCCCCTTCAAATAGTGGAACAGGGGCTGCAACCTTGTGCATTCAATAAAAACATGGAACACGGACTCCTCCAGACCGCAGAAATTGCAGGCGGCCTGGGAGTCCGTGAACCGGCTTAAAAATTTGTTGCACGGCACTGCTCCGCGCACCACCCTCCAGGCCAAGTCCCCGATGAATAGTGGGAGGACCCCTGCGTAGAGTGCCCTCCATCGGGGACCCCCGCCTCCTCCGGACGGCAAGATGGTACGCCATGGCGTGTCCGGACGGCCGGCGAGGATGGCAAAGTTGATGGTGTGCAGGAGCAGCCCGTACAGGAAACCCCTCCGCGCGGAACTGAAAGGCACGGAGGGGATTTCCCCGAGGCGGCTCAAGTTGTGAGGCGCCGGCCCCCGAGGGAGGTTCCGGGGTTTGGCGCCGATGAGGAATTCCGTCCGGACGGGGGTCAGTTCGGACGGGATCTCCCCACGTGCTTGAGCCTCCTCGATACACCTAACGGAGTCAGGGCCCAGAGCTGTTTTTAGCGACTCGATGGCATCGGCCGCGCGGCGGACGTTGGCAGAATTTAGGCGCCGCGCCAGCGTGACTGGCGCCATCCAGCCCGCTCCTCCGCCATCGAGCAGGTCCCTGACCCTGGTCACCTCACCAGCCACAGCCCTCTCTTCCGACCGCCACATGAAGCCTCGGCCGTGGAGGTACGGATTCCCGAGCAGCGGTTCCTGCATGACGGCCGCCACTCCAGCCGGCGGAGAGCTGCGCTTGGTGGAGACTTTGTTCCAGACCCTGATGAGTTCCCTGTAAAAGACAGGCAGCTCCCGGAGGGCGGTCCTGGCACCCCCCAAGTTCACAAACAGGAGCTGCGTGTCATAATTGAGGTCGAGCTGCTGGCGGAAGAAATACCTCGCCAGAGCACACCACCTAGGAGGGGGCTCGACGTAAAGGTATCTCTGCAGGGTCTGAAGACGGAAAGTCGCGAGCTGGGCGCTGACGCACACCAACGACTGACCGCCCTCCTCAAGCGGGAGACTCAAGACCGCGACAGAGACCCAGTGCTTCCTGTTGTTCCAGAAGAAGTCCACCAGCTTCTTCTGTATCTTGGCGACAAACGCAGGGGGAGGGGTCAAAGTGACCAGCCGGTACCACAGCATTGCGGCCACCAGCTGGTTTATGACTAGCGTTCCACCCCTGTAGGACAGCACTCGGAGCAGTCCTGTCCAGCGCCCTAGGCGAGCGGCGACCTTGGCCTCCAGCTCCTGCCAGTTCGCCGGCCAGGCTTCCTCGTCGGGGCCAAGGTAGACTCCCAGATAGAGGAGATGGGTCGTGCTCCAGGCAAAAGGCCTGAGCTCCTCCGGCAGGGAGTCCACCCGCCACTGACCCACCAGGAGTCCGGAACATTTCTCCCAGTTGATCCTGGCGGAGGACGCGGCCGAGTAAATCTCCTGGCACTCACGCATCCTCCGCAGGTCAGCGGGATCCTCTACCGCGAGGAGCACGTCATCGGCGTAAGCCGAGAGGACGACCTCCACGCCCGGCCCTTGCAGAGCCAGTCCCGTCAACCTCGTCCGCAAGAGGCGCAGGAAAGGCTCCACGCAAACGGCGTATAACTGGCCGGACATGGGGCATCCCTGCCGCACCCCTCTCCTAAAGCGAAGGGGCGCCGTCAAGGACCCGTTAACCTTAATCAGACACTCCGCGGCGGCGTACAAAAGTCGGATCCGGGCGACGAAATGCGTCCCGAACCCGAAAGCGCGCAGAGTTCCGAGCAGATAGTCGTGATCCACCCTGTCGAACGCCTTCACTTGGTCGAGGGATAGGAAGGCGACCGACAGACCAGCCTCCTGGGAACAATGGATGAGGTCCCGGACCAGATGGATGTTATCGTGGATTGTCCGGCCCGGGACCGTGTATGACTGGTCGGGGTGGATCATGTGGTCCAGCACGGCACCAAGGCGAGCAGACATCGCCCTGGCGAAGATTTTGTAGTCCGTGCTGAGGAGGGAGACCGGGCGCCAGTTCTTAAGGAGGCGGAGATCGCCCTTCTTAGGCAGCAGGACGATGACTGCCCTGCGCCAAGAGAGGGGCATCTCCCCGGTCGCCAGACTTTCCCCCAGGACCCGCGCGTAGTCGCTCCCCAGGACGTCCCAGAACGCCCTGTGGAACTCCACGGTCAGCCCGTCCAGCCCCGGGGATTTTCCCCTCGAGAGCCGGGCGAGGGCACCGGTCAGCTCCGCCAGGCTTAGCGGAGCTTCCAGATTTTCGGCGCCCTCCGGGCCGACCTTCGGCAGGTCCTCCCACAAAACTCTACGCGCTTCCTCGCTGGACGGATCCGGAGAGAACAGAGCCCCGTAATATTCACGGACCCTGTTGTTGACGCCCTCCGGATCCGAGACGAGAGAGCCGTCGTCGGCCAGCAACGTCAAGAGCTGCTTACGGACACTCTGCCTTTTTTCCAGCGAGTAGAAGAAGGGGGAGCCGCGGTCCAGATCCCGCAGGAACCGGATCCGCGACCTCACGAACGCGCCTCGGGACCCGACGAGCTGCAGGTCCTTCAGCGCGGCCTTCTTCGCTTCGTACACCGTCCGCAGGGCCGGGTCCTGGACGACTTGACCGAGACGGCCTTCCAGGTCGAGCACCTCTTTTTCTAGGCGCCCGACTCTGGCCGCCCGCCTCTTGGTCGACCCCCTCGCGTACTCTTGACAGAAGACGCGGACGTGAGCCTTGCCCACGTCCCACCATAGCCTCAAGGAGGGGAAGCCCCCCTGCTTCCTTCTCCAGTCGGACCAGAATCGACGGAACGAGTCCTGGAACCGCACGTCCTCCAGCAGCCGGTTGTTAAAGTGCCAGTACGCGGACCCCGTCCTCGCGCGGAGCGAAGCGAGCTCCGCCCACACCAGGTGGTGGTCCGAACACGGCACCGGCCGCATGGAGGCCGCCGGGACGCAGGAAACGTACGCCCGAGACACGTAAAGGCGGTCGACTCTAGACCATCCAACTCCAGGCCTCACCCAAGTAAAGGCGCTGGAGTCGGGGTGGAGATTTCGCCAGACGTCCACCAAGTCGAAGGACCCGACCAGGTCCCTCAACTTCTCCATCGCCGTCATGCACTGCGGGGCACCGGAGCGGTCCCTCGCCTCGAGGGTGCAGTTAAAATCCCCCCCGAGGACAATGCAGTCGCCGACGTCGACGGAGCCAAGAAGAGCGGACACCTCTTCAAAGAAGCGCGTTTGCTGCGGGCCGGGATGAGGGGCGTACACGTTCACGAGATGGAGCGGCACGTCCCCCAGGCGAACCGTTACGTGCAGCAAGCGGCCTGGCACGGGCTCCTCGACCCCCAAGATCTCCGGCTGAAAATGCGGGCCCAGCAAGATGGCCACCCCACTAGAAATGGCGGTGAGGTGGCTCATGCGGACCTCTCCTTGCCATTCCAGGAGCCACGTGGCTTCGTCTCCCGGAACGGTGTGGGTTTCTTGCAGGAAGCACACCGCATATTTCCCCTCCCGCAGGAGCGAAAAATTGTCAAATCTACGGCGTGCCCCTCTGCCGCCGTTGATGTTGAGGCTGGCTATGGTTATCTTCATGACAAAAGCATAGTGCAACCTCTACCTTAACCTATTGTGGGGGAGGGAGCGGAGTCTTTTGTTGAACTCCGCTCCCTCCGCAGCCCAGCGAGGAGTCCCTCGAGCTCGCGCAGCTCAAGGTGCTGCTCCTTTGTCAAGGGCCCGCCCGCGGCCAAGGTTTTAACGGCGGCGCAGACGGACCCCTTGATCAGCTCCGGCTCGGACCATTTTTCCAGGGCCAGTCGGGCTTGGTCGCGGCGACCCCGGCTCTGGGCCAAAAAGTCCCGGAGTTCCTTTGCAGGAACGAGGAGGGCCTCAGCGGCGGCCGCGAGCAGATCCACCGCCTCCCTGGCGGTGGTCTCTAGGTTCTTCACCCGCGTCCCCCACCGAGTCCCCGTCCTCCTCCGGGAGGTGGCCGCCAGCAGCCGGCCCATCGACCGCACAAGGTACGGCAAATGAACCGGCCGCTCCAACCGGCCCTGGCACTGCCCCGATCCCACCCCCAGGATCGTCGGCAGAGGAGTCCCCACTGGGCTCTTTTAAAAATGGTGCTGGGTCGGGAAATGACAGCGGAAGGGGTTCCCCCTCCGCCCCAGGAACCGGAGAACAAGGAGAGACCCGGCCATAGGAAATCCCCAGGCCCTCCAAGTGCTCCAGCTCCAAAGTAAGGGGCGAGGGTGGGTGTTCCTCCCCCTCCCCGCTGCCACCCCCCGGCCCAGCATCTACAGTTTCATTAAAATCAATATCTTTTGTTTCTGCCGGGTCGAGCAACTCCCGGGGGAAGTTGGGTAATAGCTGGGCGGGCTCAGGTTCGGCCTTTTCGGCCTCGCCCGCCTCAGTCCCCGGGACGCCCGGCCCGGCGGCTACGCATTCCTCCGCGGTCCCCACGCCCCCCACGACAGGCAGATCTTCCACTCCATCCCCGGGAGGCAGAGGCTGGGCAGCCTCAACTGTCTCACCCTCCCCGGGGAAAGACTCCTCGCGCCTGCAGCGCAATTTGGGGGCGCTGGTGGGGGACGCGGGACACGCGGCGGGCACCGACTCCTCCGCGGAGGGATGTTGTTCCCCCTCCGCCTCATTGGGGCGGTGCCTCTTTTTGTTCCTGGGGGCGCGCGAAGTCAGGGAGACCTCCATGTCTGCCGAGGCCTCCCGCTCCGCCCCCCCCTTTTCCTTTTCTTGCCCGCGCCTGGGCCCCTCTGTGGTGGTATTCAAGGGCCCGGGCACGGGCTCGGTGCACCCCGCGCTCGCCGGTGACTGGGTTGGGCTGAGCGCGGTGGTCAGACTTTCCGGCGCACCGAGGGGACGCGCCTCTAGATGTTTCTCCTTCTTCCGCGCCTTCTTTCCGCTCGGACGCTCTCCCTCCCCCCCGCCGGAGGCCCTGAAAACAAAGGCCTCCGACGATGCCCGCGCACCCATGGCTCCCGGCACGCGGACGCAACTAGGGGGAGGGGTGGCGGCAGCGCCAGCCTTGGCCGCCTTCGGTGGTTTGGCGGCCTTGGAGGCGGGGCAGTTCTTACGAACATGCCCCACCTCCCTGCAGGCATGGCACCGCACGCCATCCGACGTCCAGAAGACGCGGTAGGCAGTCCCCTCGTGCACCACATTAAAGTGCCCTTCTGTCACGTCCTCCCGCGCCAGCCGGACAAAGAGCTGGCGGCGGAAGGAGAACACGTGGCGCAGGCTGTTCTCCCTGAGGCCGAGCGGTATGGGGTTGATCCCTGACCTTACCTCCCCCAGTTGTTGTAGGTGAGGGAGGAGGAGCTCAGCGGGAACAAAGGGCGGGACGTTCGACACGATGACCCTCTGCGCGGTGGCCTCGAGAGGATCCACCGGCAGGAACGTCCCGCCCACCGTGAGCCCCTTTTCGAGGGCCAGGGACACCGCCCGCTCCGACCCCAGGAAGAAAACAGCCTTCCCAGACATCTTGGAGGCTGCGACAATGGCCGAGGGGCCGACTACCCCAGCCATCGCCCGCACGCACTCCTCAATGCTCATTGTGGGGTGAGTGTAGCTCTTGACCCCGTGTTTTCTAGTAATTAATCTAAATGGTGGCAGGGCAGCGGGTGGCGCAGGAGGTGCTGTGGAAGCGGTTGCCACCTGCGCATACGTCCTTGCTGGCCCTGCCACCGGCGTGGATGGGGTCGCCATCACGGGGTCCCTTTAAGGGCTACACCCACCCCAAAGTCACAGGCCTTAATGGTCTTTAATGGCCTCGTGTATTTAACTGAGCAGAGGAGCCCTTAACGAGGCACCTCTCCCCTCGTTGACAATTGGGGAGAGGCCTTGCTCCCTCTGCTCAGTTGTCTTAATTGTTTTTTTTTTTTAAATTTGGAAGGAAAGGGTTCTCAGAGAGAGAGGGGAGAAACAGAGTAGCAGAGAAAAGAGAGAGGGGGGTGGGAAGGGGGGGGGGCTGCGAGGGCAGGTCTCTCCTCGCAGCTGTGGGTGGGTGCACTCCCCAGATGGCAAAACACAAAAGTCTTTGAGGTGGTCTTCAGGTGGGGGGAGAAGATGTCTTCACCTGGGGTAGCTGGAGCCACCAGGCACTCCTAACGATCTTTAATTGGGTGATTAATAACAATCTTCAGCCTGGTAGCTCCAGCTATCCCAGGCTAGGCAAATGTGGGGGGTGGGGGGGCTTCCAATTGTGGGGGGGGGCCTAGTTGTAAGCACGGCCCCCACGCACACTACCACACACACACACACCCCCCGCGATGTTCCGGCCCTCAGTGGTCTTCTTTCCTCCCCCCACCGATACAACAAAGTCTGTTTGGGGAAATGCACCCACACCCACCTGTAGAGTAGTTGAGTCTCCCTCCTTCCACACTGGATGTTGGTTGTTGTGGTTTTTCCCCCTCTCTCCAACTCCTTGCAGAAATGATAAAGTTGTTTAAAGTTTTCTGCTTTCTCCTCCTCTCCCTCTAGGTTAAAGTTGGTGTTGAAGCCCCTTTCTTCCTTCTCTTCCTGGGCTGTTCTCAGGGCTCTCCAGGCAGGAGCTAAGGTTGATAGCTGCTCCTCTCTCTGCAGCTCAGCTCCAACTGAGCAGGACACGCCTCCACTGCTCCACAATTGGTCCTTGTGCATGAATGACAGAAGGATAGTTTGCAGGTGCAGCAGGTAATCAGGAAGGCGAATGGAATGTTGGCCTTCATTGCGAGAGGGATGGAGGACAAAAGCAGGGAGGTCCTGCTGCAACTGTATCGGGTATTGGTGAGGCCGCACCTGGAGTACTGCGTGCAATTTTGGTCACCTTACTTAAGGAAGGATATACTAGCTTCGGAGGGGGTGCAGAGACGATTCACTCGGCTGATTCCGGAGATGGGAGGGTTACCTTATGATGATAGATTGAGTAGACTGGGTCTTTACTCGTTGGAGTTCAGAAGGATGAGAGGTGATCTTATAGAAACATTTAAAATAATGAAAGGGATAGACAAGATAGAGGCAGAGAGGTTGTTCCCACTGGTCGGGGAGATTAGAACTAGGGGGGCACAGCCTCAAAATATGGGGGAGCCAGTTTAAAACCGAGTTGAGAAGGAATTTCTTCTCCCAGCGGGTTGTGAATCTGTGCAATTCTCTGCCCAAGGAAACAGTTGAGGCACGCTCATTGAATGTATTCAAGTCACAGATAGATAGATTTTTAACCAATAAGGGAATTAAGGGTTATGGGGAGCGGGCGGGTAAGTGGAGCTAAGTCCACAGCCAGATCAGCCATGATCTTGTTGAATGGCGGAGCAGGCTCGAGGGGCTAGATGGCCTACTCCTGTTCCTAATTCTTACGTTCTTATGTACCTTCAGCGGGCCAACAATGAGGGAGCCCATTCGGCCAGGGATAGTGGCAGCGCGCTTCGGGCCCCTCCCACACAGCCTGCAGAGCACACGCAGAGATTCTGGGACGAGGAGCTACTGCACATGTGTGCACACTCTAGCGTGCATGTGCAGAGGTCCTGGCACTGTTTTCAGCATTGGGACCTGGCTCCGCCTCCATCGAGGAGAGGCTGGGGAGTGGCCTAACTCGGCCTGAAGATTTTTGGCGCCCTAATCGGTGTAGAAAAGCGGCGCACCTCTGGTGAGTTCGCCAGAAATCTCTTCTGGTCAAATTTAGGCCCCAAGAGCGGGACTGTTTTAAATTTACCAATTTAGCACTTTATTCTCACCAATGTGCGCGCTCCCTTCAAATCTGCTGCACGGTGATTCTTCCAGCAGTGGGAGCTGGTGAGCGGTCCCTTTAAATCTGCTGCACGGTGTCTCTTCCAGCGGTGGGAGCTGGTGAGCAGCCTGTGCGGGACCCCGCGATTGATGCATGACCGTGCGGCCGTCCACCGTAGGGGGTACATTGGTGGGCGGCCCTCAACAGCTCAGCAAAACTTGTTCAGTGGCCCTCCAGCCCAAATAATGGCCCACCCCTGCACGAAACAATCTTTAACCATCTTCTGCCTCCTGATGTAGCTGGAAAAGCTTTTGCAATAATTACCATAATTGAGCACTCTCTTCTTTTCCAAAGATCTCTGAGCTTCTCCAATGGCTGCTTTTGTCTCCCTCAGTTGGGGGTGATATTTCTCTCTATTCTTCTGTAAACTGAATTGATCCGGGTCTGAACTGGGTTCAATGTGAAACAGTTCAGGGAATCGGGCATCATTCACCCCTAGGCCTATGCTGGACGGGTCCTTAGTAGAGAATCAGAGTGGTTACAGCACAGGAGGCCGCCATTTGGCCCATCAAGTCTGTGCCAGTTCTTTGCAAGAGCTCTTCAGCTCGTCCCACTCCCCCGCCCTTTCCCCGTAGCCCTGCAAATCTTTTTCTTTCAGGCACTTATACAATTTCCTTTAGAAAGCCGCGATTGAGTCTGCCTCCACCATCCTCTCAGGCCGTGCATTCCAGATCCTAACCAGTAAGGATTCCTCTGGTTCCGCGCCATATATTTGTCAGGATACCGAAACACAGCTTTCTTACACTCCAATCCTTGAGGTCCCACTCCCTGAGCTTACAACCTTCAGCGGAGCTCTACAATGGAATGAACATGGTTCAGTCCTGGATGTGATTAACAGCAGAATCCAAACCCTGCAGTCACTTGTGAACTCGCTGGTGTCTTAGCAGGCTGAATGATCAAGGGAATCCCTTCCCACATATGGAGCAAGTGAACGGCCTATCCCCGGTCTGATCTCGCTGGTGTCTCAGAAGGTATTAATTATTGTGCATGTATATACCCTGTACACTCAATGTACAGTTACATAAGACCTATGAATGTATCTTTACACTGTATACAATATGCCTGTACCACCAGAGGGTGTAACGGGTGGAGACCTAAGTGTCACCTGCACACCGCAGGTATAAAAGAGAGCCCACCTTACTGTAACCTCATTCAGGAGCTGAAATAAAAGGACTAAGGTCACAACAGTGCAAGTGCAATACCTTACCTCGTGGAGCCATTACTAGAGTGCTGGCAAACACTACAGTAATTACTGTTGAATGTGTTTTCACAGATGGAGCAGGTGAACGGCCACTCCCCAGTGTGAGTGCGCTGGTGTGTCAGCAGTTCCTTTTTGCTTTTAAAGCTCTTCTCACAGGCAGAACATTTAAACGGTCTCACTTTGGTGTGAACAAGTTGGTGTGTCAGTCGGTGGGTTGAAGAAATGAATCCTGACCCACACACGGAGAAGGTGAAGGTCTCTCCCCAGTGTGAACTCGCTGGTGTGTTAGCAGCTCACATGACCGAGTGAATCTCTTCCGACACATGGAGCAGCTGAACAGCCTCCGCCCCAGTGTAATTGTGTTGATGAGTTTCCAGCTCAGACGGGTAATTGAATGCTTTCCCACAGTCCCCGCATTTTCACAGTACTCCCCAGTGTGACTGCATTTGTGTTTCGCCAGGCCACAGGATCTGCTGAATCCTCGTCCACACACACAAAACGTGTACGGTTTCTCCCCGCTGTCAACTCTGCTTTTTGCGTCCATGTTATGTTTGATGATATTCAGGTCCCGATGAATAGACTGGCAGACCTTGATGTGATGTTGGAGTTAAATTTCCCGTCCACAAATCCTCCCCTTCTAATAACCTGTACAATGAATATAAAACAGATAAAAGGGTGTGAGAGAGAACCCAGAAAAACACACAGGCTTGTTGTAAAATTGAGCTTAATAAATCGGGGAATTTGTGGGGCGGGCTCTAGAAAAACAGTCAACATGAAAGCTGCCGGATTGTCACAATAATCCCAACTGGCGCACTAATGTCCTCCAGCGATATGGGGATCGGGCGGGGGAGTCAAGTTGAGGTCGAAGATCAGCCATCGTCGTATTGACCGGTGGAGAAGGCTCGAAGGACCATATGGCTGACTCCTGCTCCTAATTTTTATGTTCTGATGGAAGGGAACCTGCCAACAAACCTGTCCCACGGCTTTTACCACCCAGAAGGAAAAGGGCAGCTGGTGAATGGGAACACCATCATCTGCAAGTTCCGCTCCAAGTCACACACCATCCGGACTTGGTCATATATCGCCGTTCCTTCATCGTCACTGGGTCAAAATCCTGGAACTGGCTCCCTAACAGCACTGTGGGAGTACCTTCACCACACGGACTGCAGCGGTTCCAGTAGGTGACTCCCCACCAACTTCTCCAGTGTAATTAGGAATGGCCAATAAATGCCGGCATTGGCAGCGACGGCCACAGCCCGGAACAAATTTAAAAATCTGAAAATGTTCAATGGATTAAAAGTCTCTCCAGAAATACTTGTTCCTCAAACACTTTTCCATTGTGTGGACAAAGTGTGTTTAACAATCTAATCTCCCCCAGAGCCCACCTCCCCGGGGGCCCTGCACGGGCCCAGAGCCCACCTCCCCGGGGGCACCGCACAGGCCCAGAGCCCACCTCCCCGGGGGCCCCGCACAGGCCCAGAGCCCACCTCCCCGGGGGCCCCGCACGGGCCCAGAGCCCACCTCCCCGGGGGCCCCGCATGGGCCCAGAGGCCACCTCCCCGGGGACCCCGCACGGGCCCAGAGCCCACCTCCCCGGGGGCACCGCATGTGCCCAGAGCCCACCTCCCCGGGGGCACCAAGCCCAGAGCCCACCTCCCCCGGGGGCCCCTCACAGGCCCAGAGCCCAACTCACCGGGGGCCCCGCACAGGCGCAGAGCCCACCACCCCGGGGGCCCCGCACGGGCCCAGAGCCCACCTCCCCGGGGGCCCCGCACGGGCCCAGAGCCCACCTCCCCGGGGGCCCCGCACGGGCCCAGAGCCCACCTCCCCGGGGGCACCGCACAGGCCCAGAGCCCACCTCCCCGGGGGCCCCGCACGGGCCCAGAGCCCACCTCCCCGGGGGCCCCGCACGGGCCCAGATCCCACCTCCCTGGGGGCCCCGCACGGGCCCAGAGCCCACTTCCCCGGGGGCACCGAGCCCAGAGCCCACCTCCCCGGGGGCCCCGCACGGGCCCAGAGCCCACCTCCCCGGGGGCCCCGCTCGGGGAAAGGCCGGAGCCGCAGGTTGTCGTTCGGGGCCTGAGGCCCACAGCGGGTGTGTGTGAAGCGGATAATGCGGAGTGCTGTCTCTCGGGCGGGCGGGGCCTGGGCCCGCACTCGGTGTGCGTGAAGCCTGCGGCCCCCCGGGGTTTATTAACCCGCTCCCTCCCTCCGCCCATCTCTCAACCGCTGCCTCAGACACAGCCGCCCCACTGCGCATGCTCGGTTCACGCTGCCCGGGTGATTGACGGCGGCTCGGGCCAATAGGAAGAGCAGGGTCGGGACTGGTGGACCGAGCGGGAGGTGGGTCCTCCAATGAATCGGAGTGTGCGAGGGGCGGGGCTGAGCCCGGATCTCCCGCACTGAGCATGTGCGGGCGGCGGTGGCGACAGTTGGTGGAGCCCGGATGATGTCGGTTATCGGCGCGGGGCAGGAATTGGAGCCGCGCGTGGGGCTGGTGAGCGTCATAAACACGTGGTGTCGGGCCCAGGGCCAATCACAGCGCAGAGGCTGACCCCGGGCTTGACCCGCGGTGACAGGCCCGGGGTCAGCAGGGTCACCGGCCACCAGCTGGGATTTGGGAAAGAGGAAAAATGGGAGACATTCTAAAGCAAATGGTGCAATTTGCAGGTGAACATAAAGCTGTGAGGGGCAGGGTCCGCTGATCAATCTGTTCCAGCATTAATAGCAGTATAGAGTACAACAAGCAAGTTCTGGTCAACCTTTATCACTCACTAGTTAGACCTCAGATATTGAGGGTTGGCCTCAATTCTGGGACATCAGTAATAACTTTCAAAACCAGCAATGTTCAAAGGGAACATTTTCTGGTGTTTTGGGGCAGGTGCAGGGAGTGGGTCTTTCAGTGAGTTGGACAGGCTCGATGGGCCGAATGGCCTCATTCAGTGCCGTATGATTCCCTGAAGTGGTGAGAGTCAGGGAGTGAGTGGTCAGGGAGAGCTCATCACCAAAACAGGGAGATATTACAGATATATAGGGAGGGTCAGAGTGTATAAAGAGGCGACGGGAGCACAGACACCCAGAGTCAGTACCTTCAGGGGAGGGGAACCAGTGAGTGTAGAACTGAACCCAGCCAGAGTCAGAACCTTCAGGGGAGGGGAACCAGTGAGTGTAGAACTGAACCCAGCCAGAGTCAGTATCTTCAGGGGACGGAACCAGTGAGTGTAGAACTGAACCCAGCCAGAGTCAGCACCTTCAGGGGAGGGGTACCAGTGAGTGTAGAACTGAACCCAGCCAGAGTCAATACCTTTAGGGGAGGGGAACCAGTCTGAGCAGAACTGTACCCAGACAGAGTCAGTACCTTCAGGGTAGGAGAGAGAGGGGAACCAGTGAGTGTAGAACTGAACCCAGCCAGAGTCAGTACCTTCAGGGGAGGGGAACCAGTGAGTGTAGAACTGAACCCAGCCAGAGTCAGCACCTTCAGGGTAGGGGAACCAGTCTGTGTAGAACTGAACCCAGCCAGAGTCAGTACCTTCTGGGTAGGGGAACCAGTGAGTGTAGAACTGAACCCAGCCAGAGTCAGTACCTTCAGGGGAGGGGAACCAGTCTGTGGAGAACTGAACCCAGACAGAGTCAGCACCTTCAGCGGAGGAGAGGGAGAAGAACCAGTGAGTGCAGAACTGAACAAAGCCAGAGTCAATGCTTTCAGGGAGGAGGTTAGGGAGGGAGCTCCAGAGCTTGGGGCCTCGGCAACAGAAGAAAAGGCCACCAATGGTTGAGCGATTATAATCAGGGATGCTCAGAAGGGCAGAATTAGAGGAGCACAGACATCACTGGGGGTTGTGGAGCTGGAGGAGATTACAGAGATAGGGAGGGGCAAGGCCATGCAGGGATTTGTAAAGAAGGATGAGAATTTTGAAATCGAAGTGTTGCTTAACCGGGAGCCAATGTAAGTCAGTGAGCACAGGGGGTGATGGGTGAACGAGACTTGGTGCGAGTTAGGACACGGGCAGCCGAGTTTTGGATGAGGTGAAGATTACGTGGGGTATAATGTGGGAGGACAGCCAGGAGTGTGTTGGAATAGTCAAGTCTAGAGATAACCGAGGAATGGATGAGGGTTTCAGCAGAGGGCGAGCTGAGGCAGGGATGGAGACGGCCGATATTACACAGGTGGAAATAGGCGGTCTTGGTTTTCTGGGGATATGTGGTCGCAGCATTCTGGATAAGATCATCGGCCATTTTCATAGAATGAAAGTGCAAGAGGCCATTCGGCCCATTGTGCCTGTGCTGGCTCTATGGTCGAGTTATCCAGTTAGTTCCACTCCCCTGCTCTTTCCCCATAGCTCTGCAAATATTGTCCCTTTCGTATTTATCCAATTCACTTTTGAAAGCCACTGTTGAATCTGCTTCCACCGCCCTATCAGGCAGTGCATTCCAGATTGCAACAACTCGCTGTTTATACAATGGTTCCTCATGGCGCCTCTGCTTCTTTTACCAATCACCTGAACTCTGTGTCCTCTGGTTACCGACCCTTCTGCCACTGGAATGTGTTTCTCCTTATTTAGTCTATCAACACCGTTCATGATTTTGAACACTATCAAATCTCCTCTTAACCTTTTCTGCTCCAAGGAGAATTACCGCAGCTTCTCCAGTATCTCCACATAACTGAAGTCCCTCCTCCTTCGTACATCTCTTCTGGTCCCTCTCTAAGGTGGAGATACCCTTCTGAAAGTGTGATGCCCAGAATTGAGCACAATGTGTCAGCTGAGGCCCAACCAGTGTTTATAAAGGTTGAGCATAACTAAACATCAAATGCTGCTATTTGTGTGATGAGGTTTAGACGGGCGAGGTTTATCCAGTCAGTTGGATGTGAGCTGAAACATGTGCACTTGGAGCGGGAAGCCAGGGACACGCTGTGTAACTGGGCACAGACACTCTGCACAGCCCACACATCACTTGTTTCCCACTTGGCCCAGAAGGATGTATTAAATGCAACAATTCATTTGATTTGACTTTAAATAGTTTTGTTCATAAATTTAATCATGCTTCTCTAATTTTATTTCTTAACTCAGATTCACGGCCCCATTTTATTTCTTCCTCTGAACCCCTCAACTTAATGTGGCAGCGTAATGTTGGCGAGTGGTGATTGATTGCCCTGGGAACCAACAGGAAGAGAGGTCAGAGTCCGGAGGGCCCAGGGAGCAGCGTGTTCTGCAACCAATCGCGGTGCTTGAGGGGTGGATCCTGAGTCGGCCTGTCAGGTGAGTCTGTGTGAACCCCTGTTAAACAATTCATCTTTTAAAGCTAAATCGAGATTTCTTTTGTCCGCAAAACAGTTTAACATTTGTCAGTATTTTGTTTCCCTGGAGTTCCTATTATGAGTTTCAGACACTTCAGTGCCAAGTGAGGTGTTTATAGGTGATTCATTTCCCTCATGTCGCTGTTAGTTAAAGATACAGAGATTGATTTCCCTTCATTATGCATCTTTTGTAAGTAAACAAAAATCCTTTCTGTTAGCAGTGAGTCACATTCTGCACTGGGGGAGACGGCTGGTGGCTTCAGGCTTTAAAATTCTCATCCTCTTGTTCAAATCCCTCCAAGGCCTCACCCCTCCCTATCTCTGTAACCTCCTCCAGCCCGCCAATCCTCTTAATAAGGAGAAACAATTTTCAGTGTCAGAAAGTTCAGTAACCAGAGGCACAGATTGAATGTGATTGGCAAATGAAGCAGATGCTACATGAGGGGACTAATGAAGCAGCGAGATGTTCTGGCCTGGAACGCACTGCCTGTTCGGGTGGTGGAAGCAGATTCACTTGTAACTTTCGGAAGAGATAAAACATGAGTTGAAAAAATTTTCAGCGTTATGGGGAAAGAGTAGGACAGGAGTCCCCTGAGTGCATCTCGCTCGCTAACCGGTTTTCAGTTCTGGATACTGATGAGGGCGATGGTTTCTCTGGGGAGTGCAGCCAGAGCCATGTCCACGACACCGTAGGTGGCTCAGCTGCACAGGGCGGGGAGGAAGAAGAGTGGAAGAGCAATAGTGGGAGTGGATTTGATAGTTAGGGAACAAACAATCGCTTCTGCAGGCACAGACATGATTCCAGGATGGTATGTTGCCTCCCTGGTGCCAGGTTCAAGGATGTCACTAAGCAGCTGCAGGACATTGTTGAGGGGGGAGGATGAACATCCAGAGGTTGTGGATCATATCGGGACCAATGACATCGATAGAAAGAGGGATGAGATCCTGCAGGCAGATTTTAGGGAGCTAGGAAAGAGATTAAGAAACAGGACCTCAAAGGCAGTAATGTCCGGATTACTCCCGGTGCCCCGTGCTGGTGAGTACAGAAATAAGAGGATAGAACAGATGAATGCATGGCTGGAGTTTGGTGCAGGAGGGAGGGCTTTAGATTCCTGAGGCATTGGGAGTGTTTCTGGGGGAGGTGGGACCAGTACAAGCCGGACAGGTTGCACCTCAACAGGACTGGACAATATCCTCACTGGGGTTTTGCTAGTGTTTTGAAGGCAGAGGAAACAAAGGCTGGAAAATAGACAATAAGGAGTTTAGCAGCGCTAAATGCCAGTGCCAGTGTGTTTCAGTGAGATCACCTCTCATTCGTCTAAACCCCAGAGAGTATAGGCCCATTCTACACAAACTCTCATTATAAGACAGCCCTCTCATCACAGGAATCAATCCAGAAATACTTCAATGCCAGTGCAAGGAGTCTAGGGATTAAGGCAGATAAGCTGAGGGCACAGGCAGACATGTGGGGGTATGATATTGTAACTATTAGTGAAACACGGCTCAAAGAACTGCAGGAATGGCAGCTCAACATTCCTGGTTGCAGGGTTTTAAGACGAGATAGAGACGGGGATAAAAAAAGGAGAGCGCGCCGCAGTATTGATTATAGAAACAATTCCAGATGTGGGGAGGGATGATATGTTCGAAGGATCATCAAATAAGGCCACATGGGAGAAGTGAAGAACAAAAAAGGGGCAATCACACTGCTGGGGATGTACTATCGGCCCCCAAACAGTCAGAGGGAGACAGAAGAGCAAATATGTCGGCACATTTCGAATACATGCAAAAATAATAGGGCAGTAATAGTCGGGGATTTCAACTACCCAAATATTAACTTGGATAGAATTAGTATGAAAGATATAGAAGGAGCAGAATTATTAAAATGTATTCAGGAGAACTTTTTTAGCCATTACGTAGCAAGCCCAACAAGAGAGGGGGTGGTTCTGGACTTAGGTTTAATGAATGAAGCTTGGGCAGGTGGAAGGGGTATCGGTGGGGGAGCATTTTGGTGCTGGTGATCATAATTCAGTTAGATTTAGGGTAGTTATGGAAAAGGACAAAGATAGACCAGGAATAAAAGTTCTCAATTGGGGTAAAGCTAATGTTACGAAGCAGAGATGTGATTTAACCAAAGTGGACTGGAAACAGCTACTTGAATGTAAATTAGTGTCAGAGCAGTGGGAGGCATTCAAGGAGGAGATAGCGAGGGTTCAGAGCAAGTTTGTTCCCTTAAGAAAAAGGGTGGGACTAATAAATCTAGAGCCCCTTAGATGTCAATATTAGAATATCAGAGATCGGAACAGGAGTAGGTCATACGGCCCCTCGAGCCTGCTCCACCATTCAATAAGATCATCGCCCTCAACTGCACTTTCCCACCTGATCTCCATATCCCCGATTCCCCGAGAGTCCAAAAATCTATTTATCTCAGCCTTGAATAGACTGAGCATCCACAGCCCTCTGGGGCAGAGAATTCCAAAGATTCACAACCCTCTGAGTGAAGACATTTCTCATCTCTGTCTTAAATGGCCTGCCCCTTATTTTGAGCCCCCGAGTTCTAGTCACTCCAGCCCGGGGGAATCGAGCTCTCAGCATCTACCCTGTCAATGCCCTTCAGAATCTTGTATGTTTCAATGAGATCCCCTCTCATTCTTCGAAACTCCAGAGAGTATAGGTCCATTCTACACAATCTCTCATCGAAAGACAGCTCTCTCATCCCAGGAATCAATCTTGTGAACCTCCGTTGCACCATCTCCAAGGCAAGTGTATCTTTCCTTCGATAAGGAGACTGAAACTGCCAAGTACTCCAGGTGTGATCTCACCAAGGCCCTGTACAATTGTAGCAATAGATCCTTGCTCTTATACTCCACCCCCTTACTGCTTGCTGTACCTGCATGCTCGCTTTCTGTGTTTCTTGCACAAGGTCACCCAAATCTCTCTCAACACCAACAATTAAAGTTTCTCACCATTTAAAAGATATTCTGTTTTTCTATTCTTCCTGCCAAAGTGAATAACCTCACATTTCCCGACATTATACTCAATCTGCCACCTTACTGCCCATTCACATCGTCTATCGATGTATCTTTCCACTCTTGTGTTCTGCTCACAGCTTACTGTCTCACCTAGCTTTGTATCGTCAGCAAATATTACACTCGGTCCCTTTATCGAGGTAATTAATATAGATTGTAAATAGCTGAGGCCCCAGCTCTGATCCTTGCTGCACCCCACGAGTTGCAGCCTACCGGAAGCCCCACCTCTCACACACTCCAATTGGTTGGAGGACCAACTGCCCATTCAGTCCTCCAGCCCCGCCCCACTCTTCCTATTGGTGGGGAGCTGCCGTCAATCACCCGGGCAGTGTGAGCTGAGCATGTGCAGGCGGCGGTGGCAGACGCTGACGCAGGAGGTGAGCGAGCTCCAGGGAGCGGTTTGAAGAAACGCTGGGGGCAACAACACCGAGTGCAGCCCCGGGCCCGGATATAAACCGGGGAACATTCTCCCCACACCGGGGGGGGATATAAACCGTGGAACATTCTCCCCACACCGGGGGTGGGATATAAACCGGGCAACATTCTCCCCACACCGGGAGATATAAACCGGGGAACATTCTCTCCACACAGGGGGGGGGAATATAAACTGGGGAACATTCTCCCCACACCGGCGGATATAAACCGGGGAACATTCTCCCCACACCGGGGGCGGGATATAAACCGGGGAATATTCTCCCCACACCGGGGGATGTAAACCGGGGAACATTCTCCCCACACCGGGGGGGAGATATAAACTGGGGAACATTCTCCCCACACCGGGGGGGGGATATAAACCGGGGAACATTCTCCCCACACCGGGGGGGGGATATAAACCGGGGAACATTCTCCCCACACCGGGGAGGGATATAAACCGGGGAACATTCTCCCCACACCGGGGGGGGAGGGATATAAACTGGGAACATTCTCCCCACACTGGGGGGGGGGATATTAACCGGGGAACATCCTCCCCACACCGGGGGGGGGGGGATATAACCCTGGGAACATTCTCCCCACACCGGGGGGAGGGATATAAACCGGGGAACATTTTCCCCACACCGGGGGGAGGGTGGATATAAACCGGGGAACATTCACCCCACACCGGGGGGGTGATATAAACCAGGGAACATTCTCCCCACACCGGGGGATGTAAACCGGGGAACATTCTCCCCACACCGGGGGGGGGGATATAAACCGGGGAACATTCTCCCCACACCGGGGGGGGAATATTAACCGGGGAACATTCTCCCCACACCGGGGGGGGGGAATATTAACCGGGGAACATTCTCCCCACACCGGGGGTGGAGGGATATAAACCGGGGAACATTCTCCCCACACCGGGGGTGGGGGATATAACCCGGGGAACATTCTCCCCACACCGGGGGGAGGGATATAAACCGGGGAACTTTCTCCCCACACCGGGGGGGGGGGATATTATCCGGGGAACATTCTCCCCCTGCCTGCCGGGTCCTGGGTCCGCTCCAGCCCGAAGGAGCGGTCAAAGCATGCGCTGTGTCTGCCTCAAACTGTCAGGGAGCGTCTGTAAATCAACGAGAAATAGTAATGGACCCGGGAGCGTCTGTAAATGAAGGAGCAATGGTGACTGAGCAGGGAGCGTCTGTAAAGAATTCTAGAATCACAGAATATTACAGCACAGAAGGGGGCCATTCGGCCCATCGAGTCTGTGCCGATACTTTCGGGGAGCAATCCGGTTATCCCGCTTCCCCCGCTCTTTCCCCAAATCCCTGCCATATCATTCTGCTTAAAGTCTTTGTCCAATTCACTTTTGAAGGCTACTATTGACTCTGTCTCCACCGCTCCGTCAGGCAGTGCATTCCAAATCATAACCACTCCTTGTGTGAAAATGGTTTTCCTCATGTGACCTCTGTTTTTTGCCAATCACCTCAAATCTGTGCCCTCTGGTTATCAGCCGTTAGAAACAGTTTCTCTATTCATTCTATCTCATCTTCATGATTTTTAACATCTCTATCAAATCTCGTCTGAGCCTTCTCTGCCCCAAGGAGAACAATCCCAGCTTCTCCAGTCTCCACATAAATGAAGTTCCTTATCCCTGGCACCATTCCAGTAAATGTCTTCTGACCCCTCTCCAAAGCCTTTGTTTCCTTCCTGAAGTGTGCCCAGAATTGGACCCAATCTTCCAGCTGGGGTCGAGCAACTGTTTTATATTGCTTTAGCATAACTTCCAGGCTTTAGTACTCTGTGTCTCGATTTATAAAGCCCAGGATCCTTTACGCTTTATTAACAGCTTTGTTAACCCGTCCTGCGACCTTCAAAGATTTATTAAAATCTTTAAATATTTCAAAAAATGTAGCAGAAATGGTGAGTGGTCAGGGAGCGTCTGTAAAGGTAGGAGAAATGGAGAGTGGTCAGGGAGCGTCTGTAAAGGAAGGAGAAATGGGGAGTGGTCAGGGAGCGTCTGTAAAGGAAGGAGAAGTGCAGAGTGGTCAGGGAGCGTCTGTAAAGGAAGGCTAAATGGGGAGAGGTCAGGGAGCGTCTGTAAAGGAAGGAGAAATGGAGAGTGGTCAGGGAGCGTCTGTAAAGCAAAGAGAAATGGGGAGTGGTTAGGGAGCGTCTGTAAAGGAAGGAGAAATGGAGAGTGGTCAGGGAGCGTCTGTAAAGGAAGGAGAAATGGTGACTGGGCATGAAGCCTCAATTTTAAAATTCTCATCCTTGTTTTCAAATCCCTCTGTGGCCTCGCCCCTCCCTATCTCTGTCACCTCCTCCAGCCCTACAACCCTCCAGGATTTCTGGCCTCCTGCACATTCCTGGTTTTAATCACACCACCTTTGGTGGCCATGCCTTCAGCTGCCGAGGTCCTAAGCTCCAAAATTCCCTCCCTCCTCCTTGAACACCCTAAGAACGTAAGAAATAGGAGCAGGAGTAGGCCATTTGGCCCCTCGAGCCTGATCCGCCATTCCATAAGATTATGGCTGATCTGATCATGGACTCAGCTCCACTTCCCTGCCCGCTCCCCATAACCCTTTACTCCCTTATCGTTCAAAAATCTGTCTATCCCCACCTTAAATGTATTCAGTGACCCAGCCTCTACAGCTCTCTGGGGCAGAGAATTTCACAGATTTACAACCCTCTGAAAGAAGAAATTTTTCCTCATCTCAGTGCTAAATAGGCGGCCCCTTATTCCAAGACTATGTCCTTTACTTTTAGTTTCACCTATGAGTACAAATATCCTCTCTGAATCCACCTCATCGAGCCCCCTCATTATCTTGTATGTTTCAATAAAATCACCTCTTATTCTTCTGAACTCCAATGAGTATAGGCCCAACCTATTCAACCTATCTTCATAAGACAACCTCCTCATATCCGGAATCAACCTAGTGAACCTTCTCTGACAGCCTCCAATGCAAGTATATCCCTCCTTAAATAAGGAGACTAAAACTGCACGCAGTGCTCCAGGTGTGGCCTCACCAATACCCTGTATAAGTGTAGCAGGACTTCTCTGCTTTAATACTCTATCCCCCTTGCAATAAAGGCCAACATTCCATTTGCCTTCCTGATTACTTGCTGTACCTACATACTAACTTGTTGTGTTCCAGGCACAAGGACACTCAGGTCTCTCTGTACTGCAGCACTTTGCAATTTTTCTTCATTTAAATTATAATTTGCTTTTCTATTATTTCAGCCAAAAGTGGATAATTTCACAGTTTCCCACGTTATACTCCATCTGCCAAATTTTTGCCCACTCAGTGAGCCTTTGCAGGTTTTTTGTGTCCTCCTCACAATTTGCTTTCCCATCCATCTTTGTATCATCAGCAAACTTGGCTGCATTACACTCTGTCCCTTCATCCGAATCATTAATATGGATTGTAAATAGTTGAGGACCCAGCACCGATCCCTGCGGCACCCCACTAATCACTGTTTGCCAACTGGAAAAAGACCCATTTACCCTGACTCTGTTAGTTAGTCAATCCTCTATCCATGCTAATATATTACCCCCAACCCAGTGAGCTTTTATCTTGTGCAGTAATCTCTTATGTGGCAACTTATAGAATGCCTTCTGGAAATCCAAATACACCACATCCACTGGTTCCCCCTTATCCATCCTGCTCATTACATCCTCAAAGAACTCCAGCAAATTTGTCAAACCTGATTTCCCTTTCATAAAACCATGCTGACTCTGCTTGATTGAATCATGCTTTTCCAAATGTCCCATTACTGCTTCCTTAATAATGGACTCCAACATTTTCCCAACGACAGATGTTAGGGTAACTGGTCTATAGTTTCCTGCTTTTTGTTTTCCTCCTTTTTTAAATAGGGGCGTTACATTTGTGGTTTTCCAATCTGTTGGAACCGCCCCAGAATCCAGGGAATTTTGGGAGATTACAAACAATGCATCCACTCTGCAGCCATTTCTCTTAAGACCCTAGGATGTAAGGCATCAGGTCCAGGACACTTGTCCGCCTTTAGTCTCATTATTTTACCTAGTACCACTTCATTACTGATAGTGATTGTATTAAGTTCCTCCCTACCTATCACCCCTTGATTATCCAATATTGGGATGTTTTTAGTGTCTACCGTGAAGACCGATACAAAATATTTGTTCAACGTCTCTGCCATTTCCCTGTTCTCCATTATTAATTCCCCAGTCTCATCCTCCAGGGGACCAACATTTACTTGAGCCACTCTTTTCCTTTTTAACCCTCTTTAAAATGTGTCTCTTTGACCCTCGGAGTCAAATTCTATCTGATAATGCTCCTGTGAAGCACCAGGGGCCATTATACAGTGTTATTTCAAGGCTGAGATCGATACATTTTTGGCGTTTTGTGGCATCAAGGGATATGTAGATCGGGCGGGAAAGTGGAGTTGAGGTTGATGATCAGTCATGATGTTATTGAATGGTGGAGCAGGCTCGAGGGGCCGTATGGCCTACTCCTGCTCATAACTCTTATGTTCTTAAAGGCGCTATATAAATAAAATTGTTGTTGTCTATAAAGGAAGGAGAAATGGTGATGGGTCAGGGAGAGCATTTGATCAGAACTGGGAGATATGGCAGATGGACAGCTTATAGGGAGCGATTGAGTGAGGGAAAGGAGAGAGAGAGACCATGTACACAAGAAATGAACTGTAAAGTTGGGTGGGGAAGAGTAGGTGGGCAAGTGACAGCAGACAAAAGGAGGCACAATTGGAGAAGGTAGAGTAATAAAAGACACATAGAAAATAAAAACACTTGCATTTATTTTGCACCTTTCACCACCACCAGATGCCCCAAAGCACTTTACAGTCAATTAAGTTCTTTTTGAAGTGTAGTCTCCATCATAATGTAGGAAACGCAGCAACCAATTTACAATGAGATAATGACCAAATAATCTGCTTTACTGATGTTAAGGGAAAATATTGGCCAGGACATCGGGGATAACTCCCCTGTTCTGCCTGAAGTAGTGCAATGGGACCTTTTACATCCACCTGAGGGAGCAGACGGGGCCTCGGTTTAACATCTTATCCGAAAGACAGCACCTCCAACAGTACAGCAGTCCCTCAGCACTGCACTGGAGCATCAGCCGAGAGTTTTGTGTTTTTGTCTCTGGAGTGCGACGTGAACCCACAACCTTGTGACCAAGAGGCAAGTGTGTTACCCACTGAGTCACAGCTGACACAAATACTGACATAGTTAGAGCAGGTTAGCTCAGTTTGAGATGTGAGATGATGCATTTATCAACGCTGAGATATTTTTTCTATTCCTCAAAATTAGTAACATTTTGGAACGTTCAGGTCAAGGTTCACAGAGTAACAATAAGAAATAGGAGCAGGAGTAGGCCATTTGATCCCTCGAGCCTGCTCTGACATTCAATAAAATCATGGCTGATCTGATCTTGAACCTCAACTCCACTTTTTTGCCTGCTCCCCATAATTCTTGACTCCCCTGTAATTCAAAAATCTGTCTATCTCCCCTTTAAATATATTGACTGACTCAGCCTCCACAGCTTTCTGGGTAGAGAATTCCAAAGATTCACCACCCTCAGAGAAGAAATTCCTCCGCATCTCCGTTTTAAATGGCCGACCCCTTATTCTGAAACTATGCACCCTAGTTCTAGATTCCCCCACGAGGGCAAACATCCTCTCTGCTTCTACCCTGTCAAGCCCACTCAGAATCTTACACATTTCAATAAGATCACCTCTTATTCTTCGAAACTCCAATGAGTACAGGCCTTACCTGCTCAAGCTTACTTCATAAGACAACCCCTTCATCTCAGGAATCAACCTCGTGAACCTTCTTTGAACTGCCTCCAATGCAAGTATAGCCCTCCTTAAATAAGGAGACCAAAATTGTACGCAGTACTCCAGGTGTGGTCTCACGAACACCCTGTACAGTTGTAGCAAGACTTCTCTACTTTTATACTCCATTCCCCTTCAATAAAGGCCAACATTGCATTTGCCTTCCTGATTACTTGCTGTACCTGCATGCTAACCTTTTGTGTTTCATGCACAAGGACCCCCAGATCCCTCTGTACCGCAGCATTTTGTAGTCGCCATTTAAATAATAATTTGCTTTTTTATTCTTCCTACCAAAGTGCATAACCTCACATTTTCCCTCATTGTACTCCATCTGCCAAATTTTGGCCCACTCACTGAGACTGTCTGTAACCCTTTGCTGATTCTTTGTGTCCTCCTCATAACTTTTTTACCACCTATCTTTGTATCAGCAGCATATTTGGCCGCAGTGCACTCCGTCCCTTCATCCAAGTCATTAATATAGATTGTAAATAGTTGAGGCCCTAGCACTGATACCTGTGGCACCCCACTAGTTACTGTTTGCCATCCTGAAAATGGCCCATTTATCCTGACTCTCTGTTTTCTGTTAGTTAGCCAATCCTACATCTATGCGAATATATTACCCCAAATCCTGTGAGCTCTTATATTGTGCAGTAACCTTTTATCTGGCACCTTATCGAATGCCTTCTGGAAATGTAAATAAACAACTGCTACTGGTTCCTCTTCATCCACCCTGCTCGTTACATCCTCAAAGAACTCCAGCAAGTTTGTCAAACGTGATTTCCCTTTCATAAAACCATGCCGTCTCTGCTTGACTATTATGATTTTCATAATGTCCTGCTACTATTTCCTTAATAATGGCCTCCAGCATTTTCCCAATGATAGATGTTAGGCTAACTGCTCTATAGTTTCCTGCTTTCTCTCTCCCTCCCTCCCTTGTTGAATAGGGGTGTTGCATTTGAGTTTTTCCAATCCACTGGGACCTTGCCAGAATGCAGGGAATTTTGGGAGATTACAACCAATCCATCCACTTTCTCTGCAGCCACTTCTTTTAAGACCCCAGGATGCAGGCCATCAGGTCCAGGGGACGTCCACCTTTAGTCCCAATAGTTTGTCCAGTACTTTTTCTCCAGTGATAGTGATTGTTTTAAGTTCCTCGCTCCCTGTGACCCCTTGATTATCTATTATTATTGGGATGCTTTTAGTGTCTTCCACCGTGAAGACCACACAAAATATTTGTTTAAAGTCTCTGCCATTTCCCTGTTTCTCATTATTAATTTCCCGTCTCATCCTCTAAGGGACCAACGTTTATTTTAGCTATCTCTTCCTTTTTATATATCTGTAGAAGCTCTGACTGTATTTATATTTCTTGCCAGTTTACTCTCAGTCTATCTTCTCCCTCTTTATTATTTTTATTAAGTCAATACTTAAAACCACACAGAAGAAGGAAAGAATGTTCCATAGAAACTAGAATTGTCTCTTCTGAATTTCGATCCTGTACTTACAGTGATGACTTTTGTAAACTCCTTTTGCAGGTTGTGAGAAGGGGAGGATTTGAAGGAGGGAAACTCAAACTAAACGTCACGTCAAGATCTGATAGAGTAATTCGATTCATCAGGACTTGAATATCATCGGCCTTTGAATGTGGAAGGAGAAATGTTTGTTTATTCTGTCTATGGGGAAAGATTACAAACATCAGTGTGACTGTGAAAGCAGAGACCCACACACCCGAGTGAGAGTATTTCAGTGCACTGATTGTGGAAAGAGCTTTAACCAGTTACACAGCCTGAAAAACCATCGCACCATTCACAGCGGGGAGAAACTGTAAACGTGTTGTGTGTGGAGGAGGCTTCAACTGATCATCCAACCTGGAGAGACGGAAGCACACCCGCACCACGGAGAAACCGTGGAAATGTGGAGACTATGGGAAGGGATTCAGCTACCCATCTGCGCTGGAAATTCATCAACACATTCACACTGGGGAGAGGCCGTTCACCTGCCCCGTTTGATGTGACCAGCTTTCCTTCTGTCACAAATAGCCTCCTGTCGCCCAGTGACACAAACAGCCCATTAAACACCACCAATGTCCTTTGGTCTGGTGAGGTCTCCATTTGTGAAAATTCGGCTGTTGTTCAAGCTTCTCATTCTGACTCGCTCACAGTGAGACAGTATCCACTGTCCCTTTTATTCCATGGGCTTCATCTTTGCTGGTATTGGTAACACGCCCGGGATCACTAAACACAAAACCCAGTCTGTCAATCACTTTCAGCTGCTAGACTTAGCGTGTGCCCCACAGCATCTCTCTCACTTTCAATGTGTGAATAGAGCATCACGCCTGCAATGCTGGTTTAAGTTTATATCCAGGCAGAAAATCTATTTAATAAAAGCCTGTAGGCCGATGAGACACTGTTCAGGTGCCAATGTGCTGCTGGTTTGTCCGGCATTTTGCCTGTAATGGAAAATAACTGAACATTTCTCCCAGTGTAACCTTTGCTGTAATGAAATATGTATTTTAATAAGCCTCACGTCCTTGCTCATGTCTGCTGCAATTGTGTAGCAAGGGGATGTGTGAAGAGATGATGTTTGCATGGAGATGTGAAACAAGGAAACGGTATATGTGTGTGGCAGTGACACAGCCTTGTGGTTACAGGCAGAACCATGCACCGATAGCCTTGAGCTTATGGTTTGAGCAGGGTCAGTTCATGAATGCTCAAGCTAAGAGGTGCCAGGGATCGGGAGCAGCGGCAGTAAATAAAATCTAAATGCAAATTCCGATGTAGTTTATCTTCAATTATTCCTATTTTAATGGCTTTTGCTGAATGTGTCCCATGCCAAGTGCCAGGATATTGGATCAGGCCCACCCTCTAAAATGAGTTTGACACCCTGAGGTAGACAATGTCAACCGGATTCCCCCATCCACCAAACTAACAACTTCTTTACAAACTCAAGCTAGTTTGTAAGACGTGACCATGTTTACCGGAATCCATGTTCAGTATCTCTAATGGCCCCTTCACTTTCCCCATGATGGAAAACAGCATCTCTCTGGATCCCTTCAAGCACCTTCCCAGTGTTCGAGGTCACGTTGATGGACCTTCAGTTTCCGAGCTCTGACTTGTGCACAATTGAAAAATGGGAACTACATGTGATACCTTCCAATCTCAGGGAACAACCCATGAATCTACTGAGCTGTTGGCGATATGGGCAAGAGGCTGGCAGAGCACCCGTCCCAGCTCTTTTAACCCCCTTGGGTGGATATCATCCGCACCTTACACTGTCAAGATTTACCCGCACGGGTTGCTGTCAGTGAAGAGAGATGAGAAAGAACAAAGTGCATTTGCCGCTCTCAGTATGACCCTGAAGGACTGTGTCCATGCTGAAGTTCTTCACCCATATGATCCTCCCCCCAGATTGTCCTCTCTGAGCTCCAGCCAGGTGATGCTAAACACTCGGGTGGGAAAGAGAAAAGACTGCAGCAATGTGTTGAAAGCAACACGAATTTATTTGTCTATATCTCGAATATTAAACTCCTGTCCAGTTAAAGGAATTTTCATCAGCGGAAACAAACCCCAATTGTCAGAATGAACATGGTTCAGTCGGGTTGTGATTAACAGCAGCAATAACAGCATCATCCAACCTCTACAAACATTTGTGAACTCGCTGGTGCCTCAACAGGTGGGATGACTGAGTGAATCCCTTCCCACATTCAGAGCAAGTGAATGGCCTCTCCCCAGTGTGAATTCGCTGGTGCCTCAACAGATGGGATGACCGAGTGAATCCCTTCCCACACTCAGAGCAGGTGAATGGCCTCTCCCCAGTGTGAACTCGCTCGTGCCTCAACAGGTGCGATGACTGAATGAATCCCTTCCCGCACTCATAGCAGGTGAACGGCCTCTCCCCGGTGTGAATTCGCTGGTGCGCCAGCAGGTTGGATGACTGAGTGAATCCCTTCCGACACTCAGAGCAGCTGAACGGCCTCTCCCCAGTGTGAATTCGCTGGTGTGTCAGCAGGGTGGATGACTCATTGAATCCCTTCCGACACTCAGAGCAGCTGAACGGCCTCTCCCCAGTGTGAATTCGCTGGTGTGTCAGCAGGGCGGATGACTGAGTGAATCCCTTCCCACACACGGAACAGGTGAACGGCCTCTCCCCAGTGTGAATTCGCTGATGTATCAGCAGGTTGGATGACTGAGTGAATCCCTCCTGACACTCAGAGCAGGTGAATGGCCTCTCCCCAGTGTGAACTCGCTGGTGTGTTTCCAGCTGGGACGGGTAGTTGAAACGTTTCCCACAGTCCCCACATTTACACAGTTTCTCCCCAGTGTGACTGCGCTTGTGTCTCTCCAGGTTGGATGATCGGCTGAAGCCTTGTCCACACACAGAGCATGTGTACATTTTCTCCCCGCTATGAACAGTGCTTTTTGCATCCATAGTTGCTGGATGATATTCCATTCCCGATGAATCGAGTGACTTCGTCAGATGTTAATGTGATGTTTGAGCCTCCGGTCGATAAATCCTCCCCTTTTAATACCCTGTAAAGTGAATTTCAGTCAAGAAAAAGGGTGGATGAGAGAGATCCCACAAAAACACAAAGGCACTTTGAGAAATTGAGCTTAATGAACTTGGTAATTTCTGGCACCAGCACTAGAAATAGTAACCATGAAAGCTGCAGTTTGTGGTAAAACCTAACTGGTTCATTAATGTCCTTCAGGAAAGGGAACTCGCCTCCATTGAGAGCCCCACATGGGGAATTGTTGGTCCCACTGGGCACAGAAATATTGGGGGTGAAACCCAGCAGCTTCTCCTCCATCTCCACTCCAGCTCAAACAGATGCAACAAACAGACCCACACAGGAGACCAGGTATCCAAAGCGTCTTTCTAATATTTGCAGCATAGTTGAGAGGCGATTTATTCTAAATTGCCATTGATTTGTAGACTTGAGATTCTAGATTTGGCTTTGTCCGGGATCCAGGTCAGCGATTGGAGCATGGACAGGATCATCAGAATGGCCCATGTACAGCAGGTGGTGCGGCAAGCAGCAGAGGAGTGGTGAGGTCGGGGTGGAGTAGCACCGGGAGGTCGGGGCTGAGAGATTGTGGCCCACAAGAGGCGAGAGTTGGGGGCTGAGAGATTCGGGCCAAGGAGAGGGAAGAGTTCGGAATGGAGAGATTGGGGCCAAGGAGAGGTGAGTGTTCGAAATGGAGGGATTGGGGCCAAGGAGAGGTGAGTGTTCGGGGAGGAGAGATTGGGGCCAAGGAGAGATGAGAGTTCAGGGCGGAGAGATTGGGGCGCAGGAGAGGTGAGGGATCGGAGCGGTGAGATTGGGGCCCACAAGCGGCGAGCGTTCTGGGCGGTGAGATTGGGCCCCACGAGAGGCGAGAGTTCAGGGGGGGAAGAGATTGGGGCCCACGAAAGGCGAGAGTTCGGGGCGGAGAGATTGGGCCCCACAAGAGACAAGAGTTTGGGGCGGAGAGATTGGGGCAACAAGAGGCGCGAGTTCGGGGCCCGGGATAGGCAAGGGCCCAGGGACAGCATGGGCCAGACCACACTGCGATCTATGGGCAGTAGGAGTATGTGCCCCAGGTCTGCGCAGCGGAACTTGGTCTCCAGTCGTCTTGGTTAACCTTTGCCACTGGACCAAGACCTCACTCTGTCCAGCCCGTGTGGTGGCTGGTATGCAACGGACACACGCGTTAAAAGAATCCACGCACAGGCATCTCCTACCCTTCAATATGTAGTTCGGGACCTGGAATATCAAGTCTCATATTGAAACATCTGTGAACTCATCCCTTTTTGGTGTGGAAGTGGGTCATCCTCGATTCAAGGGATGCCGAATACTATACTGTTCAGGAGACCAGGGAGTGACTTCCGCATCCAGCACCCACCCTGATACGGAGCGGCTGGGAATTGCTGGGCATGCTGTATTTCATGGTGTGGGGGAGGCACTGCCCCTGGGGTTTGCTGGTGCCGGGCCCGGAGGCTTTGACACGCAGGCTGAGAGCCGCAAGCGGTGTTGCCCGGGGCCTGAGAGCCACTCTCGGTGTTGACCGGGGCCTGAGAGCCGCACTCTATGATGCATGGGGCCTGTTGCATGAGGCCTGGGAGCCACAATCGGTGCTGCCCGGGACTGAGAGTCACACTCGGTGTTGCCTGGCGCCTGAGAGCCACACTTGGTAATGCTGATGCCATGCTCGCTCCAATCAGTCCCCGGCTCTCCAGGGACCAGGCCTACCCACGTTGCCCCCCTGCTGATGGAGATAGGGTGTATTCTGCCAGGCGGAGCACTCTGGGTAAGATCATCTGCCATTATCACAGAGAGTACGGCACAGGAGGCCATGCAGCCCATCCTGTCTGTGCCGGCTCTTTGGTGGAGCTGTTCAATGAGTCTCACTCCTCTGCTCTTTACCCATTACTAGATATATTTTTCCCAGCAAGTATTTATCCAATTCCCTTTTAAAAGTTATAATTCAATCTGCTTCCACCACCCTTTCAGACCGTTCAATCTGGATTGGAACAATTTGCTGAGTAACAAATGATCCCACATCTCACCTCCTTATTTTGCCAATCATCGGAAGTTTGGCTCCTCTGGTTACTTTCCCTCATGCCACTGTAAACACTTTCTCCATATTTACTCTATCTAAATCGTTCATAATTTTGTACATCTCCATCAAATCTCCTTTTACCCTTTCCTGCTCTCTGGAGAAAACTTCACCAGGCTCTCCACATCACGGAAGTCCCATCTCCCTGGTACCATTCCTTCTGCACCTTCTCTAAAAGCTTGCCATCATTATGTAAGTTTGGAGCCCAAACTTGAACACAATTCTCCAGCTGAGGCCTAACCAGTGTTTTATAAAGGTTTAGCAAATTAAACATCAAATGCTGATATTTCTCTGATGTGCTTTAAAGGGCGAGGTCCATCTAGTCAGTTGGATGTGTCAATGAGACTGTGAACCTAAAGAAGTGCATTTACAGTGGAGAGCCAAGGACATGCCGTGTAACCGGGCGCAAACAGTCCTGCACAGCCCACACTTCACTTGTTTCCCATTTGGCATGAAAGTAATGTGTTAATTGCAAAAATTCATTTGATTTGATTTCAAATAGTTTAGGATAGAAATTTAATCAGGTTTCTATGATTTTTCCCCAACTCAGATTCAAGGCCTCAATTTTTCTCTTCATCTGTGTAGTCACAGGATTCCAAACCCGAGACTGTACATTGGGATTCCAATCCTGGGACTGCACATGGGGATTCGAACCCTGGGAGAGTACTTGGGCATTCTAACATTGGGAGAATACATGGGGATTCTAACCCTGGGACCATACATGGGGGTTCTAGCCCAGGCACTGTAAATGGGGATTCTAACCCTGAGACTGTACATGGGGATTTTATCCCTGAGCGAGTATGTGGGCATTCTAACCCTAGGAGAGTACATGGGGAATCTAACTATGGGACGGTATATGGGGATTCTAACGCTGGCATTGTACATGGGGATTCTAACACTGGGAATGTACATGGCGTCCAGGCATTCGGGCCCCCTTCAGAGATGACTGAGCCTCTACTTCCCCGCAGTGCTCCAGGTGTGGTCTAGCCAGGGCTTTGTGCATCTGCAGAGGGATGGCAGCACCATGGAACACTATGAAGGCAGGTAGCTTACTACTGATTTTCATTTTAAACTTTTAATCAACTTGTGAAAATTTTTAAAACTTCAATAGAAACTTTTAAACAACTTGGGGAAATTTTTGAAACCTCTGGAGAAAATTTTAAATAACTTGGAAAACCTTTTTTAAAACTCCGGGAGAAACTTTTAAAACTTCTGAAGAAACTTTTAAACAACGTGGAGGAACGTTTAAGAATAATTTTATTTTAAAAATGTTTTATTAAGCAATTGAATACTGTACCCCAATCTAAATAGAAAATAGTTTGGTGTGTTTTATTAGCATCATTTTCAGCCATTTGAAACCAGGTTACTCACGACGACGCCCAGCAAGCAGGTGTGCCTCCGACCCGGCGACCGTGACATCACCCGGCCCCTCCTGCGGCGGGCCTACATCCCTCCAGCGGCGGGTTTTCATCCCTCCAGCAGCGGGCCTACATGTCTCTCCTCATCGATGGCTGGTGGCCTGGCTATGATTCTTTCACCCTCCTACTCCTTGCTGGCCTCCCACTTGGAACTCCAGCGGACAACTGACTTCCTAATGCCTGCCCCGAACCAAGCCTCGGACCACTTACCAACAAGGGTGCAACTCAGCACCGAGCTTGCAGCCAACATTTCACCTTCGGCAATTAGGCTCATACAGAAGTGCCTGGTCTCCAGTCGTCTTGGATCCCTTGCCACTGGACCAAGACCTTGCTCAGCTATGCCACCCCACGTTGAATGAACTCACACACAGGCATCTTCCACTCCGTTAACATGAAGGTATGGACCTGAAACGTCAGGACTTCCATTGTACAACTCCAACAGCAACAGGCCAGAATGCCACACCATCATAATTGCCCGGGAACTTAGAAGCTTTGACATCGACATCGCCACCCTAAGCGAGATCCGGCAGGCAGGGGAAGGCCAGCTCAAGGAACAAGATGGAGGTTACACCTTTTTCTGGAAAAGAAAAGAGAGGAAGAACTCCACCTTCATAAAGTCGGCTTCGCCATCAAAAGGAGCTGGTCGACAGCCGCAAGGACACCCCCTGTGGGGTTAACAAACGCCTCTTGACTCTTCAACTCACCCAAACTTCTTCACCCAGAGAGTGGTGAACCTGTGGAATTCTCGACCACAGAAAGTAGTTGAGGCCAATTCACTAAATATATTCAAAAGGGAGTTAGATGAAGTCCTTACTACTCGGGGGATCAAGGGTTATGGCGAGAAAGCAGGAAGGGGGTACTGAAGTTTCATGTTCAGCCATGAACTCATTGAATGGCGGTGCAGGCTAGAAGGGCTGAATGGCCTGCTCCTGCACCTATTTTCTATTCCGGAACCAATGCGCAACAGTCATCGGTGCGTATGCCCCAACAGTCGATTCAATAGAGGAGACCAAAGAGGGTTTTTATTCCAACCTCGAAACATCCCTGTCCTGCGTCCCTGCAGGTGACAAACTGATCCTCTTAGGTGACTTCAACACCAGGGTCGACAAAGACACAGTCCT
Organism: Pristiophorus japonicus; assembly: GCF_044704955.1. Lineage (NCBI taxonomy): Eukaryota > Metazoa > Chordata > Chondrichthyes > Pristiophoridae > Pristiophorus > Pristiophorus japonicus. Next base: position 51,428,003 of record NC_091999.1, read on the forward strand.
CTGGGGAGGCTTGATTGGCAGTGAGGGGGTAGGGAAGGCCAACTCCAGTGGTACCCTAATCCTGACAAAATTTCAAGAACATGAACTTCTCATCACCAACACCTTGTTCCACCAGAGGGACAAATACAAGGCATCGTGGCAACACCTTCGCTCCAAACACTGGCACCTGCTCGACTATGTCATCGTCCGAGCCAGGGATCGTGAGGGTGTGCGAATCACCCGCGCCATGACAGGAGCTGACGACTGCTGGACGGACGACCGCCTGATCCATCATCGACATTAACATAGCCCCAAAGCGGAGGGGACAGCAGAAGCAGTGCCACAAGAAAGTCAATGCCGGGGCACTTAAAGACCCAGCTAAGAGAGCCCTATACAGCCAACGCTTCAGAGCTAACCTGTCGTGTCTTGATGACGCTGAGATGCTGAATGCCCACAGCGCTTGGTCTGCCCTCCAGGCCTCCATAACCAGTGCCTGTGCAGAGACACTTGGTCATTCAACCAGAACACACCAGGACTGGTTTGATGAGAATTATCAGGTGATCCAAGAATTAATATTTCTGAGCCTCAAGCAACAACCCAACTCATGAGCAGCAAAGCAACATTACAAGCGCCTCAAAGCTGAGATCCAACAAAAAACCTGAGACCAAAAGAACAGCTGGTTGATGGAGAAAGCACAGGAGATACAATAACTGGCCAACAGCCATGATGTGCGAGGATTCTTCATATCAGTCAAGGCCACCTACCGTTCAAACTCCCAAGGCCCCACCCCACTGCTGGCCAAGAATGGAGAAACACTCATCAAGTACACCGAGGTTGTCGAGGCCCGCTGGAAGGAGCACTTCGAAGATCTCCTCAATCGAGATTCTGACTTTGACTCGAGTGTTCTCGACTCCATCCCGCAGCATGCGTCCCGCCACCACCTCAGTAAAACACCAACGTTGCATGAGGTAGGAAAAGCCATAAGGAAGCTCAAGAACAACAAGGCTACGGGAGCGGATGGAATCCCTACTGAGGCGCCAATGCATGTCGGAGATTCGCTGTTAGCATGGATACATGACCTCATCTCGCTCATCTGGAGGGAGGAGAGCATGACGGGAGATCACAGAGATGCAGTGATCGTGACCATCTTTAAAAAAGGGGGCAAGTCCAACTGCAGCATCTACAGAGGAATCTCCCCGCTAATCAGCCACTGGGAAAGTTATTGCCAGATTCCTCTTCAACCGTCTTCTCCCTGTGGCTGAGGAGCTCCTCCTGGAGTCACAGTGCCCCACGGGGCACATCAGACATGATCTTTGCAGCGCGACAGCTGCAGGAAAAATGCAGGGACCAGCGCCAGCCGTTATACATGGGCTTTTTCAACCTTCCAAAGGGATTTGTCACTGTGAACCATGAGGCTCTATGGAGCATCCTCCTCCATTTCGGATGCCCTCAAAAATTTGTCAACATCCTTCGCCTGCTCCACGACGACATGCAGGCCATAATCCTTACCAACTGATCCATTACAGACCAAATCCACGTCCGGACCGGGGTCAAACAGGGCTGCGTCATCGCTCCCATCCTCTTCTCAATCTTCCTCACTGCCACGCTCTAACTCACAGTCAACAAATTTCCTACTGGAGTGGAACAAAACTACAGAACCAGCAGGAAGCTGTTTAATCTTTGCCGCCTCTGGTACAAAGTCCAAGATAACCCCATCCTCTGTTGTTGAGCTACAGTATGTGGACAACGCCTGCGTCTGTGCACATTCTGAGGCTGAACTCCAGGATATAGTCGATGTATTTACTGAGGAACACGAAAGCATGGGCCTTACGCTAAATATCCATAAGACAAAGATCATCCACCAGCCTGTACTCGACCCACAACACTGCCACCCAGTCATCAAGATCCATGGCATGGCCCTCGACAACATGGAGCATTTCCCATACCTCGGGAGCATCCTATCAACAAAAGCCGACATTGATGAGGAGATTCAACACCACCTCCAGTGCGGTAGTGCAGCCTTCAGCCAGCGGAGGAAAAGAGTGCTCAAAGACCAGGCCCTCAAAGCTACCACCAAGCTCATGGTCTACAGGGCTGTAGTAATACCCACCATCCTGAATGGCTCAAGACATGGACTATGTACAGTAGACACCTCAAGTCGCTGGAGATATATCACCAACGATGTCTCCGCAAGATCCTACAAATCCCCTGGGACGACAGGCACATCAACATCAGCGTGCTCGTCTAGGATAACATCCCCAACATTGAAGCACTGACCACACTCGATCAGCTCCGCTGGGCAGGCAAATTAGTTTGCATGCCAGACATGAGACTCCCGAAGCAAGTGCTCTATGCGGAGGTCTTTCATGGTAAACGAGCCAAAGGTGGGCAGCGGAAACGTTACAAGGACACCCTCAAAGCCTCCCTGATAAAGTGCGACATCCCCACTGACACCGAGGAGTCCCTGGCCAAAGACCGCCCTAAGTGGAGGAAGTGCTTCCGGGAGGGCGCTGAGCACCTCGAGTCTCAGAGAGCATGCAGAAATCAATCGCAGGCAGCGGAAATAGCGTGCGGCAAACCAGTCCCTCCCACCACTTCCCTCAACGACTATCTGTCCCACCTGTGACAGAATCTGTGGCTCTCGTATTCGACTGTACAGCCGCCAATAAACTCACTTCAGGAGTGGAAGCAAGTCTTCCTCGATTCCGAGGGACTGCCTATGATAATGATGAAATGGGGATTCTAACCCTGGGACTGAACATGGGGATTCTAACCCAAGGAGTGAATATTTCTGGGCCTTCTCTGTTACAATTATGTAGGACTTAAACCATAAGGTCGGTACTAAGCATCGCCTTTAGGGGAGATGGTGAGAAATTCGAGGTGTGGAGAGTGAGAATAAAATATCTGAAACACTCCTTTACCCACTGGGACCCGGTTGGAAACAGACACTGACATCGCTCACTTTGTTCCTGAACCAAGATGGCTGCGCATGCGCGGTGCGACTCACCAAATCAAGAAGGCGGAGCACTGAACCAGCTCCTGCACGAAGATGGCCGCCGTTAGCCTGGGCCTGTGACCGGGAGAAGGACCGAAGCTGCAACCGCCGATATTCCGGTTTTTATTCCGGGCTGGCGGCGGGCACCGCTGGTTTATGAAGCCTCCCGCGCCACCCGCTGGTCCATTGCTGCCCTTCACCCGCTCAAATTAAGCGCTTCTGCGGAGAGGATGTTACCCATTTCTCCTTCGCCACTACATTCGCCGCGCATGCTCCAAACACAGCCAGAACACGCGCCTGCGCACTGAACTCCTGTTATCTGGGTTCGGCATTTTCTTGCCCGTGCTGCATATTGGGTAAGTACGCCGCCATTGCAATACTGCGTTGGTGAAAAGAACAGGATTTACTGGGATTGCATTGGGCATTGAACCATATTCATTCTGGCAGTTATTGTTTGTTTCTGCTGATCTTAATAACCCCTATATCTGCGCTGGAGATTAATGTTCTATATTAATGTCCTGTGATAGTTTGAACTGGTGCTCTCCTCTCTCTATCCTGCGACAGTTGGAGCTGGTGCTTTCCACTCTCTCGTCCTGTGATACTTGGAGCTGGTGCTCTCCAATCTCTCTCCTGCGACAGTTGGAGCTGGTGCTCTCGACTCTCCCGTTGGTGTAAGAGGGAGGGCTTTAGTTTCCTGAACAATTGGGACCGCTTCTGGGGAAGGTGGGACCTGTACAAGTCGGGACAGGATACACCTCTAGAGCGACGGGACGAATGTTCTCACGGGTGGTTTTGACAGTACAGTTGGGAGGGCTTTAAACTCGCTTGGCAGGGAGATGGGAACCCAGGAGGCGTCTCTGAGCTAGTTAGAGTGGGTGAGAGCTCAGCTGAACAGAACTCCAAGAAAGAATGCAAAAGCCAGGAGGCAACAAAGCAGATTAGCACTGGTGGAAGTGTAAACCACAAGTTGATAAGAAGGGACAATATGTATGAATATAAAGGGGCTGCAGGAGGCGTCAAAACTAAAAAATCATGGTTTAAAAACTAGTATTAAAAATCTCTACTAAAACGCACGAAGTATTCGAAATAATGTAAATGAGTTGATGGCACAAAGCATTACAAATGGGTATGATTTGGTGGCCATTACAGAAACGTGGTTACAGGGTGGCCAAGACTGGGAATTAAACATGCAGGGGTATCTGACAATTCGGAAAGATAGACAAGAAAGGAAAGGAAGTGTGTTAGCTCTGTTAATAAAGGATGATATCAGGGCAGTTGTGAGAGATGATATTTGCTCTAATGAACAAAATGTTGAATCATTGTGAGTGGAGATTAGAGATAGTAAGGGGAAAAAGTCACTGATGGGCGTAGTTTATAGGCCCCCAAATAATAACTTCACTGTGAGGTGGACAATAATCAAGGGAATAATGGAGGCATGTGAAAAAGGAACAGCAGTAATCATGGGGGATTTTAACCTACATATCGATTGGTCAAATCAAATCACACGGGGTCGCCTTGAGGAGGAATTCACAGAATGCATACGGGATTGTTTCTTAGAACAGTATGTTACAGAACCTACAAGGGAGCAAGCTATCTAAGATCTGGTCCTGTGTAATGAGACAGGAATAATAAACGATCTCCTAGTATAAGATCCTCTCGGAATGAGTGATCACAGTATGGTTGATTTTGTAATACAGATTGAGGGTGAGGAAGTCGTGTCTCAAACGAGCGTACTATGCTTAAACAAAGGGGACTAGAGTGGGATGAGGGCAGAGTTGGCTAAAGTAGACTGGGAACAGAGACTAAACGGTGGCACAATTGAGGAACAGTGGAGGACTTTTAAGGAGCTCTTTCATAGTGCTCAACAAAAATATATTCCAATGAAAAAGAAGGGTGGTAAGAGAAGGGATAACCAGCCGGTGATAACCAAGGAAATAAAGGAGAGTATCAAGCTAAAAACCAATGCGTATAAGGTGGCCAAGATTAGTGGGAAACTAGAAGATTGGGAAAATTTTAAACGACAGCAAAGAATGACTAAGAAAGGAATAAAGAAGGGCAAGATAGATTACGAATGTAAACTTGTGCAAAACATAAAAACAGATAGTAAAAGCTTTCACAGATATATAAAATGGAAAAGAGTGTCTAATGTAAATGTTGGTCCCTGAGAAGATGAGAAAGGGGATTTAATAATGGGAAATGTGGAAATGGCTGAGACCTTAAACAATTAATTTGCTTCGGTCTTCACAGTGGAAGACACAAAAACCATGCCAAAAATTGCTGGTCACGGGAATGTGGGAAGGGAGGACCTTGAGATAATCACTTTCACTAGTGGGGTAGTGCTGGGCAGGCTAATGGGACTCAAGGTAGACACGTCCCCTGGTCCTGATGAAATGCATCCCAGGGTATTAAAAGAGATGGCGGAAGTTATAGCAAATGCTTTCGTTATAATCTACCAAAATTCTCTGGATTCTGCGGAGGTGCCATCGGATTGGAAAGCAGCTAATGTAACGCCTCTGTTTAAAAAAGGGGGCTGACAAAAAGCAGGTAACTATAGGCCGATTCGTTTAACATCTGTAGTGGGGAAAATGCTTGAAGCTATCATTAAGGAAGAAATAACGGGACATTTATATAGGGATAGTGCAATCAAGCAGACACAAGATGGATTCATGAAGGGGAAATGACGTGTAACTAATTTATTGGAATTCTTTGAGGATACAAAGAGCATGATGGATAGAGTTGTACCGATGGATGTGGCGTATTTAGATTTCCAAAAGGCATGCAATAAGGTGTCATGCAAAAGGTTACTGCAGACGATAAATGTACGCGGAGTCAGAGGAACTGTATTAGCATGGATCGAGAATTGGCTGGCATACAGAAAGCAGAGAGTCGGGTTAAATGGGTCCTTTTTGGGTTGGAAATCGGTGGTTAGTGGTGTGCCACAGGGATCAGTGCTGGGACCACAACTGTTTACAATATACATAGATGACTTGGAAGAAGGGACAGAGTGTAGTGTAACAAAATTTGCAGATGACATAACGATTAGTGGGAAAGCGGGTTGTGTGAGGACACAGAGAGGCTGCAAAGAGATTTAGATAGGTTAAGCGAATGGGCTAAGGTTTGGCAAATGGAATACAATGTCGGAAAATGTGAGTTCATCCACCTTGGGACAAAAAACAGTAAAAGGGAATTTTATTTGAATGGGGAGAAATTACAACATGCTGCAGTGCAGAGGGACCTGGGGGTCCTCGTGCATGAAACTCTTTTTGGATAAAGAACATGACAGTTCACGCAGCGAATTAACTGACCACGGTAGGACTCGAACCTGCAATCATCTGATAATATCGCAGATACAATCGCAGTTAGACGCCTTTCCCATTAGACCACACGGCCTCGTCCTCGTGCATGAATCCCCAAAAGTTGGTTTGCAGGTGCAGCAGGTTATCAGGAAGGCGAATGGAATGTTGGCCTTCATTGCGAGAAGGATGGAGTACAAAAGCAGGGAGGTCCTGCTGCAACTGTACAGGGTATTGGTGAGGCCGCACCTGGAGTACTGCGTGCAGTTTTGGTCACCTTTCTTAAGGAGTACTTTGGAAGGGGTACAGAGACGATTCACGATGCTGATTCCGGAGAAGAGGGGCTTACCTTATGATGATAGATTGAGTAGACTGGGTCTTTGCTCGTTGGAGTTCAGAAGAATGAGCGGTGATCTTATAGAAACATTTAAAATAATGAAGGGGGTAGACAGGATAGAGGCAGAGAGGTTGTGTCCACTGGTCGGGGAGACTAGAACTAGGGGGCACAGCCTCAAAAATTCGGGGGAGCCAATTTTAAACCGAGTTGAAAAGGAATTTGTTCTCCCAGAGGGTTTTGAATCTGTGAAATTCTCTGCCCAAGGAAGCAGTTGAGGCTAGCTCATTGAATATATTCAAATCACAGATCGATAGATTTTTAACCAGTCAGGGAATTAAGGGTTATGGGGAGCGGGCGCGTAAGTGGAGCTGAGTCCACGGCCAGATCAGCCGTGATCTTGTTGGGTGGTGGAGCAGGCTCGAGGGGCTAGATGGACCACTCCTGTTCCTAATTCTTATGTTCTTTTGTTATTATGTTCTTATTAATGTTGGGGAAGTCCAGAACCAGGGATAAGGGTAAGCCATTTAGGACCGAGATGAGGAGAAACCTCTTCACCCAGAGAGTGGTGAACCTGTGGAATTCTCTACCACAGAAAGTTGTTGAGGCCAATTCACTAAATATATTCAAAGAGGAATTAGATGTAGTCCTTACTACTCGGGGGATCAAGGGGTATGGTGAGAAAGCAGGAAGCGGGTACTGAAGTTGCATGTTCAGCCATGTGATCATTGCAGGGTCGAAGGTCCGAATGGCCTACTCTTGCACCTTATTTTCTATGTTTCTATGTTTCTATAAATATTGAATAAATCAGCTTGGTTCAAACACAGTGTGTCGAATGTTTGATTTCTTCATAATAATAACTAATTAATGTTCTGTTACCGACTGTTCCATTTTGAAGCCTTTTCTTAATGTTGATTATTTCACTTCTCCCCCAGTTGATCTTTTATGATATCAAATCCCAAGGCTGTTCTCTTTGAGTATATGGCTTGTGGGTGTCAGAAACTGAACCGGAATGTTTCACATTACACTCATATGACATTCCTTTCAAGCATCCATTGAAAGAACTATGTTGCTTAAGACTGGAAATCTATTATTTTGTACATTGTTTAACGCTTTTTGAATGTGGTTACTATATGTAATCGTCTTTGAAATGTGTGATCTTTTTAACTGTCTTTCCTGATTTAATAGTTTTGTTGATATAATTTCTTGTTACTAACATAGCTTGCAGAATTTCTTGCATCAAGATAATTGTTTAAGTACTTCCATTATCGGGTCTTTAGCTCCTCCACTGATCCCTGTGAACAACCTTTGATTCGGGACTGGGTTTGGGCACGGGTTTAGGGTTTAGTGGTTGTGGTTATTTGTTAGGATTGGGGTTAGTGGTTGGGATAGTCAGTCGGATATTAGGCACCTTGGAATCCCTGGCCAAAGTCCACCATAAGCGAAGGAAGAGCTTCCAGGAGGGCGCTGAACACCTCGAGTCTCATCACCGAGAGCATACAGAAAACAAGCGAAGGTGGCATCTGGCAAAGCAGACTCCTCCCCCAGACTTTCCATCAACGACTGTCTGTCCCACCAGTGACAGTGACTATAATTCCCATATTGCACTGTACAATCACCTGAGAACTCACTTTTAGAGTGGAAGCATTTCTTCCTCAATTTCGAGGGATTGTCTATGATGATGATGAGGTTTAGGAGATAGTAATTCTCTGAACACCTCGAGTCTCAACACCGAGAGCATGCAGAAATCAAGTGCAGGCAGCAGAAAGAGCATATCGAAACCAGTCCCACCCACCCGTTCCCTCAACGACTATCTGTACCATCTGTGACAAGTCAGTGGCTCTCAAATTGGACTGTTCAGCCACGACAGCTGGGGGAGGCATATACTGGGATTGGGGTAGGGCACTTTGGCTGAGGAGGCATGCACTGGGACTGGGGTAAGGCACTTCAACTGGGGGAGGCTTATACTGGGACTGGGGTAAGGCACTTCAACTGGGGGAGGGATAAACTTGCGCTGGGGTAAGGCACTTCAACTGGGGGAGGGATAAACTTGCACTGGGGTAAGGCACTTCAACTGGGGGAGGGATAAACTGGCACTGGAGTAAGAAACTTCAGCTGGGGAGCGATACACTGTGACTGGAGGAAAGGCACTTCAACTGTGGGAGGGATACACTGGGTCTGGAATAAGGCACTTCAACTGCGGGAGGCTTACACTGGGACTGGGCTAAGAAACTTCAGCTGGGGAGGGATACCCTGGGACTGGGGTAAGGTACTACGGCTGGGGGACGCATATAATGGGACTGGGATAAGGCACTTCAACTGGGGAAGGGATACACTAGACCGAGGTAAGGCACTTCAACTGAGGGAGGGATAAACTGCCACTGGGGTAAGGCACTTCAACTGGGGGAGGGATACATTGGGACAGGAACAAGGTACTTCAACTGGGGGAGGCAGACACTGGGACTGGGGTAAGGCACTTCAACTGGGGGAGGGATTCCCTGGGACTGGAGGAAAGGCACTTCAACTGTGGGAGGGCTACACTGGGTCTGGAATAAGACACCTCAAATGGGGGAGGCATAAACTGGGACTGGGCTAAGGCACTTCAACTGGGGGAGGGATACACTGGGATTGGGGTAAGGCACTACGGTTGGGGGAGGCATGCACTGGGACTAGGGTAAGGCACTTCGGCTGGTGGAGAATATACTGGGACTGGGGTAGGGTACTTCGGCTGGGGGAGGCATGCACTGGGATGGGGTGAGGCATTTCGGCTTGGGGAGGCATTCACTGGGACTGGGGGTAAAATACTTTGACTGGGGGTGGCATGCACTCACACTGTGGCAAGGCACTTCGGCTGGGGGAGGCATGCACTGGGACTGGGGTAAGGCACTTTGGCTGGGATAGGCATAAACTGCGACTGCTTTTAGGCACTTTGGTTGCTGGAGGCACATACTGGGACTGGGACAAGGCATTTTGGCTGGGAGAGGCATGTAGTGGACTTCGGCTGGCAGTGGTGTGCACTCGGACTGGAGTAAGGCATTTCAACTGGTGGAGGCATACACTGGGACTGCGGTTAGGCATTTCAACTGGGAGACACATGCACTGGGACTGCAGTAAGGCACTTCATCTGGTGGAGGGATACACTGGGACTGGGGTAAGGCACTTTGGCTTGGGGAGGCATTCACTGGGACTGGTTTAAGGCACTTTGGCTGGGTGAGGCATATACTGGAACTGGGGTAGGGTACTTTGGCTGATGGAGGCATGCATTTGCACTGAGAAAGGCTACTTCGGCAGGGGGAGGCATATATTGTGACTTGGGTAAGGCACTTCGGCTGGGGGAAGCATGCACTGCGTCTAGGGTAACGTACTTCAACGGCTGGAGGGATACAGTGGGACTGGGGTAAGGCACTTCGGCTGGGGGAGGAGTGCACTGGGACTAGGGTAACGCACTTCAACAGGTGGAGGGAAAACTGGGACTTGTGTAATGTACTTCAACTGGGGGAGACATGCACTGGGACTGCGGTAAGGCACTTCAACTGGTGGAAGGATACACTGGGACTGTGGTAAGGCACTTTAACTGGGGGACGCTCACACTGGGACTGGGCTAAGGCACTTCAACTGGTGGAGGCATGCACTGGAACTGGGGTAAGGCACTTCAACTGAGGGAGGGATAAACTGGGATTGGGGTAAGGTACGTCGGCTGGGGGAGGTATTCACTTGGACTGCGTTAAGGCACTTTGGCTGGGGGATGCTTGCACTGGGACTGCTGTAAGGCACTTCGGCTGGGGGAGACATATACTTGGACTGGGGTAAGGCACTTCAGCTGGGGCAGGCATGCACTGTGACTGGGATAAGGCACATCGGCTGGGGGAGGCATGCACTGTGACTGGGATAAGGCACTTCGGCTGGGGGAGGCATACGTTGTGACTGGGGTAAGGCACTTTGGCTGGGGGAGGCATGCAATGGGACTGGGGTCAGGCACATCGGCTGGGGGAGGCATGCACTTGAACTTTGGTGAGGCGCTTCGGCTGGGGGACGCATGTACTGCGACTGGGTTAAGGCACTTCGGCTGGGGCAGGCATATACTGAGACTGGGGTAATGCACTTCAACTGGGGCAGGGATACACTGGACTGGGGTAAGACGCTTCAACTGAGGGAGGGATACACTGGCACTGGGGTAAGCCACTTCAACTGGGGGATGCTAACACTGGGACTGGAGTAAGACACTTCAACTGGGGGAGGCATAAACTGGGACTGGGCTAAGGCACTTCAACTGGGGGAGGGATACACTGGGACTGGCATAAGGCACTTCGGTTGGGGGAGGCATGCACCGGGACTAGGGTAAGGCACTTTGGCTGGGGAAAGCATATACTGGGATTAGGGTAAGGCACTTTGGCTGGGCAAGGCATGCACAGCGACTGGGGTAAAATACTTTGGCTGTTGGAGGCATGCACTCACACTGTGACAAGGCACTTCGGCTGCGGGAGGCACGCACTGGGACTGGCGTAAGGCACTTCGGCTGGGGGAGGTGTGCACTGGGACTGTGGTAAGGCACTTCGGCTGGGATAGGCATAAACTGCGACTGGTTTAAGGCACTTCGGTTGTTGGAGGCATCTACTGGGACAGGGACAAGGTACTTTGGCTGGGAGAGGCTTGCACTGGCATGGGTGTAAGGGACTTCGGCTGGCAGAGGTGTGCACTCGACCTGGATTAAGGCACTTCAACTGGTGGAGGCATACACTGGGACTGCGGTTAGGCATTTCAAATGGGGGAGGCATGCAATTTAACTGGGATAAGGCACGTCATCTGGGGAGGGATACAGAGGGACTGGGGTAAGGCAATTCGGCTGGGGGAGGCATTCACTGGGACTGGTGTAAGGCACTTCAGCTGGGGGAGGCATGAACTGGGACTGGGGTTAGGCACTTCGGCTGGGGGAGCATATATTGGGACTTGGGTAAGGCACTTCGGCTGGGGGAGGCATGTACTCGGACTGGGTTAAGGCACTTCAGCTGGGGGAGGCATATACTGGGACTGGGGAGTATGTGTCTTCAGTTGCGGGAGGCTTGCACTGGGACCGAGGTAAGGCACTTTGGCTGGGGGACGCTTATACTGGTACTGGGGTAAGGCACTTCGGAAGTGGGAGGCATATATTGGGACGGTGGTCAGACAATTTGGATGAGGGAGAAATGCAATGGGACTGGATTAAGCCACTTTGGCTGGGGGAGGCCTGCACTTGGACTGGGGTAAGCCACTTCGGCTGGGGGAGGCATGCACTCTGACTGGGAAAAGGCACTTCTGCTGTGGGAGGCATGCACTGGGACTGGTGTAAGGCACTTCGGCTGGGGAAGGCATACACTGTGACTGGGTTAAGGCACTTCGGCTGGGGGAGGCATGCACTTGAACTTTGGTAAGGCACTTTGGCTGGGAGAGGCATATATTGGGACGGTGGTAAGACACTCACTTCGGATGAGGTAGAAATGCAATGGGACTAGGGTAAGGCACATTGGCTGGGGGAGGCCTGCAATCTGACTGGGGTAAGGCACTTCGGCTGGGGGAGGCATGCACTCTGACTGGTGTAAGGCACTTCGGCTGGGGGAGGCATGCACTCTGACTGGGGTAAGGCACTTCGGCTGGGGAGGCATGCACTCTGAGTGGGGTAAGGCACTTTGCCTGGGGGAGGCATTTACTAGGACTGGGGTAAGGCACTTCAGCTGGGGGAGGCTTATACTGGTACTGGGGTAAGTCACTTTGGCTGTGGGCGGCATATACTTGGACGGTGGTAAGACACTTCGGCGGGAGGAGCAATGCAATGGGACTAGTGTCGGGCACTTCTGCTGGGGGAGGCATGCACTGGGACTGGCGTAAGGCATTCAGCTGGGGGAGTCATATCTTGGGACTGCGGTAAAGCCCTTCTGCTGGAAGAGGCACGTATTGGGACTGGGGTAAAGCACTTCGGCTGAGGGAGGCATGTATTGGGACTGGGGTAAAGCCTTTCTGCTGGGGGAGGCATGTACTGGAACTGGGGTAATGCACTTCGGCTGGGGGAGGCATGTACTGGAACTAGGGTAATGCACTTTGACTGGGGGAGGCATACACTGGGGTAATGCACTTCGGCTGGGGGAGGCATGCACTGGGATGGGGGCAAGGTACTTTGGCTGGCCCTTGCTATCTTATGGGGAGCTCTGTCCTCTGTCGCTTCAGGAATTCAAAGTGGATTGAGTTACAATTTGCAAAGTCAGTGAGACCTTGGGATGGGTGGTTCCAGTGACACATAAAGTGAAATCTCAGGGTGTGGCTTATCCTCCAAGGGACCAATCATAGACAAATGGTGCGGCGTGGCGGCCATTTTGGCAGTACAAATAAGCGTGTTCTTTATTAACCCGCTCCTTCCCTCCGCCCATCTCTCACCTGCTGACTCATCCACTGTGCATGCTCAGCTCACACTGGTCGGCTGATTGACGGCAGCTCCCGACCAATAGGGAGAGTGGGGGCAGGGCTGGAGGACCAGGCAGGCGGTTGATCCTCCAACCAATCACAGTGTACGAGAGGTGGAGCTTGCAGCCCCCAGTGAGCGGGGCTGGGTCTGGCTCTCGCTCATTGGCTGAAACTCTGCCCCATTGTTAAAGTTGATGTTACTCAAACTCCAGGAGGAAATGGGACATTTCTGTCGTGGCTTTAAACAGATGGAACTCTGTGCGGTGGAGGAAACATTGCAGCATTTGGTAGTGGCATGGATTCATTCAGGCCAGACAGCGGGGATTATTTCAGGAAATAACACAGTTTAGTTGTTTCTGTTGAAACAGATGAAACCCTGTCGTTGTGGAGCAACCACACTTCTCGTGTCCTGGTCAATCACGTGTGCAACAAGTGTCGTCATGGAAGTAAAGGATGGTATCAAATTGGAAAAAAAGGCATATAATGTTGTGAAGGACAGTGGAAGGCCAGAGGATTGGGAATTTGTAGAAACCTGCAAAGGACAACTAAAAAAAGAAAAAGATAGAGAAGATAGCAGATGAGAGCAAACTGGCAAGAAATATAAAAACAAACAATAAGAGCTTCTACAGGGACATAAAAAGGAAACGAGTATCTAAAGTAAACATTGCTCGCTTAGAGGATGACATTGGAGAATTACTAATGGGAAAACGGAAATGGCAGAGATTTTGAACGAATATTTTGTATTAGGCTTCACGGTCGAGGACACTAAAAACATCCCAACAGTTGCTAACCAAGGAGCTATTGCGGAGGGGAAGTTGGGTGGGATGACTTAAAACAATCACTATCACTACAGATAAAGTGCTAATCAAACTAATGTGACTAAAGGTGGACAAGTCCTCTGGACCTGATGGCATGCATCCTCAGGTCTTAAAATAATTAGTTGCAGAGATAGTGCATGCATTAGTTGTAATCCACCAAAATTCCCTGAATTCTGGAGAGGTCCCAGTGGACTGGAAAACTGCAAATGTAACACGCCTATTCAAGTAAAGAGGGAGACAGAGAGCAGGAAACTATACATCAGTTAGCTTACCATCTGTCAGTGGGAAATACTCAAGTTCATCATTAAGGAAGTACTAGCAGGACATTTAGAAAACCATACTGCAGTTAGGCACAGTTAGCATGGTTTTATGAAAGGGAAATCATGTTTGACAAATTTGCTGTAGTTGTTTAAGGATGTAACGAGCAGAGTGGATAAGGGAGAACCACTTGATGTTGTATATTTTGATTTCCAGAAAGCATTCAATAAGGTGCCACACAAAATATTACTGCACATGCTAAGAGCTCATGGGGTTGGGTGTAATATATCAGCATGAAGAGAGGATTGCTGAACTAACAGAAAACAGAGAGTCCGGATAAATGGGTCATTTTCAGGTTGGCAAACAGTAACTAGTGGGGTGCCGCAGTGATAATACTGGGGCCTCAACTAATTACAATTTATATTAATGACTTGGATGAAGGGACCGAGTGTAACATAGCCAAATTTGCCGATGGTACAAAGATAGGTGGGAAAGCAAGTTGTGAGGAGGACGCAAATAATCTACAAAGGGATATAGATAGGTTCAATGAGTGGGCAAAAATCTGGCAGATGGTCTATAATGTGCTAAAATATCAGGTGATTTCCTTTGGTAGGAAAAAAAAGCAAATTATTATTTAGATGTGGACGATTATAAAATGCTGTTATACAGAGAGATCTGGGGATTCTTGTACATGAAACTCAAAATGTTTGCATGCAGGTACAGCAATAATCAGGAAGGCAAACTGAATGCTGGCCTTTATTGCAAAGGGGATGGAGTATAAAGGTAGGGAAGTCCTGCTACAACTGTAAGACCACACCTGGGCTACTGCGCACAGTTTTTGTCTGGTATTGTCTCCATTCTCGTGCCGAGAGGATTGATCCACCCAGATGGGAACAACAACATTTGGGTACACTGATTCCCCACCAATTCCCATTCCCCTTCTTTCTGGTGGATATGGAGGGGCCACTGTGTGTAATGAGCAAGGCATTAAGAATTGTCAGCAAGCTCTTTCCAATTGGAGATTTTATTCAGTGGAAACTTTCACACACTATTGTAGATTTTGTACCAAAGATCAATTTAGGATTAAAGTAAAAGTTCTTAATTTTATTGCAAAGTAAATTTCTGTTGACAATTGCTGAATTAAGGGGAAAGATAACCCACAGTGTTTCTTAAATGGACACTGCAGCCCTGAGAACACAATCAGCAATATATACAGAATATTAAAATCCAGCACAGTTATCGGGTTATTAACATCAACAGAGACACACCCCAACTGTCAGAATGAACATGGTTCAGTCGGGATGTGATTAACAGCCTCAATAACAGTGGAATCCAACTCCTGCAATCACTTGTGAACTCGCTGGTGTTTCAGCAGGTGGGATGTCTGAGTGAATCCCTTCCCGCACTCCGAGCAGGTGAACGGCCTCTCCCCAGTGTCTACTCGCTGGTGTCTCAGCAGGTTGGATGACTGAGTGAATCCCTTCCCACACTCCGAGCAGGTGAATGGCCTCTCCCCAGTGTGAACTCGCTGGTGTGTCAGCAGGTTGGATGAACAAGTGAATCCTTCACCACACTCATAGCAGGTGAACGGCCTCTCCCCAGTGTGAACTTGCTGGTGTGCCAGCAGGTTGGATGAACAAGTGAATCCCTTCCCACACTCCGAGCAGGTGAACGGCCTCTCCTCAGTGTGTACTCGCTGGTGTGACTGCAGGTGGGATGACTGAGTGAATCCCTTCCCACACTCAGAGCAAGTGAACGGCCTCTCCCCAGTGTGAACTCGCTGGTGTGTCAGCAGTTTGGATGAACAAGTGAATCCCTTCCCACACTCATAGCAGGTGAACGGCCTCTTCCCAGTGTGAACTCGCTGGTGTGCCAGCAGGTCGGATGATGCAGTGAATCCCTTCCCACACTCCGAGCAGGTGAATGGCCTCTCCCCAGTGTGAACTCGCTGGTGTTTCAGCAGGTCGGATGACTGAGTGAATCGCTTCCCACACTCAGAGCAGGTGAACGGCCTCTCCCCAGTGTGACTGTGTTGATGAATTTCCAGGACAGATGGTGATCTGAATCCCTTCCCACAGTTCCCACATTTCCACGGTTTCTCCATGGTGCGGGTATCCTTGTGACTCTCCAGGTTGGACGATCAGTTGAAGCCTCGCCCACATACACAACACGTTTACAGTTTCTCCCCGCTGTGAATGGTGCGATGTTTCTTCAAGCTGTGTAACTGGTTAAAGCTCTTTCCACAGGCAGTGCACTGGAACACTCACTCGGGTCTGTGTGTCTCGGTGCTTTTCCAGTCACACTGATATTTGAAATCTTTTCGCACAGACAGAACAGACAAACATTTCTCCTTCCACTTTGAAAGACGATGATATTCAGGTCCTGATAAATCGATTGACTCCATCAGATCTTGACACGCAGTTTAGTTTGTGTTTCCTGTCTGAAAATCTCCCCTTCTAATACGATGTAAAAGGAGATAACAAAACTCATCACTGTCAGTACAAGACACAAATTCAGGATATACACATCTAGTTTCCATTTAACATTCTTTCCTCTCTTTTTCTTCCAAAGCTGTAAATCCCTGTCCCACACATTGTCCCTCCTGCAGCACTGAAATCCAAATCAACACACATTTCTAGCCTGTTTCCCCTCCACTCCCAGTTTTCACCACCAATTCTGGTTGGGTTCAGTTCTACACTCACTGGTTCCCGTCCCTCTCCTCCCCTGAATGTTCTGCCTGTGGCTGGGTTCAGGTCGACACTCACTGGTTCCCCACTTCCACTGAAGATGCTGAGTCTGGCTGTGTTCAGTTCCGCACTCAGTGGTTCCCCTACCTCTGCTCCCGTGATGGGGCGGTCTCTGGCTGGGGTCATTTCTGCAATCACTGGGTCCTCTCCGTCCCTCCCCTCTTTCCCCACCACTGAAGATGCTGACTCTGGCTGGGTTTAGTTCTACTGTCACTGGTTCCTCTCCCTTGAAGGTATTGACGATGGATGGCTTTAGTTCTACAGTCACTGGTTCCCCTCCCCTGAAGGTACTGACTCTGGCTGGGTTCAGTTCTAGACTCACTGGTTCCCCTCACCTGAAGGTGCTGACTCTGGCTGGGTTCAGTTCTACATTCACTAGTTCCCCTCCCCTGAAGGTACTGACTCTGGCTGGGTTCAGTTCTACACTCACTGGTTCCCCTCCCCTGAAGGTGCAGTCTCTGGCTGGGTCCAGTTCTACACTCACTCGTTCCCCTCCCCTGAAGGTACTGACTCTAGTTGGGTTCAGTTCTACACTCACTGAGTCCCCTCCCCTGAAGTTGCTGACTTTGGCTGGGTTCAGTTCTGCACTCATTGGTTCCCCTCCCCTGAAGGTGCTGACTCTGGCTGGGTTCAGTTCCAGACACTGACATCATTCACTTTGTTCCTGCACCAAGATGGCCACGCATGCGCTGTGCTGCTCAGTGAATCAAATTGGCGGCGTGAACATGCCTTCCTGCACCAAGATGGCCACCGTTAGCCTTGGCCTGTGACCGGGAGAAAGCCCCAAAGCTGCAACCGCCGATATTCCGGTTACTATTCCGGGCTTGCGGCGAGCACCGATTGTTTATGAAGCCTCCCCGGCTCCCCGCTGGTCCATTACTGTGCTCTGTCCCGCTGAAAAGGACACTTCATGGGAGCCTGTACAAAACGCGTCTCCTCCGCCATTACACGCACCGCGCATGCTCCAAACACAGCCAGGGCCCGCGCCTGCGCAGTGAGCTCCTGTAGTCTGGGTGCAGCACATTCTCCCCTGCGGGGCATGCTGGGTACATATGACCATGAGAAATAGGAGCAGGAGTGGGCCACCCAGACCCCCGAGCCTGCTCCCCATTCAATAAGCTCATGGCTGGTCTGATCATAGGCTCAGCTCCATTCCCTGCCCACTCCCCAGAACCCTTTACTCCCTTATCGCTCAAAAATCTGGCTATCTCCGCCTTAAATATATACAATGATCCAGACTCCACTGCTCTCTGGTGCAGAGAATTTCACAGATTTACAACCATCTGAGAGAAGAAATTCCTCCTCATCTCAGTTTTAAATCGGTTGAGGAGAAAGATTGCATTTGTGACTAGAACACGATGTACTGTGATTGCATTGGGCACTGAACCATGTTCATTCTGGCAGCTCTTGTTTGTTTCTGGTTATCTTAATAACCTCCATACCTGAACATAAGAACATAAGAAATAGCAACAGGAGTAGGCCATAAGGCCCCTTGAGCCTGCTCCGCCATTCAATAAGATCATGGCTGATCTGATCATGGACTCAGTTCCACTTCCCCGCCCGCTCCCCATGCCCCCATATTCCCGTATCGTTTAAGAAACTCTCTATTTCTGTCTTAAATGTATTCAATGGCCCAACTTCCACAGCTCTCTGAGGCAGTGAAGTCCATAGATTTACAACGCGCTGAGAGAAGAAATTGCTCCTCATCTCTCTTTTAAATGGGCGGCCCCTTATTCTAAGATCATTCACTCTAATTCTAGACTCCCCATTATCACTGGAAACATCCTCTCTGCATCCACCTTATCAAGAACCCTCATAATCTTATACGTTTTGATAAGATCACCTTTCATTCTTCTGAATTCCAGTCAGTAGAGGCCCAACCTAATTAATTGTTCCTCATAAGTCAAACCCCTCATGCCCTGAATCAACCTAGTGAACCTTCGCTGAGCTGCCTCCAAAGCAAGTATACCCTTTCATAAATATGGTAACTAAAACTGCACGCAGTATTCCAGGTGTGGCCTCACATATAGCTGTAGCAAGATTTTCCTGCTTTTATACCCTATCCCTTTTGCAATAAAGGCCAAGATACCATTGGCCTTCATGATCACTTGCTGAAACTACATACTATCCTGTTGCATTTCATTCACAAGTATCCCCAGGTCCTGCTGTACTGCAGTACTTTGCAATCTTTCGCCATTTAAACAATTTCTTGCTCTCTGATTTTTTTCTGCCAAAGTGCATGACCTCACACTTTCCAACATTATAGTCCATCTGCCAAATTTCTGCTCACTCACTTAGCCTGTCTATGTCCTTTTGCAGATTTGTTTTGTCCTCCTCACACATTGCTTTTCCTTCGATCTTTGTATCATCAGCAAACATGGCTATGTTACACTCAGTCCCTTTTTCCAAGTCGTTAATATAGATTGTAAAGCTGGAGATTAATACCCTCTATAAATGTTGAATAAATGATCTTTGTTTCAAACACAGTTTGTTGAATATTTGATTCTTCCATGATCAGAGTAGATTAATTGATGTTCTGTTACGGACTGTTCCCGTTTAGGGCTTTTTCTTAAAATAACTTTTATCACTTCTCACCTAGTTCGCTTTCTAGCATATCAAACTCCAAACTTGTTCCATTTGCATACATGATTTGTGGTTGTAGTAGACTTAACTGCAGTGTCTCACTTTAAACTCAGCTGCATTCTTTTGAACCACCCCTTTATTGAACTGTCTTGCATAATATTTGAAATCCGTTATTTTCTCGATCAGTTAACCTGTTTTAGAAACCAATTGAATATTAAAAACTCATCCATACATTTTGCACGTGATAGCCTGTGAAATATTCTGATATTTGTAATCATCATTACCACAAGCTCCGTTCCCGAGTGACCGACTCCATCCCTCTCCCCAACTTCTGTCTGAGCCTGAACCAGACTGTTCACAACCTTGGTGACATACTTAACCCTGAAATAAGTTTTTGACCACATATCCACAAAATAACTAAGAATGCCTATTTCCACCTCTGTAACATCGCCCATCTCCGCTCATGCCTCAGCTCATCCACTGCTGAAGCCCTCATCCATGCCTTTTTTTACTTCTGGACTTGACTATTCCAATGCACTCCTCCCACATTCTGACCGACATAAACTAGTGTTGATCCAAAACTCGGCTGCCCATGTCCGAACTCGCACCAAGTCCAGCTCACCCATCACCCCTGTGCTCGCTGACCTACATTGGCTTCCAGTGAAGCAACGCCTTGATTTCAAAGTTCCCACTCACACTGCCCCCACAACATCCCCACCTCCCCGCCCATGAGATATCAGTCTTTCTGAGTATTCCTGATTATAATTTATCAACCATTGGTGGTTTTTGTGGCTGTGCCTTCTGTTGCCCAGGCCTCAATTCTGGAACATCCAGCCTAAACATTTCTGTCTAACCCCTGCTGTACCTGCCCTGGCAGTTTTTGATGGGATGGTGTAGAGCACGTTTTTCTCTGTATCTACTCTGTGCTGTATCTTCGCTCAGAGTGTTTAACGGGACAGTGTAGAGTGATTTTTACTCAATATGTAACCCATGTTGTTCCTGCCCTGGGTGTGTTTGATGGGACAGTGTAGAAGGAGATTTACTCTGTATCTAACCCGTGCTTTACCTACTCTGGGACTGGTTAATGGGACAATGTAGAAGGATATTTACTTTGCATTATAACGCTTTCTGTACCTGCTATGGAGTGGCTGATAGGACAGTGTAGAGGGAATTTACTCTGTATCTATCATTTGTGTACTTGCCCTGGGAATGTTTGCTGGGACAGTGTAGAGGGAACGGTACTCTGTTTTTACCCAGTGCTGTACGTGCCCCAGGAGTGTTTGATGGACAGTGTAGAGGGAGTTTTACTCTGTATCTAACCCGTGCTGTACCTGTGATGGGAGTGTTTGATAGATCAGTGTAGAGGGAACATTCCTCTGTATCTAACCCGTGTTGTACCTGCCCTGGGAATGTCTGGTTGAACATTATAGAGGCAGATCTCCTCAATATCTAATAAATGCTGTATCTGCCCTGGAATGCCTGGGACGTTAGAGGGAGATGTACTCTGTGTCTAACCTGTACTGTACTTGCCCTGGGATCTGTATAGCGGAAGCTTTGGTCTGTATTTAATCCATGTTGTACCTGCCCTGGGAGAGTGTGATGGGACAGTGTATTGGGATCCTTACTGTATACCTACTCATATCCGTTATACCCCTTGGAGGACGAAATGTGCACTGTGACTCCGGGAGGAGCTCCTCAGCCGGAGTGACTTGAGTGCATCATCACCCCCAGCAACCAAATTTTAATTTGACTGTCCAAAGTTTAATTGGTTTATTTTGTTGATTATAGTGCCCCCCCCCCCACCCAAGCTTTAATCAGGGGGCACTTGATTTAAAGATCAACAACAAAATAGTTGTGCGATACCTGCCCTGGGATTTTTTTATTGGAACAGTGTAGAGGGAGAAATTACTCTGTAATTATCCCGTGCTGTTCCTGCCCTGGAATGTTTGTGGGACATGTACTCCATATGTGCTGTACCTACCCTCGTCTGTTTGTTGCGACAATGTTATTCTGGATATAACCCATGCTGTACCTGCCCTGGGACTGTTTAATGGGACCGTATAGAGAGAGATTTACTCTCTGTTTAAACCGTGCTGTACTTCACCTGAGAGTATTTAATGTGGCAGAGTAGAGTAGCGGGAGCTCTACACTGTATCTAACCCATGTATCACATCATGGGCCACCCCAACCTGCGAGAGAACATCTCCACAGTTTGGGGCTATAAAAAGAGCAGGAGCGAGCCACTGCAGCTTCAGTGTGAGCTGACATAAATGTGTGACGGCTTTGAGGTAGACGACCGAGTGACATCATCAGGGCCCAGATTGCCATTTGGAGCATGGGCAGGAGCATCGGCAGGGCCCTGGTACAGCAGAGCAACATGGAAGGATGTGCTGGACTTGCGACGAGTGATCGGGGCAGAGGAGTGATGAGGGAGCATGCCTGAGATTTGGTGGGTGATCTTGATGGAGGTTCATGCGAATGTTTGGTGCAGAGATGGGGCAGTAGATTGTGGCGGAGGTGCGGCGAGTGTTTTTTTTGAGGAGGAGCGGAGAGGGATCGTGGCGGAGGTGAAGCGAATGTTTGTGGTGGAGGAGTGGCGAGTGATCGTGGCGGAGGTGCGGCGAATGAGGGTACCGGGCGCAAAAGAGGCGAGAGCCCAGGGGCAGCACGGACCAGCCCACACTGTTATATTTATGCACACTAGCTCCGTACAGCAAAACAGGTCTCCAGTAATCCTGATTAACCCTTGCCACTGGACCAATCCTAGCTCTGTCATGCCCGTGTCGTGGCTGGTGTGCAACGGTCACCACACGTTAAAAACAATTCACCCATCGGCATCTTCCACCTCCTCAATTGGAGTTCAGGACTGGAACATTGGGTCCTTCATTGAAATATCTGTGAACTCCTGTGGAAGCAAATCATCCTCGTTCGAGGGACCGGCTATGATCATCTAACCCGTGCTTTACCTGCCCTGGGATTGTTCAGAACAGTGTAGAAGGAGCTTTATTCTGTATCTATCCCATGCTGTAGTTTCCTCTGGCACTGACTCTCAATGGGGTACAGTTCCTTTGGCACAGATTTACTGTATATTTAATTTGTGCTGTACCTATCCTGGGAATGTTTGATAGGATCGTGTAGAGTGAGCTTTATTCATTATCTAACCAATGCAGTGTCCACTCTGGAATGCATGGGACAGGTTGAGGGAGATATCGTCCATATCTTACCTTGGAATGTCTCGTGGGATAGTGTTGAGGAAGCTTTACTCTGTATCTAAGCAAGGCAAGGATATCCTTCCTGAGAGAAGAAGACCAAAACAGTGCACAGGGCTCCAGATATGGTAAGGGAGTGAAGGGTTCTGGGGAGCGGGCAGGGAATGGAGCTGAGTCGATGATCAGACCAGCCATGACCTTATTGAATGGGGAGTAGGCTCGAGGGTCCGGGTGGCCCACTCCTGCTCCTATTTCTCATGGTCTTATGTACCCAGCATGCCCCGCGGGGGCGAATGTGCCGCACCCAGACTACAGGAGCTCAGTGCGCAGGCCCTGGCTGTGTTTGGAGCATGCGCGGTGCGTGTAATGGCGGCATCGACACGTTTTGTACAGGCTCCTCAGAGGTGTCATTTTCAGCGGGACAGAGCGAAATAATGGACCAGCGGGGAGCCAGGGAGGCTTCATAAACAGCCGGTGCCCGCTGCAAGCCCGGAATAATAACCGGAATATCGGTGGTTGCAGCTTCGGGGCTTTCTCCCGGTCACAGGCCCAGGCTAACGGCGGCCATCTTCGTACAGGAAGGCAGGTTCAGCGCTCCGCTATTTTGATTGTGAGTAGCACCGCGCATGCGTGGCCATCTTGGTGCAGGAACAAAGTGAATGATGTCAATGTCTGGAACTGAACCCAGCCAGAGTCAGTACCTTCAGGGGAGGGGAACTAGTGAGTGTAGAACTGAACCCAGCCAGAGTCAGTACCTTCAGGGGAGGGGAACCAGTGAGTGTAGACCTGAACCCAGCCAGAGTCAGTACCTTCAGGGGAAGGGAACCAGTGAGTGTAGAACTGAACCCAGCCAGAGTCAGTACCTTCAGGGGAGGGGAACCAGTGAGTGCAGAACTAAACCCAGCCAGAGTTAGCACCTTCAAGGGAGGGGAAACAGTGAGTGTAGAACTGAACCCAGCCAGAGTCAGCACTTTCAGGGGGGGCGGGGGGAACCAGTGAGTGTGGTCCTGAACCTAGCCAGAGTCAGTACCTTCAGGGGAGGGGAACCAGTGAGTGTAGAACTGAACCCAGCCAGAGTCAGTACCTCCAGGGGTTGGGGGGTGGGGGACAGGTAGGGGATAAGAGTTCATGGGGTTGGGGGTAATATATTAGCATGGATGGAGGATTGGCTGACTGACAGAAAACAGAGAATCAGGATAAATGGTTGCTTCTCGGATTGACAGTCAGTAACTAGTGGGGTGTCGCAGGGATCAGTGCTATTTACAATCCATATTAATGACTTGGAAGAAGGGACCGAGTGTAACGAAGCCAAGTTTGCTGATGATACAATGATGGGAGGAAAAGCAAGGTGTGAGGCAGGGATACAAATTCTGCAAAAGGACACAGACAGGCTGAGTGAGTGAGCATAAATTTGGCAGATGGAGTATGATGTTGGAAAGTGTGAGTTCATGCACTTCGGCAGAAAAAAATTAAACAGCAAGTTATTATTTAAATGTTGAAAGGTTGCAAAGTGCTGCAGTACAGCGAGACCTGGAGGTAATTGTGCATGAAACATAAAAGTATAGTATGCAGGTACAGCAATTGATCAGGAAGGCCAATGGAATCGTGGCCTTTATTACAAAGGGGATGGAGTATAAAAGCAGGTAAGTCTTGCTACAGTTGTACAGGGTATTGGTGAGGCCACACCTGGAATATTGCGTGCAGTTTTGGTTTCCATATTTCCGAAAGGATATACTTGCTTTGGAGGCAGCTCAGAGAATTTTCACAAAGTTGATTCCAGGGATGAGGGGGTTGACTTATGAGAAAAGGTTGAGGTTGGGCCTCTACTCATTGGAATTCAGAAGAATGAGCGGTGGTCTGAACGAAATGTGTAAGATTATGAGGAGGGTTAGACAAGGTGGATGAAGAGAGGAATTTCCACTGATAATGGGGAGACTAGAACTACGGGGCATAATCTTAGAATAAGGGGCCGCCCACTTAAAAGAAGAAATTTCTTCTCGCAGAGGGTTGTAGGTCTGTGGAATTCACTGCCTCAGAGAGCTGTGCAAACCGGGACATTGAATAAATTTAAGACAGAAACAGAGATTCATAAACGCGAAGGGAATAAGTGGTTATGGGGAGCGGACAGGGGAATGGACTCGAGTCCATGATCGGATCAGCCATGATCGTATTAAATATAGGAGCAGGCTCGAGGAGCCGTATGGGCTATGCCTGCTCCTATTTCTTATGTTCTTATGTTAACTAGTGAGTGCAGAACTGAAACCAGACAGATTCAGCATCTGCATTGGATGAGAGGGGAGCCAGTGAGTGTAGAACAGATTCCAGCCAAAGTCAGCACCTTCAGGGGAGGGTAACCAGTGAGTGTAGAACTGAACCCAGACTGTCAGTACCTTCAGGGGAGGGGAACCAGTGAGTGTAGAACTGAACCCAGCCAGAGTCAGTACCTTCAGGGGAGGGGAACCAGTGAGTGTAGAGTTGAACCCAGACAGAGTCAGTACCTACAGGGGAGGAGAGGGGAACCAGTGAATGCAGAACTGAACCCAGCCAGAGTCTACACCTATCGGGGATGAGAAGGAGGGGAACCATTGAGTGTAGAACTGACCCCAGCCAGAGTCAGCACCTTCAGGGGAGGGGAACCAGTGATTGCTGAACTGAACCCAGCCAGAGTAAGCACCTTCAGGGGAGGAGAGAGATGGGAACCAGTGAGTTTAGAACTGAAACCAGACAAGAGTCAGCATCTTCAGTGGAGAAGAGAGGAGGCAGTTCAGAGAAGGTTCACAAGGTTGATTCCGTAAATGAGGGGGTTGACTTATGATAAAATGTTGAGGAGGTTGGGGGCAATATATTAGCATGTACAAAGGATTGGCCAACTAACAGAAAACAGAGTATTGGGATAAATGGTTCATTCTCAGGTTGGCAACCATTAACTAGTGGGGTGCTGCAGGTATCAGTGCTGGGACCCCAACTATTTACAATCTATATCAACAACTTGGAAGAAGGGGCCGAATGTAATGCAGCCAAGTTTGCTGATGATACAAAGATCGGAGGAAAAGCAATGTGTGAGGATGACACAAAAAATCTGCAAAAGGGCATAGTCAGGCTAAGTGAGTGGGCAAAAATTTGGCAGATGATATATAATGTTGGAAAGTGTGAGGTCATGCTCTTTGGCAGAAAAAATGAAAGAGCAAGTTATTATTTAATGGAAAAAAATTGCAAACTGCTGCAGTACACGGGACCTGGGGGAACTTGTGCCTGACACGCTAAATGTTAGTACGCAGGGATAGCAAGTGATCAGGAAGGCCAATGGACTCTTGGCCTTTATTACAAAGGGGATGGAGTATAAAAGCAGGGAAGTCTTGCTACAGTTATACAGGGTATTGGTGAGGCCACACCTGGAATACTGCATGCAGTTTTGGGTTCCATATTTACGAAAGGATATACTTGCTTTGGAGGCAGTTGAGAGAAGGTTCAGTCGGTTGATCTGGAGATGAGGGGGTTGGCTTATGAGGAAAGGTTGAGGAGGTTGAAGTTCAGAAGAATGAGAGGTGATCACATCGAAATGTATAAGATTATGAGGGGGCTTGACAAGGTGGATGCAGAGAGAATGTTTCCACTGATGGGGGAGACTAGAACTAGAGGGCATAATCTTAGAATAAAGGGCCGCCCATTTAAAACTGAGATGAGGAGGAATTTCTTCTCAGAGTTGTAAATCTGTGGAATTCACTGCCTCAGAGAGCTGTGGAAGCTGGGTCATTGAATAAATTTAAGACAGAAATAGACAGTTTATCCACCGATAAGGGAATAAGGGGTTATGGAGAGCGGGCAGGAAAGTGGACCTGAGTCCATGATCAGATCAGCCATGATCGTATTAAATGGCGCAGTTGGCTCGAGGGACCGTATGGCCTACTCCTACTCCTATTTATGTTCTTCTGAGTTTGGAACTGAACCCAGCCACAGTCAGCACCTTCAGGGGAGGGGAACCAGTGAGTGCATAACTTAACCCAGCCAGAGTCAGTACCTTCAGGGGAGGGGAACCAGTGAATGTAGAACTGAACCCAGCCAGAGTCAGCACCTTCAGGGGAGGGGAACCAGTGAGTGTAGAACTGAACCCAGCCAGATTCAGCACCTTCAGGGGAGGGGAGAGATGTGAGGGAGGGGAAGCATGCAGTATAGAACTGAACCCAGCCACAGACGGTACCTTCAGGTTCACTCCCTGGTTGCCCTCCCGTCTGTTGTAGCAATCCCCTCAGCACGGGAATGGAGACAAGTGCAGACCAAAACTGTACGCAGTACTCTATGTGTGGTCTTACCAATACCCTGTCCAGTTGTAGCAGGACTTCCTGACTTTTATACTCCGTCCCCCTTGCAATAAATGCCAGCATTCCATTTGCCTTCCTGATTACTTGCTGTACCTGCATACTAACTTTGAGTTGCATGTACAAGAAACCCCAGATCCCTCTGTATAACAGTATTTTGTAATCGTACATTTAAATAATAATTTGCTTTTTTATTTTTCCTACCAAAGGAGATAACCTGACATTTACCACATTATAGTCCATCTGCCAGATTTTTCCCCACTCACTGAGCCGGTCTATATCCCTTTGTAGATTTGTTGCGTCCTCCTCACAACTTGCTTTCCCACCTATCTTTGTATCATCAGCAAATTTGGCTGCGTTACACTGTGTCCCTTCATCCAAGTCATTGATATAAATTATAAATAGTTGAGGTCCCAGCGGCACCCCACTAGTTACAGTTTGCAAACCTGAAAATGATCCATTTATCCCGACTCTGTGTTTTGTGTGTTACCCAATCCTCGATCCATGCTGAAATAGTATCGACAACCCCGTGAGCTCTTAGCTTGTGCAGTAACCTTTTGTGTGGCACCTTATCGAATACTTTCTGGGAATCCAAATATACAACATCAACGGGTTGTCCTTTATCCACTCTGCTCGTTACATCTTCAAACAACTCCAGCAAATTTGTCAACCATACTTTTCCTTTCATAAAACTATGCTGACTCTGCTTGACTGCAATATGATTTTCTAAATGTCCTGCTACTACTTCCTTAATGATGGACTCCAGTATTTTCCCATTGACAGATGGTAGGCTAACTGGTCTATAGTTTACTGCTTTCTGTCTCCCTCCTTTCTTCAACAAGGATGTTACATTTGCAGTTTCAAGTCCACTGGGACCGCTCCAGAATTCAGGGAATTTTGGTAGATTACAACCAGTGCATCCACTATCTCTGCAGCCACTTCACTTAAGACCCTGGGATGCATGCCATCAGGTCCAGGGGACTTGTCCACCTTTAATCCCATTAGTTTGCTGAGTACTTTATCTCCAGTGATAGTGATTCTTCTAAGGTCCCCGCCCCCAGCAATAACACTTTTATCAACTATTGGGATGTTTTTAGTGTCCTCTATCGTGAAGACCGATGGAAAATATTTGTTCAAAGTCTCTGCCATTTCCGTGTGTCCCATTATTAATTTTCCAGTCCCATCCTCTAAAGGACCAACGTTTACTTTACCTACTCTCTGCAGAAGCTCTTACTGCCTGTTTTTATATTTCTTGTTAGTTTGATCTCATATGCTATCATCTCTGTCTTTATCATTATTTTTAGTCGTCCTTTGGTGGTTTCTAAAATTTCCCAATCCTCTGGCTTTCCACTGTCCTTGGCAACATTGTATGCTTTTTTTTCAATTTGATATCATCCTTTGCATCCTTCGTTAGCCAGGGATGGTTCATCCTTCTCTTAGCATCATTATTTCTCTGCTGAAATTATGAAATATCTCCTTAAATGTTTCACAATGCATTTCTACAGTCTTACTCTTGAACATATTTTCCCAGTCCACTTGGTGTCAGTGACAAGGATTGGTTTATATCACATGGGAGGAGATTGGTGTCAGTGACTGTGGAATTGGTTCAACCTTCTTTGACCTGACCAAGGCCTTTGACACTGTCAACCGTGAGGGATTATGGGGTGTACTTTTAAAATTCGGCTGTCCTCAAAAATTTGTCACCATCCTCCACTTGCTTGGTGATAACCTGCAAGCTGTGATCCTGAGCAATGGATCCACCACAGACACATTTCATGTACGGACCGGGGTGAAGCAAGGCTGTGTCACTGCACCCACGCTCTTCTCCGTCTTCCTTGCTGCATTGCTACATCTCACCGTCAGTAAGCTTCCTGCTGGAGTGGAGATAATCTACAGAATAAATGGGAAACTGTTCCACCTCCATCACCTTCAGACCAGATCCAAGGTCGTGCCATCCTCTGTCATCGAATTACAATATGCAGATGATGCTTGTGTCTGCACTAGCTCAGAGGACGAGCTCCAAACCATCGTCAACACGTTCACCGTAGTGTCTGAGAGTATAGGCCTTACACTAAACATCTCCATCAAAGAAAGGTGCTCTATCAACCTATCCCCACCAAACAGCACTGCCCTTCACCCCCACCCCACCCCGGATGATCAAAATCCACGATGAGGCCTTTGGACAACGTGGACCATTTTTCATAACTCGGGAGCCGACTGTCAACAAGGGCACATATCAATGACTAGGGCCAACAGCACCTTCCGTGTGCCAGCGCAGCCTTTGGTCGCCTAAGGCATAGAGTGTGTGAAGACCAGAACCGTAAAACCGGCACAAAGCTCATGGTCTACCGAGCAGTAGTGATACCTTCCCTCAGACACGCTTCTCAGACATGGACTATGTACAGCAGGCACATCAAAGCACTGGAGAAATAACATGCCTCCGGAAGATCCTGCAAATCCATTGGCAGGATAGACACACCAACGTCTGTTCTCTCACAGACCAACATCCTCAGCATTGAAGCATTGACCTCGCTCGATCAGCTACGATGGATGGGACACATCGTCCACATGACCGATACGAGACTCCCAAAGCAAAGTCTCTACTTGGAGCTTCAACATGGCAAGCGAGCCCCGGGGGGCAGAGGAAACACTTCAAGGACACCCTCAAGGCATCCTTGAAGTTCAACATCCCGACTGACACCTGGGAATCCCTGGCACAAGATTGCTGAAAGTGGAAGAGAAATATCCGTGAGGGCGTCGAACATTTCGAGTCTCTCCACCTGGAGCAAGCGGAGACCAAGTGCTTACGGCGGAAGGAGCACAAGACAACCCAAGCACTTCAACAAACCGGCACTTCAACCAACGTACTTTCAACCACCGTCTGTCCAATCTGCGACAGAGTCTGTAGCTCCCGCATTGGACTTAACAGACATCTGAGACCTCATTTGTAATGTGGAAGCAAGTCATCCTCGACTCCAAGGCACTGCCGATGATGTTGGTTGGTTTATATCAGACAGGAGGGGATTGGTGTCAGTGACTGTGGGGTTGGTTTATATCAGACAGGAGGAGATTGGTGTCAGTGACTGTGAGGTGGGATATATCAGACAGTTGGGGATTGGTGTCAGTGACTGTGGGGTGGGTTTATATCAGACAGGAGGGGATTGGTGTCAGTGACTGTGAGGTGGGTTTATATCAGACAGGAGGGGATTGGTGTCAGTGACTGTGGGGTGGGTTTATATCAGACAGGAGGGGATTGGTGTCAGTGACTGTGGATGGGTTTATATCTGACAGGAGGGGATTGGTGTCAGTGACTGTGGGGTGGGATTATATCAGACAGGAGGGGATTGGTGTCAGTGACTGTGAGGTGGGTTTATATCAGACAGGAGGGGATTGGTGTCAGTGATTGTGGGGTGGGTTTATATAAGACAGGAGGGGATTGGTTTCAGTGACTGTGAATGGGTTTATATCTGACAGGAGGGGATTGGTGTCAGTGACTGTGGGGTGGGTTTATATCAGACAGGAGGGGATTGGTGTCAGTGACTGTGAGGTGGGTTTATATCAGACAGGAGGGGATTGGTGTCAGTGACTGTGGGGTGGGTTTATATCAGACAGGAGGGGATTGGTGTCAGTGACTGTGAGGTGGGTTTATATCAGACAGGAGGGGATTGGTGTCAGTGACTGTGGGATGGGTTTATATCTGACAGGAGGGGATTGGTGTCAGTGACTGTGAGGTGGGTTTATATCAGATAGGAGGGGATTGGTGTCAGTGAGTGTGGGGTGGGTTTATTATCAGACAGGAGATTAGTGTCAGTGACTGGGTGTGTTTATATCAGAGAGGAGGGGATTGGTGCCAGTGACTGTGAGTTGGGTTTATATCAGACAGGAGGGGATTGGTGTCAGTGACTGTGAGGTGGGTTTATATGAGACAGGAGGGGATTGGTGCCAGTGACTGTGAGTTGGGTTTATATCAGACAGGAGGGGATTGGTGTCAGTGACTGTGAGGTGGGTTTATATCAGACAGGAGGGGATTGGTGTCAGTAACTGTGGGGTGGGTTTATATCAGACAGGAGGGGATTGGTGACATTGGATCACAGCAGTTTACAACACAGAAGGAAGTCATTTGGTCCACTTTGTCTGTGTGGCTGAAAAACAGCTATCCAGCCTAATCCCACTTTCCAGCTCTTGGTTCATAGCCCTGTAGGTTATGGCACTAGCAGTGCATATCCAAGTACTTTGGCAAATGCGATGAGGGTTCCTGCCTCTACTATTCTTTCAGGCAGTAAGTTCCAGACTCTGGAGGTTATGCTAGGACCGTGTAAAACACTAGTTAGACCACAGGTAGAGTATTCGCACAAATCTGGTCACTGCAGTGCAGGAAATATGTGATTGCACTGGAGAGGGTACAGATGAGATTTACCTGGACTGGACTGAATAATTTTAACTGAAGAATGTTTCGATGGGCTGGTGTTATTTTCTTTGGAATAGAGGAGGCTGAGGATAGTATTGCGTACAAAATTATGAGGGTCCCAGATGGAGTGGATCGGGACATTAGAACAAAAGGACAAATAAATAGGAGTGGGCCACCGGACCCCTCGAGCCCACTCCGCCATTCAATAAGATCATGGCTGATCTGATCTTGGTCCCAACTCCACTTCCCTGCCCACTCGCATAAACTGTCGACTCCCTTAACGATCAAAAATCTCTCTATTTCCACCTTAAATATGTTCAATGACACAGTCTCCACAGTTCTCTCAGGTAGAGAATTCCAATGATTCAGGACCCTCTGGGAGAAGAAATTCTTCCTCATTTCCATTTTAAATGGACAACCCCTTATTTTGAAACTATGCACCCTCGTTCTAGTTTCCCTCTCGAGGGGAAACATCTCGACACTGTCAAGCCCCCTCAGCATCTTATACATTTCAATAAGATCACCTCTCAGTCTTCTAAACTTCAATGAGTATAGGCCCAACCTGCTCAATCTATCTTCATATGACAACCCCTTCACCTCAGGAATCAACCTTGTGAACCTTCTCTGAACTGCCTTGTGAACCTTCTCTGATCTGACCTATTTCGCTTCGCAGACAGGTCAATAACCAGGGGGCACAGATTTAAAGTATTTGGTAGAAGGATTCGATGGGAGTTGAGCAGAAACTTTTCACCCAGAGGGTGGTGGGGATCTAGAACTCACTGCCTGAAAGGGTGATAGAGGCAGAAACCCTCACCACATTTGAAACATACTTGGATGTGCACTGGAAGTGTCATAACACACAAGGCTGTGGAGCAAGAGCTGGAAAGTGGGATTCGGCTGGATAGCTCTTTTTCGACCAGTACAGACACAGTGGGCCGAATGGCCTCCTTCTGTGCTGTAAAGGTCTATGATTCTGTGGTCGTTGAAATCCCCGACTATTGCTGCCCTATTGGTTTTGGACTTCTCAGAAACCTTCCTCCATATTTGCTTTTCTATCTCCCTCTGACTGTTTATAGTACACTCCCACCATTGTGATTGGCCCGCTTTTGTTCATCAGTTCAACACATATGGCCTCATTTGATGATCCTTCCAACATCTCATCCCTCCTCACTGCTATAACAACACCTCAGCTTATCTGCCTTATCCCCTGGACTTCTTGCATTGAAGTATATACCATTAAGCACGGCCTAACTCCTTTATTGTCGATTTTCTAGCCTTTGTTTCCTCTGCCTTCTAAACTAATTAACGAATTTTCTGCTCCCATTTCCAAGCTTTGCTTCTCTCCCTCCTGAATCTAAGCTCAGGTTCCCAACCCCCTGCCAAGCAAGTTTAAACCCTCCCCAACAGCATTCGCAAAACCCCTGGGAGTATAATGGTAGGGGCCCTGTTGAGGTGTGACCTTATCCGGCTTGTACTGTCCCCAGCCCCTCAGGAATCTGTCTGTTCACGCTCGCCCCTCAGAATGTCCTGCAGCCTCTCAATGATATCCTTGACCCTGGCACCAGGAAGACAACCTACCATCCTGGAGTTATGTCGGTGGCCGCAGAAAGGTCAGTCTGTTCCTGTAACTATTGAAACCCCTTTCACTATTGCCTACCTGACCTTGCCCTTCCCCCCGTTCCGTACAGTTGAGCCACCCATGATGCCTTGGACTTGGCTCTGGCTGTACTCCCTGAGGAACCACCAGTACAGAGAGTGAGATGCACTGAGAGGTGTCCTGCACTACCTGCCTGGTCCTCCATGTCTGTCTGGGCAGTCACCCATTCCCTCTCTGCCTGCACACTCTTATGCTGCGAGGTGACGACCCCCTGAAAGGTGCTATCCACGTAGCTCTCAGCTGTGCACTCCCCCAGCCAAAGTGCCTTGCCCAGTCCCAGTGCAACCTCCCTCAGCTTAAATGCCTTGCCCCAGTCCCAGTGCATGCCTCCCGCAGCCAAAGTTCCTTATCCCAGTCGCAGTATTTGCCTTACCCCAGTCCCAGTGCATGCCTCCCCCAGCCGAAGTGCCTTACCCCAGTCCCAGAACATGCCTCCCCCAGTCCTGTTTCTCAGCACCACCTGCATGGAATGATTCGGGGGGGGGGGGGGTGGAGGCTAAACAGTGGGCGGGGCTTGTCGCCTGTCCGTCACAAAGTGCAGAACCAATAGTTCCCTTCGGTTAGATAAACCCCGGGGGTGGGAGGGAGGGGTCACACAGCCCGAGTGCGGGCCAAGGCCGGAGTGACAACAGTCCGCACCATCCGCTTCACACACTCCCGGGCTCGGGCCCAGGCCACGACTCACCGCCCGCAGGCCTCGTGTTCACCCCCCGGTTCCAGGCCCGGCACACACTATTGAGCCAGCCTGGACTCACCCTATTGGGCCAGCACAAAAGACCCAATAAAAACAGAGACAGGGTGTAGTGCAATATAAACAGAGACAGGGTGTAGTGTAATATAAACAGAGACAAGGTGTAGTGTAATATAAACAGAGACAGGGTGTAGTGTAATATAAACAGAGACAGGGTCTAGTGTAATATAAACAGAGACAGGGTCTAGGGTAATATAAACCGAGACAGGGTGTAGTTTAATATAAACAGAGACAGGGTCTAGGGTAATATAAACAGAGACAGGGTCTAGTGCAATATAAACCGAGACAGGGTCTAGTGTAATATAAACCGAGACAGGGTCTAGTGTAATTTAAACAGAGACAGGGTCTAGGGTAATATAAACAGAGACCGGGTCTAGTGTAATATAAACAGCGACAGGGCGTAGTGTAATATAAACAGAGACAGGGCCCAGTGCAATATAAACAGAGACCGGGTCTAGTGTAATATAAACAGAGATAGGGTCCAGGGTAATATAAACAGAGACAGGGTCTAGTGTAATATAAACAGAGAAATAGAAACATAGAAACATAGAAACATAGAAACATAGAAACATAGAAAATAGGTGCAGGAGTAGGCCATTCGGCCCTTCTAGCCTGCACCGCCATTCAATGAGTTCATGGCTGAACATTCAACTTCAGTACCCCATTCCTGCTTTCTCGCCATACCCCTTGATCCCCCTAGTAGTAAGGACCTCATCTAACTCCTTTTTGAATATATTTAGTGAATTGGCCTCAACAACTTTCTGTGGTAGAGAATTCCACAGGTTCACCACTCTCTGGGTGAAGAAGTTCCTCCGCATCTCGGTCGTAAATGGCTTACCAATTATCCTTAGACTGTGACCTCTGGTTCTGGACTTCCCCAACATTGGGAACATTCTTCCTGCATCTAACCTGTCTAATCCCGTCAGAATTTTAAATGTTTCTATGAGGTCCCCTCTCATTCTTCTGAACTCCAGTGAATACCAGCCCAGTTGATCCAGTCTTTCTTGATAGGTCAGTCCCGCCATCCCGGGAATCAGTCTGGTGAACCTTCGCTGCACTCCCTCAATAGCAAGAATGTCCTTTCTCAGGTTAGGAGACCAAAACTGTACACAATACTCCAGGTGTGGCCTCACCAATGCCCTGTACAACTGTAGCAACACGTCCCTGCCCCTGTACTCAAATCCCCTCGCTATGAAGGCCAACATGCCATTTGCTTTCTTAACCGCCTGCTGCACCTGCATGCCAACCTTCAATGACTGATGTACCATGACACCCAGGTCTCCTTGCACCTCCTCTTTTCCTAATCTGTCACCATTCAGATAATAGTCTGTCTCTCTATTTTTACCTCCAAAGTGGATAACCTCACATTTATCCACATTATACTTCATCTGCCATGCATTTGCCCACTCACCTAAACTATCCAAGTCGCTCTGCAGCCTCACAGCATCCTCCTCGCAGCGCACACTGCCACCCGACTTAGTGTCATCTGCAAATTTGGAGATACTACATTTAAACCCCTCATCTAAATCATTAATGTACAGTGTAAACAGCTGCGGCCCCAGCACAGAACCTTGCGGTACCCCACTAGTCACTGCCTGCCTTTTCTGAAAAGTACCCATTTACTCCTACTCTTTGCTTCCTGTCTGACAACCAGTTCTCAATCCATGTCAGTACACTACCCCCAATCCCATGTGCTCTAACTTTGCACATCAATCTCTTGTGTGGGACCTTGTCGAACGCCTTCTGAAAGTCCAAATATTCCACATCAACTGGTTCTCCCTTATCCACTCTACTGGAAACATCCTCAAAAAATTCCAGAAGATTTGTCAAGCATCATTTCCCTTTCACAAATCCATGCTGACTTGGACCTGTCATGTCACCTCTTTCCAAATGCACTGCTATGACATCCTTAATAATTGATTCCATCATTTTACCCACTACCGATGTCAGGCTGACCGGTCTATAATTCCCTGTTTTCTCTCTCCCTCCTTTTTTAAAAAGTGGGGTTACATTGGCTACCCTCCACTCCATAGGAACTGATCCAGAGTCAATGGAATGTTGGAAAATGATTGTCAACGCATCCACTAGTTCCAAGGCCACCTCCTTAAGTACTCTGTGATGCAGTCCATCAGGCCCTGGGAATTTATCGGCCTTCAATCCCATCAATTTCCCCAACACAATTTCCCGACTAATAAGGATTTCCCTCAGTTCCTCCTCCTTACTAGACCCCCCGAACCCTTTTATAACCGGAAGGTTGTTCATGTCCTCCTTCGTGAATACCGAACCAAAGTACTTGTTCAATTGGTCCGCCATTTCTTTGTTCCCCGTTATGACTTCCCCTGATTCTGACTGCAGCGGACCTACATTTGTCTTTACTAACCTTTTTCTCTTTACATATCTATAGAAACTTTTGCAATCCGTCTTAATGTTCCCTGCAAGCTTCTTCTCATACTCCATTTTCCCTGCCCTAATCAAACCCTTTGTCCTCCTCTGCTGAGTTCTAAATTTCTCCCAGTCCCCAGGTTCGCTGCTATTTCTGGCCAATTTGTATGCCACTTCCTTGGCTTTAATACTATCGCTGATTTCCCTTGATAGCCACGGTTGAGCCACCTTCCCTTTTTTATTTTTATGCCAGGCAGGAATGTAAATTGTTGTAGTTCATCCATGCGGTCTCTAAATGTCTGCCATTGCCCATCCACAGTCAACCCCTTAAGTATCATTCGCCAATCCATCCCAGCCAATTCACGCCTCATACCTTCAAAGTTAGCCTTCTTTAAGTTCTGGACCATGGTCTCTGAATTAACTGTTTCATTCTCCATCCCAATGCAGAATTCAACCATATTATGGTCACTCTTCCCTAAGGGGCCTCACACAACGAGATTGCTAATTAATCCTCTCTGATTACATAACACCCAGTCTAAGATGGCCACCCCCCTAGTTGGTTCCTCGACATATTGGTCTAAAAAACCATCCCTTATGCACTCCAGAAAATCCTCCTCCACCGTATTGCTTCCAGTTTGGTTAGCCCAATCTATGTGCATATTAAAGTCACCCATTATAACTGCTGCACCTTTATTGCACGCACCCCTAATTTCATGTTTGATGCCCTCCCCATCATCACTACTACTGTTTGGAGGTCTGTACACAACTCCCACTAACGTTTTTTGCCCTTTGGTGTTCTGCAGCTCTACCCATATAGATTCCACATCATCCAAGCTAATGTCCTTCCTAACTATTGCATTAATCTCCTCCTTAACCAGCAATGCTACCCCACCTCCTTTTCCTTTTATTCTATCCTTCCTGAATGTTGAGTTCCCAGCCCTGATCATCCTGGAGCCACGTCTCCGTAATCCCAATCACATCATATTTGTTAACATCTATTTGCACAGTTAATTCATCCACCTTATTGCGGATACTCCTTGCATTAAGACACAAAGCCTTCAGGCTTGTTTTTTTAACACCCTCTGTCCTTTTAGAATTTTGCTGTACAATGGCCCTTTTTGTTCTTTGCCTTGGGTTTCTCTTCCCTCCACTTTTCCTCATCTCCTTTCTGTCTTTTGTTTTTGCCTCCTTTTTGTTTCCCTCTATCTCCCTGCATTGGTTCCCATCCCCCTGCCATATTAGTTTAACTCCTCCCCAACAGCACTAGCAAACACTCCCCCGAGGACATTGGTTCCGATTCTGCCCAGGTGCAGACCGTCCGGTTTGTACTGGTCCCACCTCCCCCAGAACCGGTTCCAATGCCCCAGGAATTTGAATCCCTCCCTGCTGCACCATTGCTCAAGCCACGTATTCATCTGAGCTATCCTGCGATTCCAACTCTGACTAGCACGTGGCACTGGTAGCAATCCCGAGATTACTACTTTTGAGGTCCTACTTTTTAATTTAGCTCCTAGCTCCTTAAATTCATTTCGTAGGAACTCATCCCTTTTTTTACCTATGTCATTGGTACCAACGTGCACCACGACAACTGGCTGTTCTCCCTCCCTTTTTAGAATATCCTGCACCCGCTCCGAGACATCCTTGACCCTTGCACCAGGGAGGCAACATACCATCCTGGAGTCTCGGTTGCGGCCGCAGAAACGCCTATCTATTCCCCTTACAATTGAATCCCCTATCACTATCGCTCGCCCACTCTTTTTCCTGCCCTCCTGTGCAACAGAGCCAGCCACAGTGCCATGAACTTGGCTGCTGCTGCCCGCTCCTGATGAGCCAATCCCTCAACAGCACGCAAAGCAGTGTATCTGTTTTGCAGTGGGATGACCACAGGGGACCCCTGCACTACCTTCCTTGCACTACTCTTCCTGCTGGTCTTCCATTCCCTCGCTGGCTGTGGACCCTTCTCCTGCGGTAAGACCAACTCGCTACACGTGATACTCACGTCATTCTCAGAATCGTGGATGCTCCAGAGTGAATCCACCTTCAGCTCCAACTCCGCAACGCGGACCGTCAGTAGCCGGAGGTGGACACACTTCCCGCACATGTAGTCGTCAGGGACACTGGTGTTGTCCCCGTGTTCCCACATGGTACAGGAGGAGCATATCACGTAACCGAGCTGTCCTGCCATGACTTAACCCTTAGATACACTTAAATTGCCGACAACAATGTTAAAAGTTACTGATTAATAAAGAAAAATAAAAGCTACTCACCAATCAGCAGCCAATCACTTACCACGTTGGCTGTGACGTCACCTTTTGATTTCTTTCTACTTCTTTTTTGACTTCTCTCAGCTGGAGCTGCACAAGTCCCCGGACTGCTGAGCCTTTTATAGGCCGCTGCCTCTCTCGACTCCCGCCTCTCTCGACGCTCCACGGACTGCTGAGCCTTTTATAGGCCGCTGCCTCTCTCGACTCCCGCCTCTCTCGACGCTCCCCGGACTGCTGAGCCTTTTATAGGCCGCTGCCTCTCTCCACTCCCGCCTCTCTCGACGCTCCCCGGACTGCTGAGCCTTTTATAGGCCGCTGCCTCTCTCGACTCCCGCCTCTCTCGACGCTCCCCGGACTGCTGAGCCTTTTATAGGCCGCTGCCTCTCTCGACTCCCGCCTCTCTCGACGCTTCCCGGACTGCTGAGCCTTTTATAGGCCGCTGCCTCTCTGGACTCCCGCGTCTCTCGACGCTCCCCGGACTGCTGAGCCTTTTATAGGTCGCTGCCTCTCTCGACGCTCCCCGGACTGCTGAGCCTTTTATAGGCTGCTGCCTCTCTCGACTCCGCCTCTCTCGACGCTCCCCGGACTGCTGAGCCTTTTATAGGCCGCTGCCTCTCTCGACTCACGCCTCTCTCGACGCTCCCCGGACTGCTGAGCCTTTTATAGTCCGCTGCCTCTCTCGACTCCCGCCTCTCTCGACGCTCCCCGGACTGCTGAGCCTTTTATAGTCCGCTGCCTCTCTCGACTCCCGCCTCTCTCGACGCTCGACGCTCCCCGGACTGCTGAGCCTTTAAAAGGCCGCTGCCTCTCTCGACTCCGGCTTCTCTAGACGCTCGACGCTCCCCGGACTGCTGAGCCTTTTATAGGCAGCTGATTCTCTCGACTCCCGCCTCTCTCCGGGTCTAGTGTAATATAAACAGAGACCGGGTCTAGTGTAATATAAACAGGGACAGGGTGTAGTGTAATATAAACAGAGACAGGGTCTAGACAGGGTCTAGTCAGGGTCTAGTGTAATATAAACAGAGACAGGGTCTAGTGTAATATAAACAGAGACAGGGCCCAGTGTAATACAAACAGAGACTGGGTCTAGTGTAATACAAACAGGGACAGGGTGTAGTGTAATATAAACAGAGACAGGGTCTAGACAGGGTCTAGTCAGGGTCTAGTGTAATATAAACAGAGACAGGGTCTAGTGTAATATAAACAGAGACCGGGTCTAGTGTAATACAAACAGAGACCGGGTCTAGTGTAATACAAACAGGGACAGGGTGCAGTGTAATATAAACAGAGACAGGGCCCAGTGTAATATAAAGAGAGACAGGATGTAGTGTAATATAAAAACAGACAGGTGTAGTGTAATATAAACAGAGACAGGGTCTAGTGTAATATAAACAGAGACACGGTCTAGTGTAATATAAACAGAGACAGGGTTTAGTGTAATATAAACAGAGACAGGGTCTAGTGTAATATAAACAGAGACAGGGTCTCGTGTAATATAAACAGAGACAGGGTCTAGTGTAATCTAAACAGAGACAGGGTCTAGTGTAATATAAACAGAGACAGAGTCTAGTGTAATGTAAACAGAGACAGGGTCTAGTGTAATATAAACAGAGACAGGGTCTAGTGTAATATACACAGAGACGGGGTCTAGTGTAATATAAACAGAGACAGGGCCAAGTGTAATATAAACAGAGACAGGGTCCAGTGTAATATAAACAGAGACAGGGTGCAGTGTAATATAAACAGAGACAGGGTGCAGTGTAATACAAACAGAGACAGGGTGCATTGTATTATAAACAGTGTCAGGGCCCAGTGTAATATAAACAGAGACAGGGCCCAGTGTAATATAAACAGAGACAGGGCCCAGTGTAATATAAACAGAGACAGGGTGCAGTGTAATATAAACAGTGTCAGGGCCCAGTGTAATATAAACAGAGACAGGGCCCAGTGTATTATAAACAGAGACAGGGCCCAGTGTAATATAAACAGAGACAGGGCCCAGTGTAATATAAACAGAGACAGGGTCCAGTGTAATATAAACAGAGACAGGGTCCAGTGTAATATAAACAGAGACAGGGCCCAGTGTAATATAAACAGAGACAGGGCCCAGTGTAATATAAACAGAGACACGGCCCAGTGTAATATAAACAGAGACAGGGTGGAGTGTAATATAAACAGTGTCAGGGTCTAGTGTAATATAAACCGAGACAGGGCCCAGTGTAATATAAACAGAGACAAGGCTAAGTGTAATATAAACAGTGTCAGCGTGTAGTGTAATATAAACAGTGTTTGGGGGTCAGTGTAATATAAACAGAGACAGGGTCCAGTGTAATATAAACAGAGACAGGATATGGTGCATTAATAACTGACACAAAGCCTAGTTTTACACTAGAAACAAGTATTTAATATTGAATTAATATTTTGGCAATAATAATTGAAAGAGGTGATAGTGTCACACTAACAGAAGCCTTTAACACTTTAACAATACCAGAAACATTCTCTATAGAATACAACAGAGACACGATCTACAGTTATAATAATAGAGGTGTGCACTAGAACTGGAACTACAGGGGCAGGTTATTTTCAGGTCTAGTGTAACAATTCCAGAGACAGGGTCCGGAGTAATAACAGCAAATGCATGGCCCACTGTGAGAGTAACAAAGACAGTGTTTGATCCAATAATAACAGAGGCAGACTCGAGTGTAATACTGAACACAATGCTGGATCGAGTGTGATGGTCACACAGGCAGTGTCTCGTGCAACAAAACAAAGATTGGGTCTCCTCTAATAGTGTGTGCAAGTCAGGGCCTATTGCTATAACCTCATTCACCCATCCCCCTGTGCTCACTGACCTACATTGGCTCCCGGTTAAGCAACGCCTCGATTTTAAAATCTAATCTTTGGTTTCAAAACTCTCCATGGCCTCGCCCCTCCCTATCTCTGTAAACTCTTACAGCCCCACCACCCTCCGAGTTTCTGCACTCCTCCAAATCTGTCCTTGCCCATCCCTGATTTTAATCACTCCACCATTGGTGGCCGTGTCTTCAGCTGCCGAAGCTCTAAGCTCTGGAAATCCCCCTAAACCTCCACCTCCTCTTTCAAGGTTCTTTTTAAAAACTACCTCTTCAATCAACCTTTTGGGAATCTGTCCTGATATCTTTCTTTGTGGCTCTGTGTCAAAAATGTTTCCTTATTGATATCGATCGTGTTAAGCGCCGTGAGATGTTTCATTGCATTAGAGGCGCTATATTAATGTAAGTTCTGGTTGCTTTCTTGTTGTAACAAATGCTTTGCCGAATGTCTGATAACAGAGTCAAGGCCCACTGCAGTATGAATGTGTGGGTCAGTGTAATAACACCGGCACGGTCTGGTGTAATGGGAACAGGGAACAGACCCTGTCAGCCTTGGCTCAGTGGTAGCACTCTCGGCCGAGTGAGGGTTCAATTCCCAATCCAGAGCCCAAGCACATCATCTAGGCCCAGACTCCAGGTGTCAGTACAGAGGGAGTGCTGCACTGTCAGAGGTGCCGTCTTTCAGGTGAGACATTAAACCGATACCCTGCCTAGATTTTAAGTTGGATGTAAAAGATCCCACAGCCACGATTCAGAGGAATAACAGGCGGAGTTCACCCCGGTGTCCTGGGTAATGTGTATCCCTCAACTTACATCACTGAGAACGGATTGTCTTGTCATCATTACATGGCTGTTTGTGGGATCCTGCTGTGCACAAATTGGCTGCTGCATTTCCTACATTACATCTCCTCCCCAAAACCCCCCTCACCCCAACCCCTCCTTCACCCCTACTCTTCAACCCCACTCACCCCAACCCCTCCTTCACCCCTACTCTCCAACCCCCCTCACCCCAACCCCTCCTTCACCCCTACTGTCCAACCCCCCTCACCCCAACCCCTCCTTCACCCCTACTCTCCAACCCTCCTCACCCCAACCCCTCCCTTCACCCCTACTCACCAACCCCCCTCTCCCCAACCCCTCCTTCACCCCTACTCTCCAACCCCCCTCACCCCAACCCCTCCTTCACCCCTACTCTCCAACTCCCCTCACCCCAACCCCTCCTTCACCCTACTCCCCAACCCCCCTTACCCCTACTCCCCAACCCCCCTTACCCCAACCCCTCATTCACCCCTATTAACCCAACCCCTCCTTCACCCCTACTCTCAAATCCCCACTTCACCCCTACTCTCCAACTCCTCATCCCAACCCCTCCTTCACCCCTACTCCCAGCCCCTCTTGTGTCTTGAATTGCCTTCACTTTAATGGAAACTGACAATTGGAACTAGTCAGGAATTGAACAATATTTACAACAGATTCGAGATGTTGTGAGAGTCAGTATCTTTCTCTATTCTGCCAACTTGAGGAGTTAGATGACCAACTTTCTGCTGTGAATATAGAACTGGAGTATTGGGTCGTGATGTATTCACGAGTTCATCCTGTTGACTCTAAATATTGAGTCTTGTGGTTTCAGACACCAGATAATCAAGCTCAGGACAACAGATTGACTTGTACTGATGTTATTAACAGCACTGCAAACATACAGACAGTATCGTTACCGGATCCGGAGAACAGGGATAATGGAGTGGGTTCCCAGGGCTCCTCTCCCCAGGTGTGTCTAACAAGCTGCGGTTACACTGGCGATATTTATACTGAACTTGTTTGCTACATTCCAGATCTGACGCTGCTCAAACCATAACCACAAGGATATCGGTGCAAGGTTCTGCCTGTGACCACAGGGCTGTGTCACTGTCACAAACAGATACCGTTTCCTTGTTTCACATCTCCATACAAACAACATCACTTCACACATCCCCTTTCGACAAATTACAGCGGACATGAGCAAGGACATGAGCCACATTAAACTGCACAAACATTTCATAATAGCAAAGGTTAAACTTGGATAAATGTTCAGTTATTTTCTGTTCAGGCAAAATGCAGAACAATCCAGCAGCTCACCAGCACCTTTACAGCGTCTCATCGGCCGACAGGCTTTCATTAAGTACATTTGCTGAGTGCATTTAAATTTAAAACCAGGTTTGTAGGTGTGATGCTCCATTCACACATCGAAGGTGAGAGAGATGCTGTGGGGCACACGCTAAGTCCACTATCTGAAAGTGATTAACAGACTGGGTTTTGTGTTTAGTGATCCCGGGTGTGTTACAGACACCTTCCCTTGATACCAAAGCTTGGAGAGGGATTCTGGAAGGTATGGGGAACTGGCACTTGTCCCTGAGAGTAGCCGAAGGTATGAGAATTGAAATAATCCAGAGTTAGAAAGGAGAAAAGGTCCCAAAATTGAACAGTCGGTAACGGGACATCAATTAGAAACAAATACTCAACTGTGCATTTGAAACAAAGCTGACCTGTTTTTTTATTTGTTCATGGGACATGGGATGTGTGTGTCGCTGGCAAGGCCAGCTCTGGGCCAATAGGAAGAGCGAGGGGCGGGGCTGGAGGACCGAGCGGGCGGTGGGCGGGGCCGGGCCCGGATCTCCCGCACTGAGCATGACGGGCAGCGGCGGCCACAGTTGGTGGAGCCCGGATGATGTCGGACAGGAGACAGTCGACTGTCGGTGCGGGGCAGGAATTGGAGCCACGAGTGGGCAGGTGAACGTCAAACACCTGCTGTAGGCCCCAGGCCCCAATCACAGCCCAGAGGCCCCGGGTTTACCCCGTGGTGAAAGGCCTGGGTCAGCGGGGTCACTGGATGCCATCTTGGACGTGTTAGAACATCATAACATCAGACATAGGAGCAACAGTTGGCCATTCGGCCCCTCGAGCCTGCTCCGCCATTTAACACCATCATGGCTGATCCAATCATGGACTCAGTTCCACTTCCCTGCCCACTCCCCATAATCCCTTATCACCTCATCATTTAAGAAACTGTCTATTTCTGTCTTAA
Organism: Pristiophorus japonicus; assembly: GCF_044704955.1. Lineage (NCBI taxonomy): Eukaryota > Metazoa > Chordata > Chondrichthyes > Pristiophoridae > Pristiophorus > Pristiophorus japonicus. The sequence continues at coordinate 51,472,342 of NC_091999.1, forward strand.
ATGTATTCAATGTCCCAGCTTCCACAGCTCTCTGAGGCAGTGAATTCCACAGATTTACAACCCTCAGAGAGATTCTTTCTCATCTCAGTTTTAAATGGGCTGCCCCTTATTCTAAGATTATGTCCCCTAGTTCTCGTCTCCCCCATCAGTGGAAACATCCTCTCTGCATCCACCTTGTCAAGCCCCCTCATAATCTTATACGTTTCGATAACATCATCTCTCATTCTTCTGAATTCCAATGAGTAGAGGCCCAACCTCCTCAACCTTTCCTCATAAGTTAACCCCCTCGTCCCTGGAATCAACCGAGTGAACCTTCTCTGAACTGCCCCCAAAGCAAGTATATCCTTTCATAAATATGGAAACCAAAACTGCACGCAGTGTTCCAGGTGTGGCCTCACCGATTCATTATATAGCTGTAGCAAGACTTCCCTGCTTTTATACTCCATCCCCTTTGCAATAAATGCCAAGATACCATTGGTCTTCCTGATCACTTGCTGTACCTGCACACTATCCTTGTTTCATGCACAAGTACCCCCAGATCCCGTTGTACTGTGGCACTTTGCAATCTTTCTCCATTTAAATAATAACTTGCTCTTCGATTGTTTTTCTGCCAAAGTGCAGGACCTCACACTTTCCAACATTATACACCATCTGACAAATGTTTGCTCACTCACTTAGCCTGTCTATGTCCTTTTGCAGATTTTGTGTGTCCTCCTCACACATTGCTTTTCCTCTGATCTTTGTATCATCAGCAAACTTGGCAACGTTGCACTCGGTCCCGTCTTCGAAGTCGTTAATATAGATTCTAAATAGTTGGGGTCCCATCACTGATCCCTGCGACACCCCATTAGTTACTGGTTGCCAACCAGAGATTGAACCATTTATCCCGACTCTCGGTTTTCTGTTCATTAGCCAATCCTCTATTTATGCTAAATTATTTCCCCCAACCCCGTGAACTTTTATCTTGTGCAGTAACCTTTTACGTGGCACATTGTCAAATGCCTTCTGGAAATTCAAATAAACCACATCCACTGGTTCCCCTTTATCCATCCTGTTTGTTACATCCTCAAAGAACTCCAGCAAATTTGTCAAACATGACTTCCCTTCATAATTCCATGCTGACTCTGCCTGACTGAATTTTGCTTTTCCAAATGTCCTACAACTGCTATTTTAATAATGGACTCCAACATTTTCCCAACGACAGATGTTAGACTAACTGGTCTGTAGTTTCCTGCTTTTTGTCTGCCTTCTTTTTTAAAAAGGGGCGTTACATTTGCAATTTTCCAATCTGCTGGGACCTCCCCAGAATCCAGGGAATTTTGGTAAATTACAACCAATGCATCCACAATCCACGCCGCTACTTCTCTTAAGACCCTAGGATGTATTCCATCAGGTCCAGGGGATTTATCTGCCTTCAGTCCCATTATCTTACTGAGTACCACCTCCTTAGTGATTGTAATTGTGTAACGTTCCACCCCCGCCTTATAGCCCCTTGACTATCCACTATCCGAATATTGTTAGTTTCCTCTACCCATGTCATTGGTCCCGATATGGACCACAACCTCCGGCTGTTCACCCTCTCCCCCCAGAATGCACTGCAGCTGCTCAGTGACATCCTTGACTCTGGCACCAGGGTGGCAACATACCGTCCTGGAGTCACGTCTACGGCCGCAGAAACACCTGTCTGCTCCCCGACTATTGAATCCCCTCCCACTATAGATCTTCCATTCTTCTTCCTCCCCCCCTACCCCCCCTACCCCGTGCAGCTGAGACACCCGTGGTGCCGTGGATTTGTCTCTGGCTCACTCCCCAGAGCCACCATCGCCCTCAGCAGTACTCAGAACAGAGAACCGGTTGGAGAGCGAGATGGACTCGGGGAACTCCTGCACTACCTGCCTCGTCCTCCTCTTCTGTCCAGGGGTCACCCAATCCCTATCTGCCTGCACATTCTTAAGCTGCGGGGTGACCACCTCTAGAAACGTGAGATCCCCGGAGCTCTCAGTCTCATGGATGCACCGCATTGACTCCAGCCGCCGCTCAAGCTCCAAAACGCGGAGCTGGAGACACCTCCTGCACATGTGGACGTCCCGGCTGTGCGAAGCTTCCAGGATGTGTAATCCACGGGACTGAGCTGTTCTGTCATCCCTCAAGTTATACTCGCAACTATCAAGTAGAACTAAACTCTAAACCTTAGAGAAATACACCCAGCAACTACTCAGCAATCCGCTGATTGAATTAACTGGCTTTCCTTAGATAATAAAGTTCACATATATTTACTGGCAGACTGACTTACAACAATGACAAAGGTTTCCTACTGAAAAGCAAAAGAAAAAGATTTACCAATCCACCAGCCAATCACTTACCCGCTGGGCTGTGACCCTGCACCAGCCGGTTCCTCCCGGAACACCGCTACTCCCGGAACTCCACCCCCCCCTCCCGGATCGCCCCTCCTCCCCTCTCCCCCCTTCCTCCCGGACCGCCCCTCCTCCCCTCTCCCCCGACGGCCCCTCGCCTCCTACCCCCAACCCCCATAGACGACCACTATTCCCCCCCCCCAGGCGGCCCCCCCCTCCCCTAGACGGCCCCGACTTAATAAAAGCCTGTCGGCCGATGAGATGCTGTCAAGGTGCTGGTGAGCTGCTGGATTGTTTTGCATTTTGCCTGAACAGAAAATAACTGAACAGTTATCCCAGTTTAACCTTTGCTATTATGAAATGTTTGTGTAGTTGAATGTGGCTCATATCCTTGCTCATGGCGGCTGTAACTGTGTAGAAAGGGGATGTGTGAAGTGATGGTGTTTGTATGGAGATGTGAAACAAGGAAACGGTATCTGTGTGTGACAGTGACACAGCCCTGTGGTCACAGGCAGAACCTTGCACCGATATCCTTGTGGTTATGGTTTGAGCAGAGTCAGATCAGGAATGTAGCAAACAAGTTCAGTATAAATATCGCCAGTGTAACCGCAGCTTGTCAGACACACCTGGGGAGAGGAGCCCTGGGAACCCACTCCATTATCCCTGTTCTCTGGATCCGGTAACGATACTGTCTGTATGTTTGCAGTGCTGTTAATAACGTCAGTAAAAGTCAGTCTGGTGTTCTGAGCTTGATTATCTGGTGTCTGAAACCACAAGACTCAATATTTAGAGTCAACAGGATGAACTAGTGAATAAATCACGACCCAATACTCCAGCTCTATATTCACAGGAGAAAGTTGGTCATCTAACTCCTCGAGTGGGCAGAATAGAGAAAGATACTGACACTCAGAACATCTCGAATCTGTTGTAAATAGCGTTCAAATCCTGACCGGTTCCAATTGTCAATTTCCATGACAGTGAAGGCAATTCAAGACACAAAGGGACGAGGGGGGGGGGGGATGTAATGTGGGAAATGCAGCATCCAATTTGTGCACAGCAGGATCCCACAATCAGCCATGTAATGATGACAAGACAATCCGTTCTCAGTGATGTAAGTTCAGGGACACACATTACCCAGGACACCGGGGTGAACTCTGCCTGCTATTCCTCTGAATCGTGGCCGTGGGATCTTTTACATGTAACTTAAAATCTAGACAGGGTATCGGTTTAATGTCTCATCTGAAAGACGGCACCTCTGACAGTGCAGCACTCCCTCTGTACTGACACCTGGAGTCTGGGCCTAGATGATGTGCTCGGGCTCTGGATTGGGAATTGAACCCTCACTCGGCCGAGAGTGCTACCACTGAGCCAAGGCTGACAGGGTCTGTTCCCTGTTCCCGTTACACTAGACCGTGCCGGTGTTATTACACTGACCCACACATTCATACTGCAGTGGGCCTTGACTCTGTTATCACACATTCGGCAAAGCATTTGTTACAACAAGAAAACAACCAGAACTTACATTAATATAGCGCCTTTAATGCAATGAAACATCTCACGGCGCTTAACACGATCGATATCAATAAGAAAACATTTTTGACACAGAGCCACAGAGAAAGATATCAGGACAGATTCCCAAAAGGTTGATTGAATAGGTAGTTTTTAAAAAGAACCTTGAAAGGAGGAGGTGGAGGTTTAGGGGGGAATTCCAGAGCTTAGAGCTTCGGCAGCTGAAGACACGGCCACCAATGGTGGGGCGATTAAAATCAGGGATGGGCAAGGACAGATTTGGAGGAGTGCAGAAACTCGGACGGTGGTGGGGCTGTAAGAGTTTACAGAGATAGGGAGGGGCGAGGCCAGGGAGAGTTTTGAAACCAAAGATTAGAATTTTAAAATCGAGGCGTTGCTTAAACTGGAGCCAATGTAGGTCAGTGAGCACAGGGGGATGGGTGAATGAGGTTATAGCAATAGGCCCCGACTTGCACACACTATTAGAGGAGACCCAATCTTTGTTTTGTTGCACTAGACACTGCCTGTGTGACCATCACACTCGATCCAGCATTGTGTTCACAATTACACTCGAGTCTGCCTCTGTTATTATTGGATCAAACACTGTCTTTGTTACTCTCACAGTGGGCCATGCATTTGCTGTTATTACTCCGGACCCTGTCTCTGGATTTGTTACACTAGACCTGAAAATAACCTGCCCCTGTAGTTCCAGTTCTAGTCCACACCTCTATTATTATAACTGTAGATCGTGTCTCTGTTGTATTCTATAGAGTATGTTTCTGGTATTGTTAAAGTGTTAAAGGCTTCTGTTAGAGGGGATAGTGTCACACTTTCAGTTATTATTGCAAAAACGCTGTTTCAGTTATTAAATACTTGTTTACAGTGTAAAACTATGCCGGACCCTGTCTCCGTTTGTATTATGCCGGACCCTGTCTCAATTTGTATTACACCGGACCCTGTCTCCGTTTGTATTACGCCGGACCCTGTCTCCGTTTGTATTATGCCGGACCCTGTCTCCCTTTGTATTACGCCGGACCCTGTCTCCGTTTGTATTACGCCGGACCCTGTCTCCGTTTGAATTACGCCGGACCCTGTCTCCGTTTGAATTACGCTGGACCCTGTCTCCATTTGTATTACGCTGGACCCTGGGTCTTTTGTGCTGCCCAATAGAGTGAGCCCAGGCTGGCCCAATAGCGTATGCCCAGGTTGGAACCAGGGGTGCAAACACTGGGCCTGCGGGCTGTGATTCAGGGCCTGGGACCGAGCCCCGGTGTGTGTGTAACGGATGGTGCGGAGTGTTGTCTCTCGAGCCTGGGCCCGCGCTCGGGCTGCGTGACCCCCTCGGGGTTTATTAACGCAGGGAACTATTTGTTCTGCACTTTTCTGATGGACAGGCGACAAGCCCCACACCGTGTCATGGTCCGCCCCTCTAAGCCCAAATCATTCCATGCAGGTGGTGCCGAGAAACAGGACTGGGGTAAGGCATATACTGGAACTGGGGTAAGGCACTTCCGCTGGGGGAGGCATATACTGGGACTGCGGTAAGGCACTTCAGCTGGGGGAGTCATGCACCGGGAGTGGGGTAAGGCACTTCAGCTGGGGGAGGCATGCTTGAGCATGGGGTTTGTGAGCTTGAGCAGCAGCGAGTGTCACTGCATCCGCGAGGCTGAGAGCTACGTGGATATCACCTTTCAGGGGGTCGTCACCTTGCAGCAGAAGAGTGTGCAGGCAGAGAGGGAATGGGTGACTGCCCAGAGAGACATGGAGGACCAGGCAGGTAGTGCAGGACACCTCTCAGTGCATCTCACTCTCTGTACTGGTGGTTCCTCAGATAGTACAGCCAGATCCAAGTCCAAGGCATCATGGGTGGCTCAACTGTAAAGGGGGGGGCAGTGGGAAGGGGAAGGTCAGAGATACAAAGGGGTGTCGGGCTGGAGGAGGTTAGAGAGATAGAGAGGTGTGTAGGTGCTGGAGGAGGTTAGAGGGATCGGGAGGGTGTAAAAGCTGAAAGAGGTTACAGAGGGGGAGGGGTCCAGTGCTGGAGGAGGTTACAGAGGGGGAGGATTGTAGTGCTGGAGGGTGTTACAGAGATAGGGAGATGTGTAGGGCCTGCAGGAGGTTAGAGATAGGGCGGGGTTTAGGGCTGGAGGAGATTACAGTGAGGGAGGGATGTAGGGTCTGGAGGTTACAGAGATAGGGAGGGGTTTAGGGCTGGAGAAGGTTTTCAAGAACAGGATGCGTGTAAGGGCTGGAGGAGGTTAGAGAGAGAGATGTTTGTAGGGTCTGGAGGAGACTACAGAGATAGGGAGGATTGTAGGGCTGCAGCTGGTTACAGAGATAGGGAGGTGTGCAGTGCTGGATGAGGTTACAGAGATAGGAAGGGGCTGGAGGAGATTGCAGAGATAGGGAAGGTTCTGGTATTGGAGGTGGTTATGGAGATAGGGAGGGGTGGAGGGCTGGAGGCGATTACAGAGATAGGGAAGGGTGTAGGTGCTGTAGGTTACAGAGATAGGGAAGGGTGTAGGGGCTGTAGGTTAAGTGAGAGGAAGGGGTGTAGGGGCTGGAGTAGGTTGCAGAGATTGGGAGGGTTGTAGGGGCTCGAGGAGGTTAGAGATAGGGAGGGGTATAGGGCTGGAGGAGGTTACACAGCTAGGGAGTGGTATAGGGCTGGAGGAGGTTACAGATATAGGGAGAGATGTAGGGTTGGAGGAGGTTGCAGAGAAAGGGAGGGTTGTCGGGCTGGAGGTGGTTACGGAGATAGGGAGGGATTTAGGGGCTGGAGGTGGTTGGAGATCGGGACGGGTATCTGGTCTGGAGGAGGTTACAGAGATAGGGAGGGGTGTAGGGGCAGGAGGAGGTCACAGAGAAAGGTAGGGGTGTAGGGGCTGGAGGAGTTTACACGGATAGGAAGAGGTGTAGTGCTGAAGGAGGTTACAGAGATGAGGGGTTTAGGCTGGAGGAGGTTACAGAGATAGCGATGGGTGTAGTGTCTGGAGGTTACAGAGATAGGGAGGGGTCTAGTGCTGGAGGAGGTTACAGAGATAGGGTGCATTGTAGGTTCTGAAGATTACAGCGATAGGGACGGGTGTAGGGGCTGGAGGAGGTTAGAGAGATGTGGAGGTGTGTTGCACTGGAGGAGGTTACAGATGGGGAGGGGTGTAGGGTCTGGAGGAGGTTACAGAGATAGGGAGAGATGTCGGGGATGGAGGAGATTAGAGATAGGGAGGGGTGTATTGGCTGGAGAGGTTACAGAAATAGGGAGAGGTGTCGGCCTGAAGGAGATTGCAGAGATAAGGAAGGGTCTAGGGGCTCGAGGAGGTTACAGAGATCGGGAGGGGTGCAGCAATTGGAGGAGAGTACAAACATGGGGAGGGGTGTACGGGCTGGAGGAGATAACAGAGATAGGGAGGTATGTAGGTGCTGGAGGAGGTTAGAGATAGGGAGGTATGTAGGTGCTGGAGTAGGTTGGAGAGATACCAAGGTGTGTAGTGCTGGAGGAGGTTACAGAGGGGAAGGGTTGTCGTGCTGGAGGAGGTTGCAGAGATAGGGAGGGGTGTAGGGGCTGGAGGTTAAAGAGATAGCAAGGGGTGTAGGCCTGGAGGAGGTTACAGAGATACGGAGGTGGATAGGGTTAGAGATATGGAGGGGTGTAGGGGCTGGAGGAGGGTTAGTGAGATAGGGAGGGCTGTAGGGGCTGGAGGAGGTTTAGAGAGATAGGGAGGGGTGTAGGGGCTGGAGGAGGTTTAGAGATAGGGAGGGATGTAGGGCAGGAGGAGGTTCGAGAGATAGGGAGGGATGTAGGGGTGGGGCTTTGGGGCTGGAGGAGGTTTAGAGAGATATGAGAGGTGTCGGTGCTGGAGGAGGTTGAGAGAGATAGGGAGGGGTGCAGGGCTGGAGGAGGTTACAGAGATAGGGAGGGTTGTAGGGCTGAGGAGGTTACAGAGAACGGGAGGGTTGTAGGGCTGGACGTGGTTACAGAGATGGGGAGGGGCTGGAGGAGATTACAGAGATGGGATGGGGAGGGGAGGGGAGATTGAGGGATTTGAACAGGAGGCTGAGAATTTTAAATCAGCGGCTCACTGGGGCCGAGGAGGGGAGAGAAGTGCAGGAACACAACCCCCTCACTACCTATCCTGCACTAACCCCCATCATCTGTTAAATCACCTGGAGTTCCAGCGACACTCCTCCCCCTCTCTCTCGGTATTTATCCACTCACTGCCTCACTCAAATCTTATCTCCCATTGACAATCCATGTGAGAGCCCTCGTTGTCCCAGAATTGCTCCCCGTGGACACTGACTGACCTTCCCCGTGCTTCCACCGCCCTCCTCCTGTTCCGTGACGGCCGACAAATTCAGGTTGTGTTCCAGTCTGCAAGCGAAAGATTGGGAGTGGGGGTGTATAAATTAAAACACATGGCGGACCGGAGGAAGGGGCTTGGGGGGGCCGTGTCCTGCCAACAGACCATATGTTTGACACCCCTGAGCTACACTGTCAAGCCCTGTAAGAGTTTTCTATGTTTCAATGAGATCACCTTTCGTTCTTCTAAACTGTAGAGAATATCGGCCTGGTCTACTCAATCTCTGCTCACTGGACAATCCCCCAACCCCAGGATTCAGTCTGGCGAACCTACGTTACCATCTTCAATGGACAGTACATCCTTCCTTGGGTAAGCAGCCAAACTGTCCACAATACTCCAGGTGTAGTCTCAAAAGGGCCCGATATAATTGCAGTAAGATGTCTAGGAGCAAGTTATTATTTAAATGGAGAAAGATTACAAAATGCTGCAGTACAGTGGCACCTGGGGTCACTTGTGTATGAAGCACAAAAGGATAGTATGCAGGTACAGCAAGTGATCAGGAAGGCCAATGGTATCTTGGCCTTTATTGCAAAGGGGATGGAGTATAAAAGCAGGGAAGTCTTGCTACAGCTATACAAGTTATTAGTGAGGCCACACCTGGAATACTGCATGCAGTTTTGGTTTCCATATTTACGAAAGGATTTACTTGCTTCAGAGCCCGTTCAGAGAAGGTTCACTCGGTTGATTCTGGGGATGAGGGGGTTGACTTATGAGGAAAGGTTGAGTAGTTTTGGGCCTGTACTCATTGGAATTCAGAAGAATGAGAGGTGATCTTATCGAAATGTACAACATTATGAGGGTGCTTGACAAGGTGGATGCAGAGAGGATGATTCCACTGATGGGGAAGACTCGAACTAGAGGGCATGATCTTAGAATAAGGGCCACCCATTTAAAGCAGAGATAAAGAGGAATTTCTTCTCCGAGGGTTGTAAATCTGTGGAACTCGCTGCCTCAGACGGTTGTGGAAGCTGGGACATGAAATAAATTTAAGACAGAAATAGACAGTTTCTTAAACGATAAGGGGATAAGGGGTTATGGGGAGTGGGCGGGTAAGTGGAGCTGAATACATGATCAGATCAGCCATGATCTTATTGAATGGCGGAGCAGGCTCGAGGGGCCGTACGGCCTACTCCTGTTCCTATTTCTTATGTTCTTATGTTTACTCTTATCCTCAAATCCTCTTGTAATAAAGGCCGACATACCATTTGGTTTCTTCATTGCTTGCTGTACCTGCATATTAACTTTCAGTGATTCGTGTACAAGGACACCAAGGTCCCTCTAAACACCAACATTTCCCAATCTCTCACCATTTCAAGTAGCTGTTTCCAGTCCACTTTGGCTAAATCACAGATCAGCTTAGTAAAATTGGCTTTTCCCCAGTTGAGAACTTTTATTGCTGGTCTATCTTTGTCCTTTTCCATAACTAACCTAAATCTAACTGAATTACGATCACTAGCACCAATGCTCTCCCACTGATACCCCTTCCACCTGCCCAGCTTCAGTACCTAATACTAAGTCCAGAACTTCCCCCTCTCTTGTTGGGCTTGCTACGCACTGGCTAAAAAGTTCTGCTTGTTGCTGACCCCTCTGCGAAGGGAAATAGGTCCTTCCTATCCACTCTATCTAGGCCGCTCATAATTTTATACACCTCATTAAAGGTCTTGCCTCAGCCTCCTCTGTTCCAAAGAAAAAAAAATATTAAGAGGGTTGGTGGGCTGGAGGAGGTTACCGAGATAGGAAAGGGTGAGACCCTGGAGAGCTTTGAACAAGAGGATGAGTATTTTAAAGGCTGATGCCACCAGCCATCTCGCCCAGCACAGAATGTAACTCACTACCAACAGGAAGGATGTTACTTTAACTGCTAAAGATGCATAATGTGGGGAAATCAATCTCTGTCCCTTTAACTAACAGCGATCTGGAAAGAGGGAAATGAATGACCTTGAAACACCTGGTCCACTTGGCACTGAAGTGTCTGAAACACATAATAGGAACTCATAAATAGAAATAAAATACTGACAGATGTTAAACTGTTTTGTTGACAAACGAAATCTCGATTCAACTTTTAAAAGATGAATTGTTTAACAGGGTTCACACAGACTCACCTGATAGGCTGACTCAGGATCCACCCCTCAAGCACCGCGATTGGTTGAAGAACACGCTGCTCCCTGGGCCCTCCGGCCTCTGACCTCTCTTCCTGTTGGTTCCCAGAGCAATCAATCACCACTCGCCAACATTACGCTGCCAGATTAAGTTGAGGGGCTTGGAGGAAGAAATAAAATGAGGCCGTGAATCTGAGTTAAGAAATAAAATTAGAAAAGCATGATTAAATAAACAAGGAGAGGCAATATAAATTAAAGGGTACAATCCTAAAGGGGGTGCATGAACAGTGAGACCTGCGGGTATATGTGGACAAATCGCTGAAGGTGGCAGGACAGGTTGAGAAAGCAGTTAAAAAAACTTAGAGGATCCTGGGCATCACAGAGTACAAAAGCAAGGAGGTTATGATTAACCTTTCTAAAAATTGGTTCGGTCTCAACTGGAGCATTGTGTCCAATTCTGGGCACCACACATTAGGATGTGAAGACCTGAGAGAGGGTGCAGAAAAGATTAACAAGAATGATTCACGAGATGAGGGACTTCAGTTCCGTGGATTGACTGGAGAAGCTGGGGTTGTTCTCCTTGGAGCAGATAACGTTGAGAGGAGAATTGATAGAGGTTTTCAAAATCATGAGGGATCTGGACAGAGGAGATAGAGAGATACTGTTCCCATTGGTGGAGGGGTCGAGAACCAGAGGAGACGGATTTAAGGTGAATGGCAAAAGAACCAAAGGTGACATCAAAAAAATCAATTTTATGCAGAGTGGTTAGGATCCGGAAAGCACGGACTGAAAGGGTGGTGGAGGAAGACTCAAAAACAGCGTTCAAAAAAAAAAGTTGGATAATTATCTGAAAAACAACATTTGCAGGGCTGGGGGAAAGAGAGGGGAGTAGGCAAGGGTTCGATGGGCCGAATGGCCTTCCGTGCTGTAACCATTCTCTGATTCTGTGAGCAGAACCACTCTGTTCCCTGACTCAATCTAAAGCCTTCCTGATTGTGAGCACCTCTGTTAAACCTGCCCTGCACCTTCACTGCTCCAAGGAGAACCACCCCAGATGCTGCAGCCATCATCTTATTGAGTGGCGGCAGGCTCGAGGGGCCAAAGGGCCGACTCATCTCCTATTTCTGATGTTCTCATGTATTCATGTCACTGGTCCCCATCCTGCACCTGCTCCCTGCAGTAAGATGGCCGCCGCGCATGCTCCCTGCCCTGCAGCGGGACAATGGAAAGTATTGTGACATCGAGGAAGCACCGCCCCTGTTGCTCCCTGCTCCACGTGGCGGGCGGACCCCGTGCTGCCCAAAGATGGTGGCCAAACTCCCGGCAAACCCCAACAATAACCAAGGCCCGTCCCCGCCCGAAGTTGCCCCGCAGCTGACACCCGCCGACAAATCTCACCGCCAGCGTGAGTCTGTGAGTCCTCTGGGAGGCTGGGCGCACTGCCCGGGCTGCTCATCCATCCTCCGCGGGGGAGGGCAACACGGCGTCCATCCACGGATGTTCTCCCACAGTAGGCTGGCTCCACGCCTGCGCACAAATCCGCCTCGCCTCACCTGGGCCCCGGGCTCAACGGCTGCGAGCGGAGCCCACCAACAAACCCCCCAACCGCCCGCCCGCAACACTCAGCCCACAGCCAATGGCGAGGGGGCGCAGGGCACCAGCCCACCAAGCGCGCTGCTCCGCACCAATCAGTGGCGGGGGGGCGGCACCCTGAAGGGGCTGACTCTGGCTGGGTTCAGTTCTACACTCACTGGTTCCCCTCCCCTGAAGGTACTGACTCTGGCTGGGTTCAGTTCTACACTCACTGGTTCCCCTCCCCTGAAGGTACTGACTCTGGCTGGGTTCAGTTCTACACTCACTGGTTCCCCTCCCCTGAAGGTGCTGACTCTGGCTGGGTTCAGTTCTACACTCACTGGTTCCCCTCCCCTGAAAGGTACTGACTCTGGCTGGGTTCAGTTCTACACTCACTGGTTCCCCTCCCCTGAAGGTGCTGACTCTGGCTGGGTTCAGTTCTACACTCACTGGTTCCCCTCCCCTGAAGGTACTGACTCTGGCTAGGTTCAGTTCTACACTCACTGGTTCCCCTCCCCTGAAGGTACTGACTCTGGCTGGGTTCAGTTCTGCACTCACTGGTTCCCCTCCCCTGAAGGTACTGACTCTGGCTGGGTTCAGTTCGACACTCACTGGTTCCCCTCCCCTGAAGGTACTGACTCTGGCTGGGTTCAGTTCTACGCTCACTAGTTCCCCTCCCCTGAAGGTACTGACTCTGGCTGGGTTCAGTTCTACGCTCACTGGTTCCCCTCCCCTGAAGGTACTGAATCTGGCTGGGTTCAGATCTACACTCACTGGTTCCCCTCCCCTGAATGTACTGACTCTGGCTGGGTTCAGTTCCAGACACTGACATCACTCAATTTGTACCTGCACAAAGATGGCCGCGCATGCGCTGTGCTACTCACTAAATCTGCCTTCCTGCTCAAATATGGCCGCCGTTAGCCTGGGCCTGTGACCGGGAGAAAGCCCCGAAGCTGCAACCACCGATATTTCGGTTATTATTCCGGGCTTGTGGCGGGCACGAGTTGTTTATGAAGCCTCCCCCGCTCCCCGCTGGTCCCTTACCCCGCTCCGTCCCGCTGAAAAAGAGAATCCTGAGAAGCCTGCCCAAAACATGGCTTTTCCGCCATTACTTGCACCGCGCATGCTCCAAACACAGCTCCTGCATTAAAGCTTGCTGTCCGCTGACTTTCATCAAACACTCCCAGGGCAGGTACAGCACATGTTAAATACACAGTAAGGGTCCCTGCACACTGTCCCACCAGGTATTCCCAGGGTATGCACAGCACAGGTTAGATACAGAATAAAGCTCCCTCTGCACTGTCCCAAGAAACAATCCCAGGGCAGGTACAACGCAACTATTTTGTTGTTAATCTGTAAATCAAATGCCGCTGATTAAAGGGAGGGGAGCACTATAACCAACAAAATAAACTAATTAAACTTTGGATGGTAAACTTAAATCAAATTAAAATTTGGTTGCTCGTGGTGACGATGCACTCCAGTCTCTCCAGTGCCAACCTCTTACAGAAGGCCGCAAGCGTACCGGTAGCAGGTAGAGCAGGGGTTAGAGACAGAGTGAAGCTCCCTCTACACTGTCCCTTCAAACACTCCCTGGGCAAGTACAGCATAAATTAAATGCAGGATAAACGTCTTTCAAAACAGCCAATCCAAAAATTAACAGGACAAGCACAACACAGGTTAGGTACACATTATCATCATAGGCAGTCCCTCGAAATCAAGGAAGACTTGCTTACACTCTAAAGGTGAGTTCTTAGGTGACTAAACATTCCAATACGAGAATTACAGTCTCTGTCACAGGTGTGACAGCCGGTCATTGAATGAAAGGTTGGGTGGGACTGGATTGCCGCATGCTCCTACGCTTGGTTTCTGCATGCTCTCAGTGATGAGACTCGAGGTGCTCAGCACCCTCCCGGATGCACTTCCTCCACTTAGGGCAGAATTTAGCCAAGGGCTCCTAGGTATCAGTGGGGATGCTGCATTTTTATCAAGGAGGCTTTGAAGGTGTCCTTGAAATGTTTCCTCTGATCACCTTGGGCTCGCTTCCCATGTAGGAGTTCTGAGCAGAACGCTTGCTTTGGGAGTCTTGTGTCAGCCATGTGAACAATGTGGCGAGCCAGGGTATCTCTGGAGTGGGAGCACGCCGTGTCCACAAGAGATGGACACTGCAGAGACTGGAGTGCATCATTTTAAGAGAGAACAGAATTTTTATTTTAATTAATTTATTTGATTTGACAAAGGTTCCCTTTATGTTGAATTATTAAGTTGTGTTTTTGGTGCCCTCAAAAAAAAAACAAGGGGGCACTTTAATGAAAGTTTCTGGAGTGTGACCCCCCCCCCTTTAATCAGGGGGCACTTGATCATTGTTCGACTTAAAATAGTTGTGAACAATGTGGCCCACCCAATGCAGCTGGTCGAGTGTGGTCAGTGCTTTGATGCTGAGGATGTTGGCCTGATCGAGGAAACACCGGGAATCGTTGATGAGAATGACCAGGAGATCCAAGAGCTAATAAATCGCAAGCGCAGGGCATTTCTGAACCTAAAACAACAACACAACTCAGGACCAGCAAAGCAGCATTACAGGTGGCTTCAGGCCGAGGTCCAAGAAAAAACCTGTGACCTAAAGCATAGATGGTGGGTGGAGAAATCACAGGAGGTTCAGCAGCTGGCTGACAGCCATGATGTGTGAGGATCCTTCACAGCAGTCAAGGCCACCTACAGCCCAACCACCCAAGGCACCACCCCACTGTTGGTCAAGAACGGGGAAACACTCATCAAGGACACCGAGGCAGCCAGGACCCGCTGGAAGGAACACTTCGAAGATCTCCTTAACTGACACTCTGCCTTTGACTCGAGTGTCCTCGACTCCAACGCACAGCATGCTACCCAAAACCATCTCAGCAAAACCCCAGCCCTGTATGAGGTGGAAAAGGCCATCTGCCAGCTCAAAACCAACAAGGCAATGGGAGTGGATGAAATCCCCACTGAGGCACTAAAGTATGGCGGAGAGGCACTATTGGCACAAATGCATGACCTCATCTCTCTCATCTGGAAGAAGGAAGGCATGCCTGAAGATCTCAGAGATGCAGTAATCGTGAACATTTTTAACTAGAGGACAAGTCCGACTGCGGCAATTACAGATGAATCGCCCTGGGAAAGCCATCGCTAGAATCCTCCTCAACCAATTTCTCCCTGAGGCTGAGGAGCTCCTCCCGGAGCCACAGTGTGGTTTTCATCCTCTGCGGAGTATAACGGACCTGAGTAGTTACACAGTAAGGATCTCAATACACTCTCCCACCAGACACTTGCAGGGAAGGTACAGCATGGGTCAGATACAGAGTAAAGCTCCCTCGACACTGTCCCATCAAATATTCCCAGGGCAAGTACAACATGGCTTAAATAGAGAGTAAAGCTCCCTCTATACTTTTCCATCAGACGTTCCCAGGGCAAGTACAGCACAGGTTAGACACAGACTACATCTCCCTCTGACTTGTCCAGCCATTCCAGGGCAGATACAGCATCAGTTCGATATACAGAAAATCTCCCTCTATACTGTTCTGCTGGACATTCCTAGGGCAGGTACAGCACGGGTTAGATACAGAGTAAAGCTCCCCTTACACTGACCCATCAACCATTCCCAGGGCAGGTACCACCAAGCTCATGGTCTACAGGGCTGTAGTAATACCCGCCCTCCTGTATGGCTCAGAGGAATGGACTATGTACAGTAGACACGTCAAGTCGCTGGAGATATATCACTAATGATGTCTCCGCTAGATCCTACAAATCCACTGGGAGGACTGGCACAGCAACATCAGCGTCCTTGTCCATGCTAATGTCCCCAGCATTGAAGCACTGACCACACTTGATCAGCTCCGCTGGGCAGGCCACATAGTTCGTATGCCAGACACGAGACTCCCAAAGCAAGTGCCCTATGTGGAGCGCCGTCACAGCAAATGAGCCAAAGGTGGGCAGTGGAAACATTACAAGGACACCCTCAAAGCCTCCCTGATAAAGTGCGACATCCCCACTGACACCTGGGAGTCCCTGACCAAAGACTGCCCTAAGTGGAGACAGTGAATCCGGGAGGGCGCTGAGCACTTCGAGTCTCAATGCCGAGAGCATGCAGAAATTAAGCGCAGGCAGTGGAAGGAGCATAAGGCAAAGCAGTCCCACCCACCCCTTCTCTCAATGACTATCTGTCCAACCTGTGACAGAGTCTGTGGCTCTCATATTGGACTGGTCAGCTACCAAATAACTCACTTCAGGAGTGGAAGCAAGTCTTCCTTCTATTTTTCCTCGATTCCGAGGGATTGCCTATGATGATGATGATGACAACACAGGTTAAATGCAGAGTAAAGCTCCCTCTACACTGTCTCACCAGACATTCCCAGGTCGGTACAGCGTGGGTTATTAAAGGTTAAATCTCACTCTAGCCTGCCCCAAACACTCCCAGGGTAGGTACAGCATAGGTTAGATACAGCATTAATATCCCTCTCCGCTGTCCGATCAAACATTCGCACAACAGACACAGCACGGGTTAGTCAAAGAGCAAAGCTCTCCATATACTGATCCATCAAACACTCCCATCGCAGGTACAGCACGAGTTAGATACTGAGTAAAGCTCACTCTACACTGTCCCATCAAACAGACCCAGGGCAGGAACAACACAGGTTGGATACAGATTAAAGCTCACTCTACACTGTCCCATCAAACACTACGAGGGAAGATGCAGCATGGATTAGATAAGAGAGAAAAGCTTGCTCTACACTATCCCATCAAAAACTGCCAGAGCAGGTACAGCATGGGTTCGACAGAAAGGTTTAGGCTGGGTTTTCCAGAGCTTGGGACCTGGGCAACAGAAGGCACCGTCACCAATTATAATCAGGGATGCTCAGGAAGACAGATATCTCATGGGTGGGGGACAGGATGGTGGTTGTGGGGCTGGAGGAATTTACAGAGCTAGGGAGGGATGACGCCATGGAGTGGTTTAAAAATATTAGAACTTTCAAATCAAGGCGTTGCTTAACTAGAAGCCAATGTAGGTCAGTGAGGACAGGGGTGATGGGTGAGCTGGACTTGGTGCGAGTTAGGGCATGGGCAGCCGAATTTTTGATTAACTCTAGTTTATCTAGAGTAGAATGTGGGAGGAGTGCGTTGGAATAGTCAAGTCCAGAAGTAACAAAAGCATGGATGAGGGTTTCAACAGTGGATGAGCTGAGGCAAGAGCGGAGACGGATGATGTTACAGAGATGGAAATAGGCAGTCTTAATTATGCCGTGGATATCTGGTTAAAAAACCTATTTCAGGGTTAAGTATGACACCAAGGTTGCAAACAGTCTGGTTCAGGCTCAGACAGAAGTTGGGGAGAGGGGCAGAGTCTGTGGCTAGGGAACGGAGTTTGTGGCAATGACAATTACAAATATCAGTATATTTGACAGGCTATCACGTGCAAAATGTGTGGATGAGTTTGTAAAATTCAATCGGTTACAAAAACGGGTTACAGAAAGTAACGGATTTCGAACCTTATGCAAGATGGTTCAATAAAGGGGTGGTTCAAAGGATTTCAGTTGAGTTTAAACTGACACACTGCAGTTAAGTCTACTACAACTACAACTCGTACTCAAATGGAACAAGTTTGGGGTTTGATAGAAGGTGAACTAGATGAGAAATGAATAAGTTAGATTAAGAAAAAGCACTAAAATGGAACAGTCAGTAACAGAACATCAATTAGTCTCCTCTGATCATGGAGGAATCAAATATTCGACACACTGTGTTTGAAACAAAGATAATTTATTCAACATTTATACACAATATTAATCTCCAGCTCAGGTATAGGGGTTATTAAGATCATCAGAAACAAAGTAGAGCTGCCGGAGTGAACATGTTTCAGTGCCCAATGCAATCACAGTAAATCCTGTTCTATTTACAAATGCAGCCTTTCTCCTCAGCCCATTCAAAACTGAGATAAGGAGAAATTTCTTCTCTCAGAGGGTGTAAATCTGTGGAATTCTCTGCCCCAGAGAGCAGTGGAGACTGGGTCATTGAATATATTTAAGGCGGAGATAGCCATATTTTTGAGCGATAATGGAGTATAGGGTTCGGGGGAGCGGGCAGAGAAGTGGAGCTGAGTCTATGATCAGACCAGCCATGATCTTATTGAATGGGGAGCAGGCTCGGGGGTCCGGGTGGCCCACTCCTGCTCCAATTTCTCATGGTCTTATGTACCCAGCATGCCCCGCGCGGAAGAATGAGCCGCATCCAGACTAGAGGAGCTCAGTGCGCAGGCGGCGATATTGGATGTGTTTTGAGCATGCGCGGTGCGTGTAATGGCGGAGGAGACACGGTTAGGACAGGCTCCTCAGAAGTGTCCTTTTCAGCGGGACGGAGCGGAATAATGGACCAGCGGGGAGCCGGGGAGGCTTCATAAACATCCGGTGCCCGCCGCAAGCCCGGAATAATAACCGGAATATCGGCGGTTGCAGCTTCGGGGCTTTCTCCCGGTCACAGGCCCAGACTAACGGCGGCCATCTTCGTAAAGGAATCAGGTTCATCGCTCCGCCATCTTGGTTCAGTGAGTAGCATAGCGCATGCGCTGCTATCTTGGTGTCGGAACAAAGTGAATGATGTCAGTTTCTGGAACTGAACCCAGCCAGAGTCAGTACCTTCAGGGGAGGGGAACCAGTGAGTGTAGAACTGAACCCAGCCAGAGTCAGTACCTTCAGGGGAGGGGAACCAGTGAGTGTAGAACTGAACCCAGCCAGAGTCAGCACCTTCACGGGAGGGGAAGCAGTGAGTGTAGAACTGAACCCAGCCCGAGTCAGTACCTTCAGGGGAGGGGAACCAGTGAGTGTGGAACTGAACCCAGCCAGGGTCAGTACCTTCAGGGGAGGGGAACAAGTGAGTGTGGAACTGAACCCAGCCAGGGTCAGCACCATCAGCGGAGGTGAGCTAGCGGAACCAGTGAGTGTGGAACTGAACCCAGACAGAACCAGCGTCTTCAGGGGAGGAGAGGCGAACCAGTGAGTGTGGAACTGTTCCCAGCCACAGTCAGCATCTTGAGGGAAGGAGATGGAGGGGAGCCAGTGAGTGTCGAACTGAACGCAGCCAGAATTGGTGTTGAAAATTGGTAGTGGAGGGAAAACAGTCTATAACATAAGAACATAAGAAATAGGAGCAGGAATAGGCCATTCGGCCCCTCGAGCCTGCTCCCTATTCAATAAGATCATGGCTGATCTGATCATGGACTCGGCTCCACTTCCCTGCCCGCTCTCCATAACCCTTTGCTCTCTTATCATTCAAAAATGTGTCTATCTCCACCTTTAATTATTCAATGACTCAGCTTGCACAGCTCTTTGGGGCAGAGAATTCCAGGGATTTGCCACCCTCAGAGAGGAAATTCCTCCTCATCTCACTTTTAAATGGGCGGCTTCTTATTCTGAGACTATGTCCCCCTAGTTTTAGTTTCCCCTATGAGTGGAAATATCCTCTCTGCATCCATCTTGGCGAGCCCCCTCATTATCATTAAGTTTCAATAAGATAACCTCTCATTTCTTCGAAACTCCAATGTGTATAGGCCCAACCTACTCAACGTATCCTCAGAAGTCAACACCCCATCTCCGGAATCAACCTGGTGAACCTTCTCTGAACAGCCTTCAATGCAAGTATATCCTTCCTTCAATACGGAGACCAAAACTGTACACAGTACTCCAGGTGTGGCCTCACCAATACTCTTTACAGTTGCAGCAGGACTTCTCTGCTTTTATGCTCTATCCCCCTTGCAATGCAGGCCAACATTCCATTTGCCTTCCTGATTACTTGCCGTACCTGCATACTAACTTTTTGTGTTTCATGCACAAGGCCCCCAAGTCTCTCTGTAATGCAGCTCTTTGCAATTTTTCTCCATTTAAATTATAATTTGCTTTTCTGTTATTTCTGCCAAAGTGGATAACTTCACATTTTCCCACATTATACTCCATCTTCCGAATGTTTGCCCTCTCACTTAACATGTCTATATCCCTTTGCAGATTTTTTGTGTCCTCCGCACAATTTTTGTAACAACAGCAAACTCGGTCCCTTCATCCAAGTCATTAATATGGATTGTAATTAGTTGAAGACCCAGCACCGATCCCTGTAGCACCCCACTCATCATGTTTGCCAACTGGAAAATTACCATGTATCCCGACCCTCTGTTTTCTGTTGGTTTGCCAATCCTCTATCCACGTTAATACATAACCTCCAACCCTGTGAGCTCTTATCTTGTGCAGTAACCTCTTATGTGGCACCTTATCGAATGCCTTCTGGAAATCCAAATACACCATACCCACTGCTTCCCCCTAATCCACCCTGCTTGTTACATCCTCAAAGTACTCCAGCGAATTTGTCAAACATGATTTCCCTTTCATAAAACCATGTTGAATCTGCTTGATTGAATCATGCTTTTCCAAATGTCCTGCTACCGCTTCCTTAATAATGGACTCCAGCATTTTCCCAATGACAGATGTTAGACTAACTGGTCTCAATTGTCCTGCTTTTTGTCTGCCTCCTTTTTCAAATAGGCACGTTACATTGGCGGCTTTCCAATCTGTTGGGACCGCCCTAGAATCCAGGGAATTTTGGTAGATTACAACCAATGCATTCACTATCTCTGCAGCCACTTCTCTTAAGACCCTAGGATGCAAGCCATCAGGTCCAGGGGACTTGTCTGCCTTTAGTCCTATTATTTTACCTAGTACTACGTCATTAGTGATCGTGATTGTATTGCGTTCCTCCCGATCTCTCGCGTATCCACTGCTGGGATGTTTTTAGTGTCTTCTACCAAGATGGACTCTGACTATCTGTTTTTATATTTTGTGCTAGTTTTCTTTCATAATCTATCTTCCCTCTCAATCATGTCTGCCACTGCTCATCAACCGTCCCATTCTTTAATCTATTTTCCCAGTCCGCTTTAGCGAACTCTGCCCTCATACCATTGTAGTCTCCTTTATTTCAGCTTGGGACCCTGGTTTGAGAACCAACTTTCTCACCAACCATTTTAGTACGAGATCATTTATTAATCCTGCCTCATTACACAGTACTAGATCTAAGATAGCCTGCTCCCTGGTTGGTTCCACAACATACTGTTCAAGGAAACTATCCCAGATACACTCTATGGACTCCTCCTCAAGGCTACCCTGGCCAATTTGCTTTGTCCAATCAATATGAAGTTTAAAATCACCCATAAATATTGCCGTTGCTTTATTACAAGACTCCATTATTTCTTGATTTATAATCCGTCTAACAGTGTAGCTACTGTTAGGGGCCTATAGACTCTGCCCACCAGTGACTTTCCCTTTATTATTCCCCATCTCCACCCAAACTGATTCAATATCTTGATCCTCTGAGCAAATATCGTTTCTCACTAACGCACTGATCTAATTCTTTATTAACAGAGCTACCCCACCTCCTTTTCCTTTCTGTTTGTCCTTCCGAATTGTCAAATACCCCTGAATATTTAGTTCCCAGTCCTGGTCATCTTGCAACCACGTCTCTGTAATGGCTATCAGATCGTATCCATTTGTATCTATTTGTGCCGTCAACTCATCTATTTTGTTACAAATGTTATGTGCATTTAGACAAAGAGCTTTAAATTTATTATTTTTACCTGTTTTTCCTGCTTTTTTCCTCTGTCCAACAGCACTGACAACCCCCCCCCCCCGCCCGGACGAGGATATTGGTCCCGGCTCTGTTGAGGTGCAACCCATCCGGTTTGTACAGGTCCCACCTCCCTCCAGAAGCGGTCCCAATGCATCAGGAATCTAAAGCCCTCAGTCCTGCACCATCTCTCTAGCCAGGCATTCATCTGCTCTATCCTCCTATTTCTGTACTCACTAGTTCATGGCGCCAGGAGTCATTCTAAATATTACCCTAGACCATGTCACTGTTTATAATTACACATGACCCAGTCTCGGTTTATATTACATTCGACCCTGCCTCTGTTTATATTACACTAGACCCTGTCCCTGTTTATAAATAGAAGTATAGAGTACAAACGCATGGATATTATGATGAACCTGTACAAAACACTGGTTCGGCCTCAACTGGAGTATTATGCCCAATTGTGGGCAACACACTTTAGGAATAATATGAAGGCCTTGGTGAGGGTGCAGAAAAGATTTACGAGAATGATTCCAGGGATGAGGGACTTCAGTTACCTGGACAGACTGGAGCAGCTGGGGTTGCAAGGGGGATAGAGTATAAAAGCAGAGAAGTCCTGCTACGACTGTAGGGTATTGGTGAGGCCACACCTGGAGTACGGTGAACAGTTTTGGTCTCTGTATTTAAGGAAGGATATACTTTCATTGGAGGCAGATCAGAGAAGGTTCATTTGGTTGATTCCTGAGATGAGGGGGTTGACTTATGAAGAAAGGTTGAGTAGTTTGGGCCTATACTCAGTGGAGTTCAGAATAATGAGAGGTGATCTTATTGAAATATAAAACATACTGGAGGGCTTGACAAGGTGGATGCAGAGAGGGTGTTTCCATTCATAGGAGAATCTAGAACTGGGGGCATAGTTTCAGAATAAGGGGTTGCCCATTTAAAACTGAGATGAGGGGGAACTTCTTCTCTGAGGGTTCTAATTCTGTGGAATTCTTTGCCCCAGAAAGCTGTGGAGGCTGGATCATTGAATATATTTAAGGCGGAGATAGACAGATTTTTTGAGCGATATGGGAGTAAAGGTTTATGGGAGCGAGGGGTAAGTGGGGTTGAGTCCAGGATCAGATCAGCCATGATTTTATTGAATGATGGAGCAGGCTCGAGGGGCCAAATGGTCTACTCTCGCTCTTATTTCTTGTGTTCTCCTTAGAGCAGGGAAGATTGAGAGGAGATTTGATCGAGGTGTTCAAAATCATGAGTGGTCGAGAGATACTGTTCCCATTGGCAGAAGGGTCGAGAACCAGAGGACACAGATTTAAGGTGATTGGCAAAAGAACCAGAGGCGACACAAGAAAAAACCTTTTTGCGTGGCGAGTGGTTAGTATCCGGATTGCACGGCCTGAAAGGGTGGTAGAGGCAGACTCAATTGCGGCTTTCAAAAGGGAGTTGGATAAGTATCTGAAAAAAAAACATTGCACGGCTCTGGGGTTAGGGCGGGGGAGTGGGACTAGCTGAGGTGCTCTTGCAGAGAGCTGGCACGGGCTCGACGGGCCGAATGGTCTTGTTCCGTGCTGTAACCATTCTCTGATTCTATGGTTCTAACTCTCTCAGCATCAGCCTCTATTCACCTCCCTCATATGCTGATCTTCAGTGCATCGATACTGGAAACACAGAGCGACCAATCCAGAGCCGCTCTGTATCAGGGTGGGCGCTGGATACAGAAGTCGCTCCCTGGCCTCCTGTGTGCGTCTGTTTGTTGCATCAGTTTGAGCTGGAGTGGAGAGGGGGAGAAGCTGCTGGGTTTAACCCCCAGTACCTATGGGCCCAGTCGGGCCCAACAATTTCCGATGAGAGACTGTTAACGGCGGTGGATTCTAGGGGAGATTAGGTTGTGAAACAGACACTGCCCGCACAATGTAGAAGAGTATTGTTTTAGGAATAAGTATTTCGGTAGAGGCTTTCAATATACAGATTTGTTTTAATCCATTCTTAGGATGTGGGTGTCGCTCGTAGGGCCAGAATATATTTCCAATTTCCATTTGCCTCTTGACAAGGTGATGGTGGGCCTTCTCGAACAACTGCAGTCCGTGTGGTGAAGGCCCTCCCACAATGCTGTTAGGTGAGGAGTTCCAGGATTTTCACCCAGTGATGATGTAGGAATGGTGATATATGCCCAAGTCAGGATGGTGTGAGACTTGGAGGGGAACTTGGAGGTGATGGATTTCCATGCACCTGCTGCCCTGGTCCATCTAGGTGGGATAGGTTGCGGGTTTGGGAGGTTCTGTCAAAGTTCTGGTCGAGTTGCAGATGTTTAAATTCCCTCCCCTTCACCCCGCCCACCTCTCCCTCCTCCCATAGAGGCCAGAGTCTTGTGTCGGCCCATACCGGTTGGTGGGTTCCCTTCCCTGCAGGACATTAGTGACCAGTTGGGTTATTACGACAATCCGTCAGCTTTCATGGTCACTTTTCTTCTGCTGATGGCCGCACAAATAGCCAGGTTCATTCAGCTCAATTTCACAACCTGCCTTTGTGTTTTTGTGGGTTGTCTCTCACCCACCCTTTTTCCTGTTTGAAACTCACTTTACAGGGTATTAAAAGCGGAGGATTTGTCAACCAGAGGCCCAAACCAAACATCACATTAAGATCTGATGGAGTCACTCGATTCATCGGGAACGGAATATCATCGGCCTTTGATCATGGAAGCAAAAAGCACTGTTCACAGCGGGGAGAAACAGTACACGTGCTCTGTGTGTGGACAAGGCTTCAGCCGATCATCCAACCTGGAGAAACACAAGTGCAGTCACACTGGGGAGAAACTGTGTAAATGTGCGGACTGTGGGAAATGTTTCAACTACCCATCCCAGCTGGAAACACATCAGTGAGTTCACACTGGGGAGAGGCCATTCAGCTGCTCTGAGTGTGGGAAGGGATTCACTCAGTCATCCAACCTGCTGATACACCAGCGAGTTCACACTGGGGCGAGACTGTTAAGCTGCTCCGATTGTGGGAAGGGATTCACTCGGTCAGCCGACCTGCTGAAGCACCAGCGAGTTCACACTGGGGAGAGGCCATTCACCTGCTCCAAGTGTGGGGAAGGATTCACTCAGTCATCCAACCTGCTGATACACCAGCGAGTTCACACTGGAGAGAGGCCGTTCACCTGCTCCGATTGTGGGAAGGGATTCCCTCGGTCCTTCCACCTGCTGGCACACCAGCGAGTTCACACCGGGGAGAGGCCGTTCACCTGCTCCGATTGTGGGAAGGGATTCGCTCGGTCCTCCCATCTGCTGAGGCACCAGCGAATTCACACTGGGGAGAGGCCATTCACCTGCTCTGAGTGTGGGAAGGGATTCACTCAGTCATCCCACTTGCTGACACACCAGCGAGTTCACACCGGGGAGAGGCCGTTCATCTGCTCTGAGTGTGGGAGGGGATTCACTCAGTCATCCACCTTGCTGAAACACCAAAGAGTTCACAAGTGACTGCAGGGGTGGGATTCTGCTGTTATTGCTGCTGTTAATCACATGTGGTCTGAACCATATTCATTCTGACAGTTGGGGTTTGTTTCCACTGATGTCAATAACTCCTGTAACTGGACTGGAGTTTAATATTTGGGAGAAAGACAAATAAATTCTTGTTGCTTTCAACACATTGGTGTGGATTTCTTTCTTTCCCACCCGAGAGTTTAGCATCACCTGGCTGGAGCTCAGTGAGGACAATCTGGGCGGAGGATCGTATGGGGGGGAGAACTTCAGCCTGGACACAGTCCTTCAGGGTCACACTGAGAGGGGCAAATGGCACTTTGGTCTTTCTAATCACTCTTCATTGACAGCAAAGTCGCTATGCGGGTTCACCTTGACATTGTAAGGTACGGATGATATCCACCCAAGGGTGTTTAAAGAGATGGGACTGGTGCTCTGTCAGCCCTTTGCCCATATCTCCATCAGCTCAGTAGAGTCATGGGTTGTTCCCCGAGATTGGAAGGTAGCACACATAGTTCAAGTTTTGCAAATTGGCCACAAGTTGGGAACTGAAGGCCCATCAACGTGACCTCGATCACTGGGAAGGTGCTTGAAGGGATCCTGATGAGGCTGTTTTCGATCATGGGGAAAGGGAAGGGGCCATTACAGATACTGAACATGGATTCTGGGAAACATGGTCACGCCTTACAAACTAGCTTGAGTTTGTAAAGAAGTTGTTCGGTTGGTGAATGGGCGAATCCGGTTGACATTTTCTACCTCAAGGTGTCAAACTCATTTTCTATGGTGGGCCTGATCCGATACCCTGGCACTTGGCATGGGACACATTCATCAAAAGCTATTAAAATAGGAATAAATGAAGATAAACTACATCGGAATTTACATTTAGATTTTATTTACTGCCGCTGCTCCCGATCCCTGGCACCTCTTAGCTTGAGCATTCATGAACTGACCCTGCTCAAACCATAAGCTCAAGGCTATCGGTGCATGGTTCTGCCTGTAACCACAAGGCTGTGTCACTGCCACACACCGATACCGTTTCCTTGTTTCACATCTCCATACAAACACCATCACTTCACACATCCTCTTTCTACACAATTGCAGCAGACATGAGCAAGGACATGAGGCTTATTAAAAGACACATTTCATTACAGCAAAGGTTGCACTGGGAGAAATGTTCAGTTACTTTGCATTACAGGGAAATACCGGACAAACCAGCAGCACACTAGCACCTGAACAGTGTCTCATCGGCCTTCAGGCTTTTCTTAAATAGATTTGCTGCCTGGATATAAACTTAAACCAGCTTTGCAGGCGTGATGTTCTATTCACACATTGAAGGTGAGAGAAATGTTGTGGGGCACACACTCAGTCCAGTAGCTGAAAGTGATTAACAGACTGGGTTTTGTGTTTAGTGATCCCGGGCGTGTTACCAATACCAGCAAAGATGAAGCCCATGGAATAAAAGGGACAGTGGATACTGTCTCACTTTGAGCGAGTCAGAATGAGAAGCTTTAACAACAGCCAATGTTTCACAAAGGGAGACCTCACCAGACCAAAGGACATTGGTGGCGTTTAATGGGCTGTTTGTGTCACTGGGCTACAGGAGGCTATTTGTGACAGAAGGAAAGCTGGTCACAGCAAACAAACAGTTTCACGACCTGTCCAGGGCCCACTCTGACCCCCACCTTCTCTATCTCACTATTGATGGACACTGCTGCAGTATTTCCTCCTCTGACCTTTCCTCTCTTGTCCCTCCTACACCCCTAATACACGGCCCGACACAATCTCTCTCCCCCAACATCATCACTGTGCTGGAATCCACACCAGTCTCCCCATCTGTTCCTTTTTCTCTCCCTGGATCCTGAAACTACAGTCTGAATCCCACTGTACTTAAGGAAGTGGCCCTCGAAATACTGAATGCATTGGTGATCATTTTCCAACAGTCTATCAACTCTGGATCAGTTCCTATGGACTGGAGGGTAGCTAATGTAACACTACTTTTTTTTAAAGTCGAGAGAGTGAAAATGGGGAATTATAGACTGGTTAGCCTGACATCCGTAGTGGGGAAAATGTTGGAATCAATTGTTAAAGATGAAATAGCAGCACATTTGGATCGGTCCAAGTCAGCATGGATTTATGACAAGTCTTCTAAAATCTTTTGAGGATGTAACTAGTAGAGTGGACAAGGGAGAACCAGTGGATGTGGTGTATTTGGATTTTCAAAAGGTTTTTGACAAGATCCCACACAAGAGATTGGTGTGCAAAATTAAAGCACAGGGTATTGGGGGTAATGTATTGACGTGGATAGAGAACTGGTTGGCAGACAGGAAGCAGAGAATTTGGATAAACAAGTCCTTTTCAGAATGGCAAGCAGTGACTAGTGGGGAGCCGCAGGGCTCAGTGCTGGGACTCCAGCTATTTACAATATGCATCAATGATTTAGATGAAGGAATTGAGTGTAATATCTCCAAGTTTGCAGATGACACTAAGCTGGATGGCGGTGTGAGCTGTGAGGAGGATGCTAAAAGGCTGCAGGGTGACTTGGACAGGTTAGGTGAGTGGGCAAATGCATGGCAGATGCAGTATAATGTGGATACATGTGAGGTTATCCACTTTGGTGGCTAAAACATGAAGACAGAATATTATCTGAATGGCGACAGATTAAGAAAAGGGGAGGTGCAATGAGACAAGGGTGTCATGGTACATCAGTCATTGAAAGTTAGCATGAAGATCCAGCAGGTGGTGAAGAAGGCAAATGGCATGTTAGCCTTCATAGCTAGGGGATTTGAGTGTAGGAGCAGGGAGGTCTTACTGCAGTTGTATAGACTTTTGCTGAGGCCTCACCTGGAATATTGTGTTCAGTTTTGGTCCCCTAATCTGAGGAAGGACGTTCTTGCTATTCGGGGAGTGCAGTGAAGGTACAACAGATTGATTCTCGGGATGGCAGGACTGACCTATGTTGAGAGACTGGTTCGACTGGGCCTGTATTCACTGCAGTTTAGAAGAATGAGAGAGGATCTCATAGAAACATATAACATTTTGACGGGACTGGACAAGTTAAATGTGGGAAGAATGTTCCCAATGTTGGGGAAGTCCAGAACCAGGGGGTCACAGTCTAACGATAAGGGGTAAGCCATTTAGGACCGAGTTGAGGAGAAACTTCTTCACTCAGAGACTTGTTAACCTGTGGAATTCTCTACTGCAGAGAGTTGTTCATGCCAGTTCGTTAGATATATTCAAGAGTGGGTTAGATATGGCCCTTATGGCTAAAGGGATCAAGGCGCATGGAGAGAAAGCAGGAAAGGGGTAATGAGGTGAATGATCAGCCATGATCTTATTGAATGGTGCTGCATGCTCGAAGGTCCGAATGGCCTACTCCTGCACCTATTTTCTATGTTTCTTACTCACTCTTCCCCTCCTGAAGCCTACAAGCTCTAAAACTGAAGCTTGATGGCCCTCAGTTCCCACTCCTTGATTTACCTCCACTTCTCTCCTCCTCTTTCCCCCTTGGTTGTGTTCCACACTGTGGGACTTGGGCCATCCCCGTGGATTCTCAGAATGAACAGGGGGATGTGTGTTGAGATAGGATGTCCCAGCTCTCCTCCTCTTTCCCCCTTGGTTCTGTTCCACACTGTGGGACTTGGGCCATCCCCGGGGATTCTCAGAATGAACAGGGGGATGTGTGTTGAGACAGGATGCCCCAGCTCTCCACCTTTAAAGGGACAAGGAGATGACGAGCTGGGCTGAATGGCCCTGCTTTATGACATCACTGCAGTGCCTAGCAACCAAACTCCCTGAGCCCTGCTCATTATGGGCTGGGTTGAGCTCAGTGCTGTTACAGGAAGGGAAACAGGAGCAGGATTCGACCCGTGTGGAGCCCAGCATTAATGGGGAGATGTACAGGATCAATTTATACCTTAGAGTGAGAAATGTCAGTGTCCCTGACACTCCCTATCCCTCAGTATCTGTGTCAGGGAGCGATCGATGGGTTCACTCTGTTTCTAACCTGTGCTGTGCCCGACTGGAGAGTGTTTGATGCTGGCACGAGGTGCTCAGCTCGATAAACACAACATTTAACCCAAAGATGATCAGATAACCCATCACCTTGTACCTGGACACAGGTCCTGAACGACAGGAAGTGTTTCTAAGAATTTGGCTGGTGTCCTTGATCAATTTGAAACACCTCCGATCTCTCTTTACAAATTTGTTTATGGGATGTGCGTGTCACCTCTCACCTCTCCTTCTAAATGCTGGAGAATATAGGCCATTTCTACTCCTTCTCTCAGGACAATCCCCCCATCCCAGGAATCAGTCTGATGAACCTTCATTGCACTCCCTCTGCAGCAAGTTTATCTTTCCTTAGGTAAGGAGACCAAAACAGTACACAATACAGCTGGTGTGGTCTCACCAGGGCCCTGTATAATTGCAGTAAGACGTAAGTACTCAAATCTTTTTGTACAAAGGCCATTATAGCATTTGCTTTCTTAATTGTTTGCTGGACTTCATATTAACTTTTAGCGATTTGTGTACAAGAACACCCAGGTCTCTCTGAACACCAACATTTTCCAATTTCTCACCATTTAAAAAAATACTCTGCCTTTCTATTTTTACTATCAATGTCTAACTTAACATTTCTTCCCATTATATTCCATTTACCATGTTCTTGCCCACTCACTGAGCCTGTATATATCCCTTTGAAACCTATTTTCATCCTTCTCACACTTACATTACCAACTTGCTTTGTATCCTCAGCAAACTTCGCTATATTACATTTGGTTCCCTCATCCAAATTATTGATATAGATTGTGAATAGCTGGGGCCCAAGCACCGATCCTTGCAGCACCCCAACAGTTACAGCCTGCCAACCCGAAAATCACCCGTTTATTCCTACTCTCTGTTTTCTGTCCGTTAACCAATCCTCAATCCTTGCTCATATATTACTTTCAATCTCATGAGTCCTAATTTTGTTTAATAATCTCTTGTGTGGCACCTCATTGAATGCCTTCTGTAAATCTAAATACACCACATCCGGTGGTTCCCCCTTATCTATCCTACGAGTTACAACCTCAAAAAACACCAACAGATTTGCCAAGAACAATTTCCCTTTCATAAATCCGTGCTAATTCTGCCCAATCCTGTTATCACTTCCGAAGTGTCCTGTTACCACGTGCTTAATAATAGATTGTAGCATTTTCCCGCTACTTATATCAGGATTACCGGTACTGGACGAGTGAGATACAAAGTAAATCTCACTCCAGCCTATCCCAAACACTACCAGGGTTGATGTCGAGTAAATCTCAGTCTACAACATCCCAAACACTCCCAGGGCAGGTACAGCACGTGTTGGATATAGTGTAAATCTCCCTCTGCACAGTCCCATCAAACTCTCCCAAGGCAGGTACAGCATAATTTAGATAGAGGGTAATCCTCTCTCTAACCTCGCTCTGCAATTGCACAGGACCTTGGTGAGACCACACCTGGAGTACTGTGCACAGTTTTGGCCTCTTTATCTGAGGAAGGGTATACTTGAGTAGCTTTGATACAGAGTACAGCTTCCTCATCACTGTCCCACCAGACATTCCAAGGGCAGGAGAAGGCCACCTGGCCCCTCGAGCCTGCTCCATCATTTAATAGGATCATGGCTAATTTCATCATGGACTCAGCTCCAGTTCCCTGCCCGCTGCATATAAACCTTTATTCCCTTATCGCTCAAAAATCTGTCGCTCTCCGCCTTAAATATATTCAATGAACCAGACTGCACAGCGCTCTGGGAAGAGAATTCCATAGATTTACAACCACCTGAGAGAATAAATTCTTCCTCATCTCAGTTTTAAATGGGCAGCCTTTTATTCTGATACTATGTCTCCTAGTTTTAGTTTCCCTGATGAATGGAAACATCCTCTCTGCATCCACCTTATTGAGGCCCCTTATTTTCTTATCTGTTTCGATAAGATCAGCTCTCATTCTTCTGAACTCCAATGGGTACAGGCCAACCTACTCAAACTATCTTCATCAGTCAACCCCCTCATTTCTGGAATCAACCTAGTGTCCCTTCTCTGAACAGCCTCCAATGCAAGTATATCCTTCCTTAAATACGGAGACCAAAACTATACGCAGTACTCTCGGTGTGGCCTCACCAACACCCTGTACAGTTGTAGAAATACTTCTTTGCTTTTATACTCCATCTCCCTTGCAATAAGGGCTAATATTCCATTTGCCTTCCTGATTACCTGCTGTACCTGCATACTAACTTTTTGTGTTTCATGCACAAGGACCCCCAGGTCCCACTATAATGCAGCACTTTGCAATTTTTCACCATTGAAACTATAATTTGCTTTTCTATTTTTTCTGCCAAGGTGGATTACCTTACATTTTACTACATTGTACACCATTTGCCAAATTTTTTCCCACTCACTTAGCCTGTCTATCACTTTGCACATTTTTTGTGACCTCCTCACTATTTGCTTTCTCACCCATCTTTGTATCATCAGCAAACTTGACGACATTACAGTTAGTCCCTTCATCCAAGTCATTAATATAGATTGTAAATAGTTGAGGACCCAGCACCGATCCCTGCAGCTCTCCACTAGTCACTGTTTGCTAACAGAAAAATGACCCATTTATCTTGACGCAGATACAAAGTAAATCTCCGTCTACACTGCTCCATCAAACACTCCCAGGGCAGGTATAGTACAGGTTAGCTACAGCAAAAAGTTATCTCTTGACTGTCCCATCAAACACTCCCAGGGCAGGTATGGCACGGGTTGGATACAGAGTAAAGCTGCCTCTATACTGTCCCATCAACCACTCCCAGGGCATGTGCTGCATTGGTTAGATACTAAGTAAAGCTCCCTCTACACTTTCCAAATAAACACTCCTAGGGCAGGTACAGCATAATTTAGATTTAGGGTAACCCTCTCTCTAACTTCGCTCTACAATTGTACAGGGCTTTGGTGAGACTACGCCTGGAGTACTGTGCACAGTTCTGCTCTCCTTATCTAAGGAAGGATATATTTGCCTTGCTTAGATACAGAGTAAAGCTCCCTCAACACTGTCCCACCAGACATTCCAAGGGCAGGGACAACACAGGTTAGATACGGATTATATCTCCCTCTACTCTGTCCCAAGCATTCCAGAGTCGATGCTGCATTGGTTAGGTACAGAAATAAAGCTCCTTCTGCACTGTCCCATCAAACACTGCCAGGGCAGGTACAGCGCGGGTTAGCTACAAAATAAAGCTGCCTCTACACTGTCCCATCAAATCATAGGGCAGGTACAGAATGGGATAGATATAGAGTAAAGCTCCCTCTACACTATCCCATCAAACACTCCCAGGGCAGGTCCAGCACGGGTTAGAAATCTGACACAAACACCCCAGAGAGCACAACCCCGGGGAATGATTCCCAGAGCCCGATGCCTATCAGACACACACACGCTCTCTCGATCGTTTTCTGTTATACACACCGACTCTCTCAATTTTCCACTTGAACACACAGAAAGGCTCCAGCTTTTAGACAATATTTCAGGGAGATGAGAGGCGGCGCCAGACGATGCCTGCGAGTATTATTGACCCTTTTCCGCTGGTGGGCTCAGTGGGGGTGTTGATTCCTGGATTCTTTTACCTCAATCTGGTTCAGCAAAATTACTGAAACGAATACCGTTTGTGCTTTAAACAAAGCAAGCATTTATTTAAAAAGCAAATCCCGATCGGGGACTTTATCAGACAGAAGGAATGCAAGTCTGTTCGAACGCACTCACTTCCTACGGACAAAGTGACGTTACATTGTAAAGGGACGATGGTTATACATTTTCGGCAAAAGATAACAAGATAGGGCCAGAGTGACATCCCAGCTCAGCCCATCTCTTTTGATCCCTCCTTCCCTTTGTCCACTCAGAAGCCGACCCAAGCATGGTCCGATTTTAAACAAAGACCTTCTGTCAATGTTTCAGGTTAATAACATGATTTAATATGACCTTGAGGTTTTTCTGCAAGCTGTGGGTTTTGTTTCAATATGTGTTAGTGTTGTAACATTTTGAAGTCTCGAGTCTGAGATGTCATGGCTATTCCACCATGAATTGTTTGTTAGCTTATACTGTCCCTATACAATTCCCACGTTCTCAAATTCAATGTCTCTATACATTTTTAAACATTCACATTCCCCCATTTTATCATTCCATGATAACACTTAGGATCATTCTAGGAGTATCGCATTCATCCGTTCACACTCTATTTCCTGACAGTCTCAGTTAGGGTTAGTGGAACTCCCGCTTTGGAATGTATAGGGAATGTGAACACACCCAACATCTAGAAAAGTTCTCATTTTGCGCATAAACATAAGACATGTAGCTCTTGTCTCTGTCTCCCCTCCCATGCGCCGAAACTGTCATATATCAACACTATTATACAGACTGTGGCATGCAGACAGTTTCATCTTATGGCTCAGGATTCAGATAAATAGTCCAATTATTTTGCTGATTAAAAGAGTTCAGTTTTCCCGTCTCTCTTCTCAGGTCACCGTCGGTGTAGCTGGCTGTCTATCACTACGGGTAAAAGTTCAAACTGGTCCACGTTCCAATTAGGATGCCAATGGCCTTGTTCAGCTATGGAGAAGAGGAAGTCTGGAACAGAAACAGGAGTTAGAATAACCAGTAAAATAGGTTCGTTAGAGGGTGGTGAGCTTGCAGTGGTGCAGGTGAACCCAGGCACTTTTCCCCTCAACCTTGGCTGCAGTGGGGGTAGTGAGTAACACCTGAAAAGGCCCCTCCCATGGTGGCTCTAATCCCTTCCGAATCCATACTTCCCTGGTGCCACGAGGGACAATTCGGGTAAAACTGGGAGGTCGAGGTGAGCATCTTGAACCTGGTTGTGAGCTAGTCGCAGAGCCTGAGTCAGAGAAAGAACATAGGTGGTCATCAGTCGAGCTGAGATACCATAACTAGGAACAATTTCCCTCATTAACACCTTAACAACAGTTTGAGCCTTATTGTCCAGGGTAGGGTAGGCTTCAATCCATCTGCTAAGCACATCTACTATTACTAACACATATTTGTAACACTGAACCTTTTGCAACTCAATATAGTCCAACTGAAATGTCTCAAAGGGACCTTCGGGTAGGGGCGTTTTACCCCAATCACAGGGGACTCCCTTCCCTGGATTATGTTGCTGGCAAACCAGGCAACGACTACTGATGTTCTGGGTGAGCGCCTGGAGTCTAGGATGCCACCAAGTAGCCAAAAGTGTGTCACTCGTGGTCCTTGCTCCACAATGAGTAGCAAAACGCATACATTCAATAACCCATAGAGCCAACTCGTCAGACATGCAAGTCTGTTCCGCGGGAGTGGTCCAGAGTTTAGAAACATTGTCATAAGTACATGCATAACATTTCCACAAAAGTTTATCTTTTTCAGGAGCGTCCTCCTGTGCTTTTATAACATCTTGGATGGTGGGCATTGGTTTTTCCGAGGCTAACTTATCCTTCGCAGGATTTTAAGTCTGACTTATAATTTTGGGCACTACCATCTGTTGGTCACGAGAGCCCTGTTTGGCCTCTTGGTCAGCACAACGATTCCCTATATCAACCGGACAACTTCTGGTAGTGTGGGCAGTACATTTGACAATGGCAATGCGTTTGGGGAACATGAGGGCTTGCAACAAATCAGATACTAGCTGTTTATGGGATATCTCATTCCCCTGTGAGGTTAGGAATCCCCTATTTTTCCATCGTTGTCCGAAATCATGGGCCACCCCAAAGGCATGCCTAGAGTCGGTATAGGCAGTTTCAAAAGCGGCAGATTCCAAGACCTGATTCTCCTGGTTTACTATGGCGTATCCTGAGATTCGTGTACCTTCTGGATTAATTCCGTCAACGTACATAACACAGTCTGGATCTTCAATTGGTACATCAACAAAATCTTCCCTGACTGATGTGGCCTCTTAAATTAAAGATAAGCAATCATGACTGGGTTCTTCCTCATCTTGGGGTGGCTCAGTAAGAAAACAGGCCGGATTAATTGCAGTACAGTGCCGAAAGGTCAGCTTAGGATTGTTTAGTAAGTAGATCTCATATCTGCTTTGCCTGGCCATGGTAAAGTGTTGAGTCTGCAGTTGGCCCAGGAGGGCAGCTGCGGAGTGAGATGTGTTAAGACAACGGTAGCACAGTCTTTCAGAATTGTACAAAACAGTTGAAAGGGCCGGTCATAGAAGGGCCGGCCCAAAGCCGGAGCTTGCAGCGGGGCTGTCTTTAGTTCCTTAAAGGCTTGGACGTCTACGGATTCTATTTCAAAGCTGCCTTACTTATTTGCATACGGAATGAGGTGCTTAGTCATTAGGGCAACATTAGGGATCCAGGATCTGCAGTAATTGATCATCCCCAAACACTGTCGCATTTGTTTAGCCGTGCTAGGGACTGAAAACTGGCAAATTGGTTCAACTCGGCTAGCCTCCAAACCTCGGTGGATACTCTGTATTGCCTGTGATAACCCACTTGGGAGGGGTCCTCTGCCCACACATGAGGATCCACATAGTCAGGTATGTCAGAGCCAGTATGATGCTGCAGAGTCGTTAAGATCTTCTCGGGGTCCCCGTGGAATTGGACTGTTCGGCCATGTTTTAAAATTTGCACATCCCGGCTGGTAGGGTCAGCCTCGTCTATAGCCTTGCGCAGCATAACTCCCAAATCTTTAGCGTGGTGGGGAGGTAATACTTCACGAGTAATATGTGGTGCCACCGTTGGGGGCTGTCCATTTCCACCAAATCTGCCTTCCCTTCCGGTCCAGTCACTCTAGCCCGTAATAGAATTTCCTTCACTTCCCCTTCGTGATCCTG
The DNA here is from genome assembly GCF_044704955.1 of Pristiophorus japonicus. Classification (NCBI taxonomy): domain Eukaryota; kingdom Metazoa; phylum Chordata; class Chondrichthyes; family Pristiophoridae; genus Pristiophorus; species Pristiophorus japonicus. The sequence continues at coordinate 51,508,168 of NC_091999.1, forward strand.
ATAAAAGTTCTGCAGGTCCTGATTCTTTCCACTGGGATCGTATGCTAGGGTCACGTGATAGGGTGCCTGCCGCAGGTCCAGAGACCACCACTGAGGGGTTCTAGTGGTATAATACTGCCGCTTAAGGGTTCCCTGTTTTACAATGATCCCATCATCTCCACACTCCAAATGCAACTGGAATTTGCAGAGGAGGTCTCTAGCCATAAAGTTACCGTCCAGATTGGTTGTGATAACAAATCGATGTTCCACCGATTCTTCCTGGTAACCCATTTTAACCGGTTCTGACACCGGGAATGTCGAGATTTGTCCCAGGAATCCTGAAAGTTCCTGTGTTTCACAAGAGGCAGGGAGTTTAAGCTTTGATTGTACAGAAGACATTAAGGCTCCCGTATCTATCAAAAAGGGTTGCCACTCATTCAGAATCTTTAACAATATCATTGGTTCGTCGTCCGGGGAGGATCCCTGCACAATCAAGCTGCGTAGTCAATCGTGGGACAATTGACCAAAGGGGTTGTTCTGGGAGAAGTTAGTGTAAGATCCTCCTCTCCCCCCTTGCCCCCCTCCTCTTCCTTTTCCATGTTGACGGTAGGGGCAATTTTTATTCCAATGTCCTTCCTGCCCACAATTAAAACAGTCAATTCCTCTTACCCAGTCCAGGCCTCTTCCCATACCATGCCGGGGACAATAGGGAGGTTTATTAGCAGGGCTCGGGCCGTTTGGTTGTTTAGTATAACCGTATCCTTGCTTATCCATCCAATCCTTTATGCAACACTGCGGTTCTATTGATCCTTCCTCCCGAGATGGCTCTTCCTTTCTAGTCACATATTCAGTCTTGACCCGGCTTGGGGGCGAACCTCCCCCTTCCCCTTTCTTTTCCTGCCAATAATATCTAACTGCCCTTTCCATTTGTCCGGATAGCGTGTGCAATCGAATAGTTGTTCGAAGATCACATCGACATCTATAGTGGGGTGGTCTGCAGCTTGTTGTGCATCAGGGTTTGGCATTGGTCTGACAGGGAATTGGTGTCGGGATTTTGAGATCCTGGAAATCATTTCTAGGTCGGAGGATGTTTCGGAGCTGTCTGACTGCTTATCAGTTCTGCGTCTCGATCAGCGGGGGTGTTTGCTATGTCTTTCACAACTTGGACTGGTAGATTAACTAGAAGATTTACGGGACTGTCTGTGATATCGAGATATAGTTCTGCCCTTTCGAGTGTGATATCTGATACTCTCGGCTATATTGCTTGTGAACTGGGGATCCGAATCGCTATCAGATGATGAGGAGTCAGTTTGGGTTTGTTGCTTTGGTGGTATGGGGTTATTTTTAACTCCGCTCACCGGAGTGTAGGGTGGAGGGTGTTGGGAAGAGGACTGGAGCCAGGGGCCAGGGGGTGCGGGAGGCGCCGTTGGGCGCTGAGTCAGTGACCACTCACCAATTTCATCATCAGCCTCGGTTAACACAAAGCCAGCCATTTGACGACGTAGTCGGTCAATACCTTTCTCAGAGGTCCCAGAGGATCTCTTAGTAAGTTTCTCGTGCACACATTCTTTTTTTTTAAGACGTCTACAGTTTTAACATGTGTTCCCTCTGTCAATGAGAATCCCAATTTAATAGCATTTATTTGACAACTTGACAGAAGTGATGCATCTTTTAATTTTTGACAATCCCTGTGCTTTTTTTTGTTACCTCTACGCTTCTAGTGGCACCTAGAGGCCACTGGTCATCTCCTAATAATTTGTTCAGGGCTCCTGATAATTTTCTAAAGTCTTCAGCTTTTTCAGGGAATTCCTCACGTTACTTTTGTAGCGGATTGTCCGCATCCGTTGTTTTATCCAACTGATTACCCATTTTCACGCTGCCCCTCGTATTACCGTGTCGTTACGCGTTCGTGTCATCGTGCAATTTGAACATACTTAAAATAAACACAGACTTTATGAAACTAACACTGACTTTGAACAAACTCAAAATAAATAGACTTCACTAAATCTAACACTGATCCGCGTCGCCCCGCGGTTCACGTCGCCGCGCGATTTAAAACCCTTAAAATAAACAAAGACTCCTGCGTCGCCACGCGATTTAAAACACTTAAATAAACAAAGACTTACTGACACCAGCACTGACTTTGATATCACCCCGCGGTTCGCGTTGCCGCGCGTTCGCGTCGTCCCATGTTCACTCGGCCGCGCGCTCACGCCATCGCACGTCCCGCGCCGCCACGCATTCCACGCTGCTGCGCGTCTGCATCAGCCCTCCTTTACTCGGCCGCACGCTCGCGCCGCCGCACGTCTCGCGTCGCTGCGCGTCCGCGTCGGCCCTACCTTTCGAGTTGCTGCGTGATTTAAATTCAATCAGTGCCTAGACAGGCCAAGTGATATACGAGGTCGACGTCACACCTGACTTGAACACCTATACTCTATTTAATTCCCCATAAGCCTTACTGAATTTCCTGTGAGCCTAATTTTCTAAATTTGATTTCTTATGAGCCTTATTTAATTTCTTTTAGTCTCCAAATTTCCCTATCCTTTCGTGTCACTGCGCAGTTTAAATCCAATCAGTCAATGAAAGCCCTAATTTAATGGAGTTTTTCTGCCAATTGGACAGGAGTGATTTTTTTTTTCGACTGCAGTGGAATTTTTCTCATAATTTAAAATATCAGAACATTTTTTTTCCAGCACCTATTTAGTACGTTACTTTTATTTGTCTTTTCCATAACTAGAGAGAAGTCTGGCACGTAGGCTGCGGACTGCTTTTCGTTATCTCAATTGTTCCAGCCTCAAGGTCATGTTATTTAACATAATATTTTTTTTTGAATCCTTTTGAATCCATCTCAGTTGTTTTGCTGTGCCTTCTCTGAATGTAACTGAGCATGTTACATCTTTTTTTTTAACCACCGGGACCATGTAATATTTTTTCTTTTTTTTTTACTCAACAACCCTATCCTTTGTGCATTTCCTGGCTCCGTAACTTATCATCTGAATATACGTAATTCAATAAGGTTCACACTCTTAAACTTCCCACATACAGGACAACACTACGAAGGGTTAAAAAAAACTTTCATTCTGTTTGAGATAAAACAAACCACAACTCCCCGGCTTTTTTTTACAGTAAAAATCACAGAAGCATTTCTCATTTAAACAGACGTTCACAAGAGTCTCTTTTCTTTCCTATTAATTTTTAGATCCATGATTGTTCATCTATCCCTATCTAGCTCTAACTATAACCTGTCTTTCCAAGTCGCCGCTTGGTTTGCGTTATCGTGCAATTTTCCTATCTCTATCCCTATTCTAAGTTTGAAAGGTATTCACCAGACTGTCCTGGATCTCGTTCAGACACTACCTGGGAACCAGCGAGTGGCTAAACTTACCTCAGACTTTTGAAACCGGGGGAAACTGGAGCAGTATTGAAATCATACTCACACGAGTGGCCACTTTCCCCTCGTCTCGTCCAAGGCTAGTCTGGCTCTTAATTCGCAAGTTTTCGGCAGTCGTCCGTTGAGATCCCACTTCTGACACCAAATGTTGATTCCTGGATTCTTTTACCTCAATCTGGTTCAGCAAAATTACTGAAACGAATACAGTTTGTGCTTTAAACAAAGCAAGCTTTTATTTAAAAAGCAAATCCTGATCGGGGACTGTATCAGACAGAAGGAATGCAAGTCTGTTCGAACGCACTCACTTCCTATGGACAAAGTGACGTTACATTGTAAAGGGACGATGGTTATACATTTTCGGCAAAAGATAACAAGATAGGGCCAGAGTGACATCCCAGCTCAGCCCATCTCTTTTGATCCCTCCTTCCCTTTGTCCACTCATAAGCCGACCCAAGCATGGTCCGATTTTAAACAAAGACCTTCTGTCAATGTTTCAGGTAAATAACATGATTTAATAAGACCTTGAGGTTTTTCTGCAAGCTGTGGATTTTGTTTCAATATGTGTTAGTGTTGTAACATTTCGCAGTCTCGAGTCTGAGATGTCATGGCTATTCCACCATGAATTGTTTGTTAGCTTATACTGTTCCTATACAATTCCCACGTTCTCAACTTCAATGTCTCTATACATTTTTAATCATTCATATTGGCAGGGTGTGTGATCGCTGGAAAAAGTCCAATTCTGATCTAATACCATTTAATATTGACCAGGCCAAATATGCGAGTGGAGCCCTCCTGTCGGGGAGGGCACTTGTACAATGATTTTTGGTTTTGGATTAGCCTCTTTAAATAACTCGCATGTCCAAACGTTTTAACAGACTGAGGAGCAAAGTAACCACCTCCAATCCTGCTCTAATCTCAACAACACCAATTAACCCTAACACTCAGTCTCCTATTTCCAGAATAAAGTTCGCCCTACTGGAATTAGTAATGGGGAACATGGAGATGGCAGAAACTCTGAACAAATATTTTGTATCAGTCTTTAAGGTAGAGGGCACTAGCAATAATATGGCAGTGGATAGTCAAGGGGCTGTGTGGGTGGGGGGTGGCGGTGTAGGGGGAGGAACTTAACACAATCACAATCTCTAAGGAGGTGGTACTCAGTAAGATAACGGGACAAAAGAAAGATAAATCCCCTGGACCTGATGGCTTGCATCCTAGGGTCTTAAGAGAAATAGTGGCAGGGATAGTGGATGCATTGGTTGTAATTTACCAAAATTCCCTGCATTCTGGGGAGCTCCCAGCAGATTGGAAAACTGCAAATGTAACACCACTATTTAAAAAAGGAGGCAGACACCAAGCAAGAAACTATAGACCAGTTAGCCTAACATCTGTCGTTGGGAAAATGTTGGAGTCCATTATTAAAGAAACAATAGATGGAGATTTGGAAAAGCAAAATTCGGTCAGACAGTGTCAGCATGGATTTATGAAGGAGAAGTCTTGCTTGACAAATTTGCCGAAGTTCTTTGTGGATGCAATGAAGAGGGTGGATAAAGGGGAACCAGTGGATGTGGTGTATTTGGACTTGCAGAAGGCATTTGTCAAGGTGCAACATAAAAGGTTACTGCACAAGATAAAGTTCACGGGGTTGGGGGTAATATATTAGCATGGATAGAGGATTGGCTAACGAAAAGAATACAGAGAGTCGGGATAAATGGTTCATTCTTGGGTTGGCAACCAGTAACTAGTGGGCTGCTGCAGGGATCAGTGCTGGGCTCTCAAATATTGACTATCTATATTAACGATTTGGAAGAAGGTACTGAGTGTAAAGAAGCCAAGTTTGCTGACGATACAACGATGGGAGGAAAAGCAATCTGTGAGGACACAAAAAACCTGACAAAGAAAATAGACAGCCTAAATGAATGGGCAAACATTTGTCAGATGGAGTATAATGTTGGAAAGTGTGAGGTCATGCACTTCGGCAGAAAAAATTCGAAGAGCAAGTTATTGTTTAAATGGAGAAACATTGCACAGTGCTGCAGTGTAGTGAGATCTGGGGGTACTTGTGCAGGAAACACAAACAGAGAGTATGGAGGTACAGCAAGTGATCTGGAAAGCCTTGGCATTTATTGCAAAGGGGATGGAGTATAAAAGCAGGGAAGTTTTGCTACGGCTACATAAGGCCACACCTGGAATACTGCGTGCAGTTTTCGTTCCATATTTAAGAAAGGATATACTTGCTTTGGAGGCAGTTCAGAGATGATTCACCAGGTTGACTCCGGGGATGAGGGGTGGACTTATGAAGAAAGGTTGAGTAGGCTGGGCCTCTCTACTCATTGGAATTCAGAAGAATGAGAGGTGATCTTATCGAAACGTATAAGATTATGATGGGGCTTGACAGGGTGGATGCTTTCATTGATGGGGGAGACTAGAACTAGAGGGCACGATCTTAGAATAAGGGGCCACCCATTTAAAACAGAGATGAAGAGAAATTTCTTCTCTCAGTGGGTTATAAATCTATGGAATTCGCTGACCCAGAAAGCTATGGAAGCTGGGACATTGAATCAATTTAATGCAGAAATAGACAGTTTCTTAAACGATAAGGGGATAAGGGGTTATGGGGAGCGGGCAGGGAAGTGGAGCTGAGTCCATGATCAGATCAGTCATGTTCTTATTGAATGGCGGGGCAGGCTCGAGGGCCGTATGGCCTACTCCTGTTCTTATGTTCTTATGTTCTACTCTGCTCCGTTCCCTCTGATACCATCTCCCTGAACTCACTGATCATCACCCTGGGGATCCTGTCTCCCTGCTCTGCGCCATTCCCTCTGATACAATCTCCTTGAACTCACTGACGATGACGCAGGGATCCACCAGTGACATTCGCACCCTGTTTCCCTGAAGTTTGGGAACCCTGTCCTTCACCATCTGAACTTTCATTCGGAGCCACCCGACCATGGAACACCTACTGCGGTTTCTGGTCACATCCGAGTATCTTCCGGAATTTTCCATCTGATGCCACGCTGCTCTTCCTCTAAGATCATGGGGTCCAGGCCTGAGGCCTCCTGTAGTAGAATAGTGCTTCGGGTTGGCGGGAGGGAAGAATCATCGGTGCTGCTGAAGAGGCTTGCAAGTGAATTTGGGAATGTATGGAGTTGGTGAATATTGTTATATATCACCGACTGACAGATGTTAGAAGTTAATATTAAGAAGCTTATTTTACACATCTTTAATGAATGAATAATATTTATATTTGTAACCTCCTGTATATGCATTGATTGTCTGTAAAACTAGTTTATAAAGATAGAAAATGGCAGTAAAACATAAAATGGGGTTTAAAATGGCCAAAGGCTGAGAAGCAAAGCATCATGGTAAATTGAGCCATTATTATGTTATCCATTTTTGTAACTGCTGATACAGCTTCACTTAGAATTGGAAGGATCATGGCCAAAATTATTAATAGGTAAGATAAAGGTATGCAGCATGTACCATTTATTTTCATAATTTTGTAAAGCCAAGCTCAGTAATGAATTCTGTGTGACATGTTCTGTATAATTGTTCTCAGAGAACTGATTCCTGCTACAGAGAGGGAGAGGCGATAGAGATAACATAGAAGGTCAAAGGCATTAGATAATATGATCTATTGTAAGGCGACAACAGCTACAGATTTTCACAGCATTTGAATGGGAGAAAAGGGATATAAAGTAACAGCTCTTCTACTCAGAAGGCAGTGCGAATCAAGAGAACAGGAGATAAGGAGTCGGCACCACGGTCAGCTCGAGAGGACGCTATCGAGAATTAGGCTGTGACTATAATTTGTTAAATATTACTTTTTATAACATAAGGTATTTATTTGATAAAACTCTGTTGTTTTTACTCACTATACCTGTATTAAAAGCAATTGGTATGATCTGAACAAGACTATCCTAGTTTGAATTATATATAAACCCTGAGAATAGTTGAATTGCTATCGTTAGCAAAGCGGCAAAAAGCTGCTAAGTGGTTAAAAACTACGTCTGGCCACCACGAAGGGACAAAACAAAGAGATAGCTGATAAAATACAATATATTTATTAAACAAGTTAATTGGGGACTCTTGTATTTTTTTTCTCTCCACTTAAAAACAGATTGTTGTGTATAAACAGCAGACGCAAGGCAGCTAGTTTGATCACCGATCGAACCTTAGGTGAGTTGATTTACGTCAAATGATAGTGACTATTATCTTCGGTTAGGAAGCTTAATTAAAAATAATTAATTTTAAAATGCCAGAGGAGTGTCTTTGGGAAGAGTATCAGAAAAAGTTAGAAAAAAGATGTGGCGAATCGCAAGTGTAGACACTTTTGGTAGATTGCCTAGGGAGAAACCCGAAAGTGTCGCTTAAGGATGCGGTCATTTTTGTTGATGAACAGATTAAAGCTAAGAAATGGAAGCTGGGTAAGGCGATGAGTCTAGTACCTATGCAGCTTCATACTGCGCAGAACGTGAATCAAAGGCCAAGAAACATAGAAAAAAAACATAGAAACATAGAACATCGGTGCAGGAGTAGGCCATTTGGACCTTTGAGCCTGCTCCACCATTCAATAATATCATGGCTGACCATTCGCCTCAGTACCTTTTCCTGCTTTCTCTCCATAACCCTTGATCCCTTTAGCCGTAAGGGCCATATCTAACTCCCTCTTGAATATATCCAATGAACTGGCATCAACAACTCTCTGTGGAAGGGAATTCCACACGTTAACAACTCTGAGTGAAGAAGTTTCTCCTCATCTCAGTCCTAAATGGCCTACCCCTTATCCTAAGACTGTGTCCCCAAGTTCTGGACTTATCCAACATTTCCATGAGACTCCCTCTCATCCTTCTAAACTCCAATGTATAAAGGCCCAGTTGATCCAGTCTCTCAACATAGGTCAGTCCAGCCATCCCGGGAATCAGTCAAGTGAACCTTCGCTGCACTCCCTCAATAGCAAGAACCGTCCTTCCTCAGATTAGGAGACCAATTCTGAACACAATATTCCAGGTGAGGCCTCACCAAGGCCCTGTACAATTGCAGTAAGACCTCCCTGCTCCTATATTCAAATCCCCTGGCTATGAAGGCCAACATGCCATTTGCCTTTTTCACTGCCTGCTATACCTGCATTCAAACTTTCAATGACTGATGAACCATGACACCCAGGTCCCATTGCACCTCCCATTTTCCTAATCTGCCGCCATTGAGATAATATTCTGCCTTCGTGTTTTTGCCACCAAACTGGATAACCTCACATTTATCCACATTATACTGCATCTGCAAAGCATTTGCCTACTCACCTAACCTGTCCAAATCAACCTGCAGCCTCTTAGCATCCTCCCCACAGCTCACACCGCCACCCAGTTTAGTGTCATCTGCAAACTCCAAGTTACACTCAATTCCTTCATCCAAATCATTAATGTATACTGTAAAGAGCTGGGGTCCCAGCCCTGAGCCCTGCGGCACTCCACTAGTCACTGCATCGCATTCCGAAAAGGACCTGTTTATACCGACTCTCTGCTTCCTGTCTGCCAACCAATTCTCTATCCACGCCAGTACATTACCCCCAATACCATGTGCTTTGATTTTGCACACCAATCTCTTATGTGGGACCTTGTCAAAGGCCTTTTGAAAGTCCGAATACACCACATCCACTGTTTCTCCCTTGTCCACTCTACTAGTTATTTCCTCAAAAAATTTCAGAGGATTTGCCAAGCCTGATTTCCCTTTCATAAATCCATGCTGACTTGGACTGATCCTGTCACTGCTTTCCAAATGCGCTGCTATTTCATCCTTATTAATTGATTCCACCATTTTCCATACTACTGATGTCAGGCTAACAGGTCCATAATTACCTGTTTTCTCTCTCCCTCCTTTTTTAAAAAGTGGTGTTACATTAGCTTCCTTCCAGTCCATAGGAACTGATCCAGAGTCGAAAGACTGTTGGAAAATGATCACCAATGCATCCATATTTCTCGGGACACTTCCGTAAGTACTCTGGGATGCAGACAATCAAGCCCCAAAGATTTATCAGCCATCAATCCCATCAATTTCCCCAACACAATTTCCCGCCTAATCAGGATATTCTTCAGTTCCTCCTTCTCACTAGACCTTCAGTCCCCTAGTACCTCCGGAAGGTTATTTGTCTCTTCCTTCGTGAAGACAGAACCAAAGTATTTGTTCAATTGGTCTGCCATTTCTTTGTTCTCCATTATAAATTCACTGAGTCCGACACAAGGGACCTACGTTTGTCTTCACTAATCTTTTTCTCTTCACATATCTATAGAAGCTTTTGCAGTCAGTTTTTATGTTCCCGGCAAGCTTCCTCTCGTACTCTATTTTCCTCCTCCAAATCAAATACTTTGTCCTCCTCTGTTGAATTCTTAATTTCTCCCAGTCCTCAGGTTTGCTGCTTTTTCTGGCCAATTTATATGCCTCTTCCTTGAATCTAACACTATCCTTAATATACCTTGTTAGACATGGTTGAGCCACATTCCCCGTTTAATTTTTACTCCAGACAGGGATGTCCACTTGTTGAAGTTCATCATGTGATCTATAAATGTTTGCCATTGCCTATCCACCGTCAACCCTTAAAGTATCATTTGCCAGTCTAGTCTATCCAATTCACACCTCGTGCCATCGAAGTTAGCTTTCCTTCAGTTCAGGACCCTAGTTAGCGAATTAACTGCGTCATTCTCCATCTCAATAAAGAATTCTACCAGATTATGGTCACTCTTCCCCAAGGGGCCTCGCACAACAAGATTGTTAATTAGTCCCTTCTCATTACACATCACCCAGTCTAGGATGGCCAGCTCCCTTGTTGGTTCCTCGATATATTGGTCTCGAAAACCATCCCTAATACACTCCAGGAAATCCTCCTCCACCGCATTGCTACCAGTTTGTTTAGCCCAATCTATATGTAAATTAAAGTCGCCCATGATAACTACTGTACCTTTATTGCGCACATCCCTTATTTCTTGTTTGATTCTGTTCCTAACCTCACTACTACTGTTTGGTGATCTTTACATAACCTCCACCAGCGTTTTCTGCCCGTCGGTATTCCGTCGGTCTACCCATACCGATTCCACATCATCCAAGCTAATGTCCTTCCTTACTATTGCATCAATTTCCTCTTTAACCAGCAACGCTACCCCACATTCTTTTCCTTTCTGTCTATCCTTCGTAAATGTTGAATACCACTGGATGTTGAGTTCCCAGCCTTGGTCACCCTGGAGCAATGTCTCTGTGATGCCAATTACATCATATCCATTAACTGCTATCTGCACAGTTAATTCATCCACCTTATTCCGAATACTCCTCGCATTGAGGCACAGAACCTGAGGCTTGTCTTTTTAACACACTTTGCCGCTTTACAATTTTGCTGTAATGTGGTCCTCTTCGTTTTTTTGCCTTGGGTTTCTCCTCTCCACTTTTACTATTCTACTTTCTATCTTTTGCCTCTGTCTCCCTTTTATTTCCATCCCCCTGCTATATTAGTTTAAATCCTCCGCAACAACTCCCCCAAAGACATTGGTTCTGCTCCTGCCCAGATGCAGACCATCCGGTATTTACTGGTCCCACCTCCCCACAGAACCGGTTCCAATGTCCCAGGAATTTGAATCCCTCCCTTCAGCACCACTCCTCAAGCCACGTATTCATCTGAGCTATCCTGCGATTCCTGCAGTGACTAGCTCGTGGCACTGGTAGCAATCCTGAGATTACTACTTTTGAGGTCCTACTTTTTAATTTAGCTCCGAGCTCCCTAAATTCATCTCGTAGGACCTCATCCCGTTTTTTACCTATATCTTTGGTATCTATATCTTTGGTACCTATTTGCACCACGACAATTGGCTGTTCACCCTCCCTTATCAGAATGTCCTGTACCCTCTCCGAGACATCCTTGACCCTTGCACCGGGGAGACAACATACCATCCTGGAGTCTCGGGTGCGGCCGCAGTAACGCCTATCTATTCCCTTTACAATTGAATCCCCTATTACTATAGCTCTCCCAATCTTTTTCCTGCCCTCCTGTGCAGCAGGGGCACCCATGATGCCATGAACTTGGCTGCTGCTGCCTTCCCCTGATGAGTCAACAGTACCCAAAGCGGTGTATCTGTTTTGCAGGGCGATGACCGTCGGGGTCCCCTGCACTTCCTTGCTTGCACTGCTCTTCCTGTTGGTCTTCCATTCCCTATCTGGCTGTGGACCCTGTACCTGCGGTAAGACCAACTCGCTAAACCTGCTATTCACATCATGGATGCTCCAGAGTTAATCCACCCACAGCTCCGGTGCCGCAATGCGGTCTGTCATGATCTGCAGTCAGATACACTTCCTGCACACGTAGTCGTCAGGGACACCGGAAGCATCCCTGAGTTCCCACATAGTCCAGGAGGAGCATAACACATGCCCGAGCTCTCCTGCCATGACTTAATCCTTGGATTAACTTAATTAGGCAACAACAATGTTAAAAGGTTACTCACTGATGAAAGAAAGAAAAAGAAAAACTATCCCTTACCCCCTTGGTTGTGACATCACCTTTCGATTTCTTTCTACTTCTTTTTTGCTGCCCTGCTGCAGCTGCACCGGCTGGGCCTTTAAAGACCTCAGTGATCTCCTGCTCCACCTCTCCGACACTGCCGCCGATCCCCAGGCTCCCGCTGGGCCTTTAAAGGCCTCAGTGATCTCCTGCTCCACCTCTCCGACACTGCCGCCGATCCCCGGTCTCCCGCTGGACCTTTATAGGCCTCAGTGATCTCCTGCTCCACCTCTCCGACACTGCCGCCGATCCCCGATCTCCCGCTGGGCCTTTATAGGCCTCAGTGATCTCCTGCTCCGCCTCTCCGACACTGCCGCCGATCCCCAGACTCCCGCTGGGCCTTTATAGGCCTCAGTGATCTCCTGCTCCACCTCTCTGACACTGCCGCCGATCCCCGATCTCCAGCTGGACCTTTATAGGCCTCAGTGATCTCCTGCTCCACCTCTCCGACACTGCCGCCGATCCCCGGTCTCCTGCTGGACCTTTATAGGCCTCAGTGATCTCCTGTTCCACCTCTCCGACACTGCCGCCGATCCCCAGACTCCCGCTGGGCCTTTATAGGCCTCAGTGATCTCCTGCTCCGCCTCTCCGACACTGCCGCCGATCCCTGATCTCCCGCTGGACCTTTATAGGCCTCAGTGATCTCCTGCTCCACCTCTCTGACATTGCCACCGATCCCCGGTCTCCCGCTGGGCCTTTATAGGCCTCAGTGATCTCCTGCTCCACCTCTCCGACACTGCCGCCGATCCCCAGACTCCCGTTGGACATTTATAGGCCTCAGTGATCTCCTGCTCCACCTCTCAGACACTGCCGCCGATCCCCGGTCTCCCGTTGGGCCTTTATAGGCCTCAGTGATCTCCTGCTCCACCTCTCCGACACTGCCGCCGATCCCCGATCTCCCGCTGGGCCTTTATAGGCCTCAGCGATCTCCTGCTCCACCTCTCCGACACTGCCGCCGATCCCCGGTCTCCCGCTGGGCCTTTATAGGCCTCAGTGATCTCCTGCTCCACCTCTCCGACACTGCCGCCAATCCCCGGTCTCCCGCTGGGCCTTTATAGGCCTCAGCGATCTCCTGCTCTGCCTCGCCGACACTGCCGCCGATCCCCAGACTCCCGCTGGGCCTTTATAGGCCTCAACGATCTCCTGCTCCGCCTGTCCGACACTGCCACCGATCCCCGGACTCCCGCTGGGCCTTTATAGGCCTCAGCGATCTCCTGCTCCACCTCTCTGACACTGCCGCCGATCCCCGGTTTCCCGCTGGGCCTTTATAGGCCTCAGCGATCTCCTGCTCCACCTCTCCGACACTGCCGCCGATCCCCAGACTCCCGCTGGGCCTTTATAGGCCTCAGTGATCTCCTTCTCCTCCTCTCTGACACTGCCGCCAATCCCCGGTCTCCTGCTGGGCCTTTATAGGCCTCAGTGATCTCCTGCTCCACCTCTCCGACACTGCCACCGATCCCCGGACACCCGTTGGGCCTTTATGGGCCTCAGCGATCTCCTGCTCTGGCTCTCTGAGGCTGCCGCCGGTCCCCAGATTCCTGCTAAGCCTTTATAAGCCTCCCGAACTCCTACTCCGCCTCTCAACGCTGCAGCCAGAATTGGAGGATAAGATATCAGAATTGAGAAAAAAAAATTCGGCTAAGAATGAAGAATTGCAGAAAATAGAATCAGACAGTAAACAAATTGAGAATTTGCAGAGTCAATTTGCCTCAGCTACTGCATTAATGCAACAGCAGAATATCAATGCAAATCAAGCAGGGACTGCAATGAAAAATTACACAATCTTGAGATTCAAAACGAAGATCTAAGCAGAGAGAATAGCCATCTCACCAAACAATTATAGAACTCATGGGGAGCAATGAGGGAGGTTTTGCATCGACCCCAAAGAGAGGCAGACCATCAACCTTGTCAGGTTACGATCCGAAAGTTTTTCAACTAGTTGGGAGTAAAAACATGCAGTTGTAGCCGCAGCAACGATGGACCATACCTGCTCAGATCTTAATGAGAGTCTGGCTCATTCTAGTTGAAATTTGTATGCATTTCTCCTCGCTCTCTTACTGCTAAATACCACATCATGTGGTAATAATGACACAACAATTAAAAAGGATGAGAAAAAGGCTCCGCTCAAACCCCCGGCTATCAAAAACCAGTAAGTATCGTGACTTGAACTGATGTCACCTCAACTCAACACCAGATGACACTGCGGCAGATACTGATTGAGTTGCACCACCGGCACTCCTGTTTGGTAGGAGCTTATCAGCGTTCTCAGCCTTCAAAAACTAAACTTAAAAAAGCCAGTTAGAAACCAGAAAACACAACATACCTCTGCGCGTAGCATAGAAACCTGTGAAACAGGATAAGCATGAAGTGCAGGAGAGAGAGTAGGAACATCTAAGAACTCAGCAAAGGAAGGAAAACACGGAACTAAAAAATATGTTGCTGAAATAAAATAATTGAAAAAAAATGCAAGTATGAATAAATTGAGCGTTAAAATATTCAATGTGTACTTAAAATTGAATTACATTTTAAGTTAGAAACGCAGGTGCCTAGTTAGTTTAATTATGATTTATGCAGCGATGGGTTTGTAATAAGGATGGGTTTGTTTAACAAAAGATAAAATTTAAGCCTCGAAGTTATAGTTGCTAAAAAAATGATTTGGAAGATTTAATTGGATTACAGTAAAAAAATAAATGCGTGGTCTCATTTTAAATTAATTCAGATTGTAACAAAGCACTGTCTTTTCAATTTTGTTATGACAAGCTGACAAATTCCGAGATGCTCACTTACCTGTCAAAAGAAAACTTAAAAATTGATTACATTGGTTTGAAAGATAAGTGCCTTTAAAAAAAGCCTGCGTAAATTTCTCGAAGCTACAAGCTAAGGGAAGATCCCCTCTCTTTTGCCTTTTGTGTAGAATGTGTTTCTGATGTTTGTTAAATACAAAAACGATTGTTTCTCCAGTTACATTCAGAATTTTAAAATTAACCTGGTCAGCAAAAGTCGACACCATTTGGACACTTCCGCTGCCTGTGTCAAAGACAGTGCTGTGATCCTTCTTGATACTGATAGGATATCAAAGGAATTTAATTCTGCATTTTGCAAATAAAACAGAACCTCTGTATGAACAGTTGAAAAATGAGTATGTGGCAGACTTTCGACCGGCCTGGGGAGATATCCAGACAAATTCAGTAAAATGCTTTAAAACAAGCTATAATACAGGCAACTGCTCTTTGCTCTCTGGATGGGATTCAGAGTGAACACCCACTCATCTCAGCAAGCAGAATTGGTAGCCATTATTCGCGCCACCCACTACACAGTATCTGAAGCAATAAACATTTGGTCCGACAGAAGCTATGTATGCCATGCAGTTATGGTCTTGCACCGATACCGAAAACTGCGTACCATTTGTTAGATAGTAAAAGTTTAATACATTCTGGTCTCCTCCGTAAACTTTGGAAAGTGCTCCAGAAACGACTCGCCCTTGTCATATAGGCCACCAGAAAGATTCCTCACCCCATAACAATGGCCATAATGCAGCTGATCAGTTGGCTAAAGAATCTGCAATAACCGGATTAAATGTACCAGCTTGCATTTTTGAAACTCCCCAGATATCTGCTGTAGCGGCTGCCACTAAAACACAAGCCATCGACTTGCATAAACTCCAGTCCGAGCACGACACTACATGCGACGACGAGTAAGTCCATATGAGGCTATGACTGGGAACCAAATGTGGATACCAATAGACATAAACCTGGGGAATAACATACCACTCAAATGGACGGGTCCACATCAAATAATTGATAAATTAAATCCCGTTATGTGCCTATTGAAACATACATAGAAACATAGAAAATAAGTGCAGGAGTAGGCCATTTGGCCCTTCGAGCCTGCACTGCCATTAAATAATATCATGGTTGATCTTTCCCTTAGTACACCTTTCCTGCTTTCTCAACGTACACCTTGATCCCCTTAGCCGTAAGCGTCATATCTACCTCCCTCTTGAATATATCCCATGAACTGGCATCAACAAATCTCAGCGGCAGGGAATTCAATACGTTAACAACTCTCTGAGTGAAGAAGTTTGTCCTCATCTCAGTCCTAAATGGCCTACCTCTTATCCTAAGACTATGTCCCCTAGTTCTGGACTTCCCCAACATCGGGAACATTGTTCCCACATCGAACCTGTCCAGTCCCATCAGAATATTATACATTTTTATGAGTTCCCCTCTCATCCTTCTACACTTCAGTGAATAAAGGCCCAGTTGATCCAGTCTCTCCTCATATGACAGTTCAGCCATCCATGGAATCAGTCTTGTGAACCTTGGCTACACTCCCTCAATAGCAAAAATGTCCTTCCTCCGATAAGGACACCAAAACTGAACACAATATTCCAGGTGAGGCCTCATTAAGGTCCTATACAACTGCAGTAAGACTTCCCTGCTCCTATACTCAAATATCCGAGCTATGAAGGCCAACATACCATTTGTCTTCTTCACTGCCTGCTGCACCTGCGTGCCAACTTTAAATTTCTGATGGAACATGACACCCAGGTCTCGTTGCACCTCCCCCTTTCCTAATCTTCCACCATTCAGATAAAATTCTGCCTTCGTATTTTTGCCCCCAAAATGGATAACCTCAAATTTATCCACATTATACTGCATCTGCCATGCATTTGCCTACTCACCTAAGCTGTCCAAATCACCCTGCCGCCTCTTAGCGTTCTCCTCAAAGCTCACACCGCCATCCAGTTTTGTGTCATCTGCAAACTTGGAGATATTACACTCAATTCCTTCATCTAAATCGTAAATGTATATTGTAAAGAGCTGGGGTCCGAGCACTGAGCCCTGCGGCACTCCACTAGTTACTGCCTGCCATTCTGAAAAGGACCCATTTAACCTGACTCTCTGCTTCCTGTCTGCCAACCAGTCCTCGATCCACATCAGTACATTACCCCCAATACCATGTGCTTTGATTTTGTACATCAATTTCTTGTTCGGGACCTTGTCAAAAGCCTTTTGAAAGTCGAAGTACACCACATCCACTGGTTCTCCCTTGTCCACTCTACTAGTTACATCCTCAAAAAATTCCAGAAGATTCGTCACGCATGATTTCCCTTTCTTAAATCCATGCTGCCGTGAACTGATCCTGTCACTGCTTTCTAAATGCGCTGCTATTTCATCCTTAATAGAAACATACAAACATAGAAAATAGGTGCAGGAGTAGGCCATTCGGCCCTTCGAGCCTGCATTGCCATTCAACAAAATCATGGCTGATCACCCACCCCAGCACCTACCCCCACGACCCCTCCACCCCCTCCCCCGACCCCCCCAGCCGCAAGGACCACATCCAACTCCCTCCCGAATACATCCAATGAACTGGCATCAACAACTCTCCGCGGAAGGGAACCCCACAGGCCAACAACTCCCTGAGTGAAGAAGTCCCCCCCAATCCCAGCCCCAAACAGCCCACCCCCCATCCCAAGAGCGTGCCCCACTGGCTCCGGACCCACCCAACACCGGGAACACTCCCCCCGCACCCAACTCGCCCCGTCCCGTCAGAATCCTTCCCAAACACCCCAGGATGTCGAGCCCCCAGCCCCGGCCACCCCGGAGCCACGCCCCCGCAACGCCAACCACACCACATCCACGAACCGCCATCTGCGCTGTCAACCCGTCCACCCCACTCCAAACACTCCCCGCACCGAGGCACAGACCCCCCAGGCCCGCTCCTCCAAAACACTTCGCCCCCCCAGCCCTCCACTGCAATATGGCCCCTCCTGTCCCCCGCCCTAGATTTCTCTGCCCCCCACCTCCACCACTCTCCCCACCATCCCCCGCCCCCGTCTCCCCATAACTTCCGTCTGCCTCCCCGCACAGGCTCCCATCTTGGGGGCGGTAACCTTCTGGGGCAGGGAATTTTAGCCCCCAGCGTGGAAGTCCTGCTCCTGCCGCAGAATTGGCCTTACCGCCCCTCAATGGAAGCGGAGTGCAATTTCCTACACTCCACTTCCTTTGGGGCAGTTACCGGGGCACGATTGGATGCTCCTGTGACAGTTGGAACTGGTGCTCTCCACTCTCCGTCCTGTAACAGTTGGAACTGGTGCTCTCCACTCTCTCGTCCTGTGACAGTTGGAACTGGTGCTCTCCACTCTCTCGTCTTGTGACAGTTTGAACTGGTGATTGATTCCAATTAATGATTGATTCCAACATTTTCCCCAATGCTGATGTCAGGCTAACCGGTCTATAATTACCCGTTTTCTCTCTCCCTCCCTTTTTAAAACGTGGTGTTGCATTAACTGCCCTTCAGTCGATAGAAACTGATCCAGAGTCGATATACTGTTGAAAAATGATCACCATTGCACCCACTATTTCCAGGACCACTTCCTTAAGTACTCTGGGATGCAGACCTTCAGGCCCCAGGGGTTTGTTGGCCTTCAATCCCATAAATTTCCCGAATACAATTTCCCGCCTAATAAGGATATCCTTCAGTTCCTCCTACTGACTAGACCCACTCTCCGCGAGTACATTCGGAAGGTTATTTGTGTCTTCCTTCGTGAAGACAGAACCAAAGTCTTTGTTCAATTGGTCTGCCATTTCTTTTTTCCTCATTATAAATTCACCTGAATCCGACTGCAAGTGACCTACGTTTCTTTTCACTAATCTTTTTTCCCTTCACATGTATATAAAAGCTTTTACAGCCAGATTGTATGTTCCCTGCAAGCTTCCTCTTGTACTCTATCTTCCCCTCTTAATTAAACCCTTCGAACTCCTCTGTTGATTTCTAAATTTCTTCCAGTCCTCAGGCTCGTTGCTTTTCTAACCAATTTATCTGCCTCTTGCTTGGTATTAACACTATCCTCAATTTCCCTTGTTAGCTACAGTTGAGCCACCTTCCCCGTTTTATGTTTACTCCAGACAGGGATATACAATTGCTAAAGTTCATCCTTGTGATCTTTAAATGTTTGCCATTGCTTATCCACCATCAACCCTTTAAGTATGATTTGCCAGTCTATTCTTGCCAATTCATGCCTCATACCGTCGTAGTTACCTTTCCTTACGTTCAGGATCCTGGTTTCTGAATTAACTATGTCACTCTCCATCTTAATAAGGGATTCTACCATATTATGGTCACTCTTCCCTAAGGGGCCTTACACAACAAGATTGCTAATTTGTCCCTTCTCATTACACATCACCCAATCTAGGATGGCCAGCTCTCTGGTTGGTTCCTCGACATATTTGTCTAGAAAACCATCCCCAATACACTCCAGAAAATCCTCCTCCACCGTATTGCTACCAGTTTGCTTCACCCAATCAACATGTAGATTAAAGTCGCCAATGATAACTGCTGTACCTTTATTGCACACATCCATTATTTCTTGTTTGATGCTGTCCCCAACCTCACTACTACTGTTTGGTGGTTTGTACACAACTCCCACTAAAGTTTTCTGCCTTTTGCTATTCCGCAGCTCCACCCATACCAATTCTACATCGTCCAGGTTAATGTCCCTCCTAACTATTGATTTAATTTTCTCTTTAACCAGCAACGTCACCCCGCCTCCACTTCCTCTCTGCCTATCCTTCCTAAAGGTTGAGTTCCCAGCCTGGAGCCATGTCTCCATGAAGCCAATTACTTCATACCCGTTAACTGCTGTCTGTGCAGTTAATTCGTCCACCTTATTCCGAATACTCTTCGCATTGAGGCACAGAGCCTTCAGGTTTGTCTTTTTAGAATTTTGCTGCAATGTGTCCCTGTTTATTTTTTGCCTTGGGTTTCTCTGTCCTCCACTTTTCCTATTCTCCTTTCTATCTTTTTCTTCTGCCACCATTTTATTTCCATCTGTCTCACTGCATAGGTTCCCATCCCCCTGCCATGTTAGTTTTACTTCTCCCCAACAGCACTAGCAAACACTTCCCCTCGGACATTGGTTCCGGTCCTGCCCAGGTGCAGACTGTCTGGTTTGTACTGGTCCCACCTCACCCAGAACCGCTTCCTATGCCCCAGGAATTTGATTCGCTCCCTTTTGCACCACGCCACGTATTCATCTGAGCTATCTTGCGATTCCTACTCTGACTTGCATGTGGCACGGGTAGCAATCCTGAGATTACTACTTTTGAGGTCCTACTTTTTAATTTAGCAACTAGCTCCCTAAATTCATCTCATAGGACCTCATCCCGTTTTTTACCGATATCATTGATACCTATATGCACCATGACAACTGGCTACTCACCCTCCCTTTTCAGAATGTCCTGCACCCGCTCCAAGACATACTTGACCCTTGCACCAGGGAGGCAACATACCATCCTGGAGTCTCGGTTGCTCTCGCAGAAACGCTTATATATTCCCCTTACAATTGAATCCCCTATCACTATAACTCTCCCACTCTTTTTCTTGCCCTCCTGTGCAGCAGAGCCACCCACGGTACCATGAACTTGGCTGCTGCTGCTCCCCTCTGATGAGTCATCCCCCTCAACAGTAACCAAAGCAGTGTATCTGTTTTGAATGTTCCGCATGGCCTAAAGGAAGAACCAAAACTGAAATGGTTCCATATCAATAAGATGAAACCTGTTCAGACCGAAAAAATATTATGCTTGGTTTTCTTGCACGTGAATGATGTGGATCTATACGCTTCTATTGCTACTAGGAAGTTTTGGATAGACAACGAAAGAAGAGCAGGACTGCAGAACACTCTCAGACGATAAATGTACTCAGCTCCTCTTTTTTTGAACATTTCCACTGGTTCTTGGTGGACTTAAAAAAAGACATAATGAATCCTATGGATGGCATTTCCCATTGTGGATGAAGCAGGATAATAATGTAACAACAGAATACACGGCAGGTTGTGGTGCTATAACGGAAGGTGTAGATCAGTGGGACATAAAAGAAGTATACGGAGTATGTATGAGATGTCCGTTTAGAGATCGGGAAGGCCGACAGGTATGGAGATTTCTGAAAAAGAGTGGGAGATTGTGGGGAGAAAAAAAAACAAGGCACAATAGCATCAGAAAAGAAAGCATACAACCAATTGTTTTGTCCTAGATGGTGGAAAAAACATGAAGGGCAGTACTCATGCATTGGGACACATATTAAACCTACCCACCCGGAAAATAAACCTGTCATGACTACATTCAAGGCTTGTGGAAAATATACCTACCTCACACGTGACAGAAGTGGGATAGGTGCACAGATGGTGAAATTTGAGGATGCTGTCGAAAGTGGTTTAAATGATAGAGGGGAATTCTGTAGTATTAGGTTTGAATCGTAAAATGAAAATAATGACTCAGATCAGGATCAGAGATGCGGAACTATGTAAAATTTAAAGTTTGATTAAAGTATATTCAGTCAAGCACGAATGCCACAAGGTAGGGAACCAAAAGTTATTGGGATTAATATAGAAAATCTTCCCTGGATTAGAATAATTTCACATTTATTGTTAATTGTTCAACTCACATTGTTAATATGATTAATAGTGCACATCTTCAATTTAAAGCATCTCATACGCCAGACACAAATATGACTTAACGTTATAACCGCCCAAAACCTATTAGACAAAAGTCAAAATGAAAACTTAGGAAGTCCCTCCACCTCAAGGTATGGATTGTAAGATATCAGCTATTGACAGATGTTAGAAGTTAGAATGAATAAGCTTATTTTACACGTCTTTAAATAATGAACAGCCTTTACGTTTGTAACTTCCTGTATGTGCATTGATTGTCTATAAAACTGTTTATAAATGATAGAAAATGGCCATGTAATATAACGTGTTTCAAAATGGCCAAAGTCTGAGAAGCAAAGCATCATGGTAAATTGAGCCATTATTATGTTATTCATTTTTATAACTGCTGATAGAGCTTCATTTAGAACTGGAAGGATCATGGCCAAAATTATTAATAGGTAAGATAAAAGTATGCAGCATGTACCAATTCTTATCATAATTTTGCAAAGCCAAGCTCAGTATAATTGTGTGTGTGAAGGTCTGTATAACTGTTCTCAGAGAAGTGAGCCCTACCACAGAGAACGAGGAAAGATAAAGATAACATAGTAGGTCAAAGGCAGTAGTCAATATGATCTATTGTAAGCTTAAAACGGCTGCAGATTTTCACAGCATTTGAATGGGAGGAAAGGGATATAAAGCTACAGCTCTTCTACCAGGAAGGCAGTGCGAATCAAGACAACAGGAAAAAATCATCTTCAGAAGGAAAAGAGGATAACGGGTCGGCACCACGGTCTCTCAAGAGGACGCAATGGAGAACAGGCTGTGACTATCATTTGTTAAGTATTGCTTTTTGTAACAATGTAATTTACTTGAAAAATCTCTCTTGTTTTTACACAATATCCATGTAATAAAAACATTTGTTCTCATCTGAACAAGATTCTCCTAGTTTGAACTGAATATAAACCATGAGAATAGTTGAATTTCTATAACTTGCAAAGTGGCAAAAAGCTGCTAAGTAATTAAACATGTGAACGGCCTCTCATCAGTGTGAACAAACTCGTGGCCCTTCAGCTTCCCAGAGCTTTTAAAGCTCTTCCCACAGTCAGAACACAGTCAGTGTGAACTCGCTGGTGTATCTGCAGGCAGGATGAATAAACAAGTCCCTTCCCACACACAGAATAGGTGAACGGACTGTCCCCGGTGTGACTGCACCGATTAACTTTCAACAGAGACGAGGAACTGAATCCCTTCCCGCCGTGCCCACCTTCACCCGATTTCTCCCCAGTGTGACGGTGCACGTGTCTCGCCAGGTCAGGCGATCGGGTGAATCCGGGTCCACACTCGGGACACGTGTTTGATTTGTACGTGCTGCGATCGCTGCCCTCCCGTTCCATGAGCAAAGCCGATGATATTCACGTCCGAATGAATGACGTTACCCTGTCAGATCCTGACGTAATGTTTGGTTTCAGCTTTTTGTCTGTAAATGCTCCACTTCTAAAACCTTTCAAATACAAGTTTCGAAAAGTGATAAATGTTACTAAATGTCCCCACCTCCCAGTCCGGGGGCAGTGAAGCTGATTTTCAGCCGCAGCTGCTGCACAGGTTGGTTGAAAGGACCAACAGTAATGGCGGCTGCACTACCCACAAGCCCCCGCGCTCCGGCCACTCCTCCAAAGGCACCGGGTCCGCACCGCGCATGCTCAGCACACACACAAACACACACACACACACACACACTGGGACCCTATCAATCATCCTCCGCCCCCTCCCCCCCATACCCCGCCTGCTCGCTGGGCCCCTGAGTTTCAGGCTGCCGCGCCGGCATTTCTTTGTAAACATAGAAACAAAGTAATTTACAGCGCAGAAGGAGGCCATTTCGGCCCATCGTGTCCACGCTGGCCGAAAAAGAGCCACATAGCCCGGTCATCAGCCCTGAAGTTAAATATAAACCTATGTACAATGAACAATGGTGGACAGATAAAGACTACCCGGTCCAACCAGTACGCCCCCCACAACTGCGATACTCCATGTATCGCAACATTCTACTCTCCACAACTCCCAGAGCCATACGCTCTCCAGGGAGAGGCAAAAAAAACAGGTAAAAACTCAGGCCAATCGTAGATCAGAAAAAAATCTGGGAAAATTCCTCTCCGACTGCTCCAGGCAATCGAACCGATTCCAGGAGATCACTCTGGCCATATTAGATTCCCTGAAGTACTTACTATTGTATCTGCACCAGCCAACAAGAGGTTATCCAGTCGAATCCCACTTACCAGCTCAAGTTCCTTAACCCTGCAGGTTATGCTACCTCAAGTGCACATCCATGCACCTTTTAAATGTGGTGAGGGTTTCTGCCTCTACCTCATTTCCAGGCAGTGATGTCGAGACCCCCACAACCCTCTGCGTGAAGAAGCTTTCTTTAAATCCCCTCTAAACCTTCGGTACTGGTGAAGAGCCGCAATCAGAGAGGGAAAGTGAGTTTTCCCCAATATAGATACATAGAAAATAGGAACAGGAGTATGCCGTTCGGCCCATCGAGCCTGCAACGCCATGCAATATGATCATGGCTGATCCTATTATTCAACACCTTATTCCCGCTTTCTCTCATTATCCCTTGATGCCTTTTGCGTGTAGAAATCTATCTATCTCCTTCTTAAATATATTCAATGCCTTGGCCTCCACAGCCATCTGTGGTCGGGAATTCCACAGGTTCACCACCCTGTGAGTAAAGAAATTTCTCCTCATCTCAATCCTAAATTTCCTATCCCGTATCCTGAGAGTGTGACCCCTTGTTCTAGACTTCCCAGCCAGGGGAAACCTCTTCCCCGCATTCGGTGTGTCCAGCCCTGTCAGAATTGTAAATGTTTCAATGAGATCCCCTCTCATTCTTCTAAACTCTAGTGAATACAGGCCTAGTCGACCCAATCGCTCCTCATACGACAGTCCTGCCATCCCAGGAATCAGTCTGGTGAACATTCGTTGCACTCCCTCGAGGACAAGTATATCCTTTCTTGGATAAGGAGGCAAAACTGCACACAATACTCCAGCTGTGGTCTCACCAAAACCCTGTATAACTGTAGTAAGAGATCCTTGCACCTGTACTCAAATCCTGTTGCTGCTTATTGCACCTGCATGTTTGCTTTCAATAACTGGTGTACAAGGACACCCAGGTCCCTTTGTACATTGATATTTCCCAAGCTATCACCATTTAAATAATACGTTGTCTTTATGTTTTTCCTACCAATGAGGATAACGTCACATTTATCCACTTTATAATGCATCTGCCAAGTGTTTGCCCACTCACTAAACCTATCTAAATTGCCTTGCAGCGTCTCTGCATCCTCCTCACAACTCACAACCCCATCTAGTTTTGTGTCGTCAGCAAATTGGAAATATTACATTGATTCCCTCATCCAAACCATTTATATATATATTGTGAATAACTGGGGCCCAAGCACTGATCCCTGTGGTACCCCTCTAGTCACTGCCCGTTACGCCGAAAAAGAACTGTTTATTCATACTCACTGATTCTTGTCAGTTAACCAATCTTCAATCTATGTCAGGATATTACCCCCAATCCTATGTGTTTTAATTTTGTACACTAATCTCAAATTGGCAATTTATCAAAGTCCTTCTGAATATCCAACTCCACTGCATCACCTGGTTCTCGCTTATCTATTCTCAGTTACTTCCTGAAAAACACCAGTAGGTTTGTCAAGCAAGATTTTCCTTTCATAAATCCATGTTGACGTTATCTAATCCCGTTGATATTATCAAAGTGTCCCGTTATCTAATCCTTTATAATAGACTCTAGCATTTTCCACACGACTGATGTTAGACTAACTGGTCTGTACTTCCCTGTTTTCACTCTCCCACTTTTTTAAATAGTGGGGTTACATTTGCCACACTCCAATCTGCAGGAACTGTTCCATAATCTGTAGAATTTTGGAAGATGTCAACCAATGCATCCCTTATTTCCATGGCTACCTCTTTTAGTATTCTGGGATGCAGACCATCAGGCACTGGGGATTTATCTACCTTCCGTCCCATTAGTTTCTCCAGCAATATTTTCTTACTAATAATCATTTCCTTTAAATCCTCTTGCTCCCTAGACCCTTGGTTCCCTAGCATGTCTGGGACGTTATTTGTCTCCTCTTCTGGGAAGACAGAATCGAAGCCTTTATTTAGTTGTTCTGCCGTTTCCTTTTTCCGCATTATAAATTCTCCGGTTTCTGACTGTAAAGGACCTACATTTGTCTTCACTAATCTTTTTTTCTTTTTACATACTTGTAGAAACGTTTGCAGTCGGTTTTTATGTTTCTTGCAATTTACTCCCATACTTTAGTTTTATGCTCTTAAATCAATCTTTTGGTCCTTTTTTGTTGAATGCTAAACTTTTCCCAATCCTCAGGCTTGCTACTTTTAATGGCAACTTCGTATGACTTCTTTTTAGATCTAATACCATCCTTAATTTCTTTTGTTAGCCATGGTTGGGTCACTTTTACTTTTGTGTTTATGCGCCAGAAAGGAATGTATAAATGTGACAAATCACGCATTCGTTCCTTAAATGATAGACATTGCATATCCACCACCATGCCTTTTAATGAATCTGCACATTCTATCATAGCCAATTCATTTCTCATACCTTCGTAGTTTGCTTTGTTTAGATTTAGGACCCTAATTTCGGATTGGACTACTTCACTTTCCATTTAATAAAGAATTCAATCATGTTATAGAAACACAGAAACATAGCAAATCGGTGCAGGAGTAGGCCATTCGGCCGTTCGAACCTGCACCATCATTGAATAAGATCATGGCTGATCATTCTCCTCAGTACCCCTTTCCCGCTTTCTCTCCATACCCCTTGCTCCATTTAGCCGTAAGGACCATATCTAACTCCCTCTTGAATATATCCAATGAACTGTCATGAACAACTCTCTGCTTTAGAGAATTCCGCAGATCAACAACTCTCTGAGTGAAGACGTTTCTCCTCATCTCAGTCCTAAATGGCTTACATCTTATCCTTAGACTGTGTACCCCTGGTTCTGGACTTTCCCAACATCGGTAACAGTCTTCCTGCATCTAACCTGTCCAGTCCCGTCAGCATTTTATATATATCCATGAGATCCACTCTCATCCTTCTAAACTCCAGTGAATACAGGCCTGGTCGATCCAGTCTATCCTCATATGTCTGTCCTGCCATCCCGGGAATCAGTCTGGTGACTCTTTGCTACACTCTCTCAATAGCAAGAACGTCCTTCCTCAGATTAAGAAACCGAAACTGAACACAATATTCCAGGTGAAACCTCACCAAGGCCCTGTACAAGTGCAGTAAGACCTCCCTGCTCCTATACTCAAATCCCCTAGCTATGAAGGTCAACATGGCATTTACCTTCTTCACCGCCTGCTGTTCCTGCATGCCAGCTTTCATTGACTGATGTACCAAGACACCCATTTCTCGTTGCACCTCCACTTTTCCTAATCTGCCGCCATACAGATAACATTCTGCCTTCGTGTTCTTGCCACCAAAGTGCATTACCTCACATTTATCCAAATGATACTGCATCTGCCGTGCATTTGCCCACTCACCTAACCAGTCTAAGTCAGCCTGCAGCCTCTTAGCATTCTCCACAAATCTCACACCGCCACCCAGCTTAGTGTCATCTGCAAACTTGGAGATATTACACTCAATTCGTTCATCTAATCATTGATGTACATTGTAAATAGCTGGGGTCCCAGCACTGAGCCCTGCGACATCCCACCAGTCACTGCCTGCTATTCTGAAAAGGACCCGTTTATCCCGACTCTTTGCTTCCTGTCTGGAAACGAGTTCTCTATCCACATCAGTACATTACCTCCAATACCTTGTGCTTTAATTTCGCACACGAATCTCTTGTGTGGGACTTTGTCAAAATCTTTTGAAAGTCCAAATACACCACGTCCACTGGTTCTCCCTTGTCCACTCTACAAGTTACATCCTCAAAAAATCCAGAAGATTTGTCAAGCCTGATTTCCCTTTCATAAATCCATGCTGACTTGGACCGATCCTATCATTGCTTTCCAAATGCGCTGCTATTTCATCTTTAATAATTGATTCCAACATTTCCCCCACTACTGATGTCAGGCTAACCGGTTTATAATTACCTGTTTTCTCTCTCCCCGTCACTCTTCCCTAAAGGACTCCGCACAACAAGACTTAATTAATCGCTTCTCATTGCACAATACCTAATCTGTTGTGATGGTAAATGGTATGTTGGCCTTCATAGCTAGGGGATTTGAGTATAGGAGCAGGGAGGTCTTATTGCACTTGTACAGGGCCTTGGTGAGGTTTCTCCTGGAATATTGTGTTCAGTTTCGGTCTCCTAATCTGAGGAAGGACGTTCTTGCTATTGAGAGAGTGCAGCGAAGGTTCACCAGACTGATTCCCGGGATGACAGGACAGACATATAAGGAGAGACTGGATCGTCCGAGCCTGTATTCACTGGAGTTTAGACGGATGAGAGTGGATCTCATGGAAATATATAAAATTGGGTATGGTGCCTGTTTCCGCATAGGCTGCTCAACATACAGGTCGAAAGAAAACACCTCGTATACACTCCAGGAATTTATCTTCCACGGTATTATTGCTAATTTGGTTTGGCCTGTCTAAATGCAGGTTAAAGTCACCTACGTTTACTGTAGTACCCTTGTTACACGCATCTCTAATATCCCGTTTGATGCCATCCCCGACATTACCACCATTGTTTAGAGGCCTATAGA
Organism: Pristiophorus japonicus; assembly: GCF_044704955.1. Classification (NCBI taxonomy): domain Eukaryota; kingdom Metazoa; phylum Chordata; class Chondrichthyes; family Pristiophoridae; genus Pristiophorus; species Pristiophorus japonicus. Next base: position 51,536,266 of record NC_091999.1, read on the forward strand.
TAACTTCCACCAATGTTTCCTGCCCCTTGGTGTTGCCTAGCTCCACCTAGACTGATTCTACATCTTGATTTTCTGAGCCAATATCCTTTCTCATTCTTAATCAGATTTCATCCTTTATAACAACGCCACATCACCCCCTTTTCCATTTTGCGAAATATCGAATATCCTGGGCGATCGAATTCACAGCCCTGATCACCCTGCAACCATGTGCCGTAATTGCAACTATATCGTATCCACTTACATCTATTTGCGCTGCTAATTCATGTACCTTATTACGGATGCTTCGTGCACTCAGATACAGTGCTTTTAGATTAGTAATTTTAGCATCATTAGACATCTTAACATTATTTTGTACTATAGCCCTATTTGTCTCATCGCTATTTTTTCTTATCTGGACCCTATTTGCGAGATCAGTTTTTTGTTTGTATGCTCTATCCCTTCCTGACGTAAACTGTGTATCATTACCACAGTCAGTTTCCTGCATTGCTTCCTTTTCTTTTCTCTAGCATTCTGGATTTCACTTTATTGTGAACCTCTCCCCCATTATGTACTTTAAAGCCCTATCTACCTCCCTGGTTATTCGATTCACGAGAATTGTGCTCCCAGCATAGTTCAGGTGTAGTCTGTCCCCACGGAACAGCTCTCTTTCTCGAGTTTTGCTGCCAGTGCCCCAAGAATCGAAACTCACTTCTTCGACACCAACCTCTGAGCCACGTATTCATCTCCCTGATTCGACTGACCCGATGCCAGTTTGCTCGTGGCTCAGGTAATAATGCAGAGATTATTAGCTTTGTGGTTCTGTTTTCCCATTTAGTACCTAGCTGTTCAAACTCTCTCAGCAGAAACTCTTTCTTAGTCCTACCTATGTCATTAGTACCGACGTGCAACACGACAAATGGACCCTCCCCCTCCCACTAAAACTACTTCTCCAGCCCGGAAGAGTTGTCCGTTATCCTAGCACCGGGTATGAAACAAAATCTTCGGGACCCATGCTCTAGGTTGCAGAGAACCCTCTCTATCCCCCTAAAATTAATGTTCCCTACCACAACCACTTTCATAGAATAATAGAAACATAGAAAATAGGTGCAGGAGTAGGCCATTCGTCCCTTCTAGCCTGCACCACCATTCAATGAGTTCATGGCTGAACATGCAACTTCTGTACCCCATTCCTGTTTTCTCGCCAAACCCCTTGATCCCCCGAGTAGTAAGGACTACATCTAACTCCTTTTTGAATATATTTAGTGAATTGGCCTCAACAACCTTTTGTGGTAGAGAATTCCACAGTTTCGCCACTCTCTGGGTGAAGAAGTTTCTCATCATCTCGGTCCTAAATGGCTTACTGCTTATCCTGAGACTGTGACCACTGGTTCTGGACATCCCCAACATTGGGAACATTCTTCCTGCATCTAACCTGTCTAAACACATCAGAATTTTAAACGTTTCTATGAGGTCCCCTCTCATTCTTCTGAACTCCAGTGAATACAAAGCCCAGTTGATCCAGTCTTTCTTGATAGGTCAGTCCAGCCATCCCGGGAATCAGTCTGGTGAACCTTCGCTGCACTCCCTCAATAGCAAGAATGTCCTTCCTCAAGTTTGGAGACCAAAACTGTACACAATACTCCAGGTGTGCCCTCACCAAGGCCTTGTACAGCTGTAGCAACACCTCACTGCCCCTGTACTCAAATCACCTCGCTATGAAGGCCAACATGCTATTTGATTTCTTAACCGCCTGCTGTACCTGCATGCCAACCTTCAGTGACTGATGTATCATGACACCCACTTCTCGTTGCACCTCCCCTTTTCCTAATCTGTCACCATTCAGATAATAGTCTGTCTCTCTGTTTTTTCCACCAAAGTGGATAACCTCACACTTATCCACATTATACTTCATCTGCCATGCATTTGCCCACTCACCTATCCTATCCAAGTCGCTCTGCAGCCTCATAGCATCCTCCTCACAGCTCACACTGCCACCCAGCTTAGTGTCATCCGCAAATTTGGAGATATTACATTTAATCCCCTCGTCCAAATCATTAATGTACAATGTAAACAGCTGGTGCCCCAGCACAGAAACTTCCCTCCCTCCCCCTTCCTCCCTCCCTCCCCCTTCCTCCCTCCCTCCCTCTTCCTCCCTCCCTCTTCCTCCCTCCCTCTTCCTCCCTCCCTCTGCCCCGCTCCCGCTCCCTCACTCTGCCCCGCTCCCGCTCCCTCCCTCTGCCCGCTCCCGCTCCCTCCCTCTGTCCTGCATCTTCCCTCCTACCCCGCTCCCTCCCTCTGCCGCGCTCTCTGATGTTGCCCCGCACAAAGATGGCGTGTTCTTTCCTCTTTACTCACCTGACTTGAACGGCGTTATGCACCACGGTGCATTGGTTAATCTGCTATTCCACCCCGCAGTCTGCACCCTTGTCCACAAGCGTTTCAAGAACTTCAAATCTATTGGAGAAGTGCAGGGACTGAGGCTCCAGCAATACTAACTCCTGGATCCCCGTACCTGCCTCACTCGCAGTCACACCCTCCTGTCCCTGACTACGTGCCAATTCTAAAGTATTTAATTTACACGGTGTAGCTGCCTCCTGGAGGAAAAGGTCCTGGTAACTTGCTCCTGTCCTGATGTCTCGCGATGTCTGCAGCTCGGACTCCAGCTCCTCAACTTGGAGTCGAATTTTGTCGATTCGCAGACACTTACCGCAGATGTAATCGCCCTGGACCAAAACTTCCAGAATCTCCCACATATTGCAGCAGCTCCTGTTTCACCATTATTTAATTTAATGAATTAGTTTAATGTTAATCAAATTATTGACCATATATTCTTTATTCAATTAGTTAAACAAATATAGTCAGTTTTTAGAATGCAGTTATATGCTATATGTTAATTCAAATTAAAAATTTATCCCGCTATCACTACCAATCATGTACCTGCCTTACCTGTGATGTCACATAGCAGAGTTCTCCCCATCCGGAGCCGTGCAATCTCCTGGGAGAGGCAAAAAAACAGATAAAAACCCAGGCCAATTGCGGAATAAATCTGGGAAAATTCCTCTTGGTCCCGAACAGGTGATGTAAATGAGCCCAGGAAATCACACTGGCCGTCTTAAATTCCTTGAATTTGCAGATCTGCTTTTCTCCCCACTCCCGGGACTCAGTCTACTCCCGCAAATGAAATTGCCAAAGGTAGCCTTGAAGAAATGTTGATAGAGTGTTTTCATTCAACAGTATGTTACAGAACCAATCAGGTAGCAAGCTATCCTGGATCTGGTACTGTGTAATGAGTTAGGATTAATAAATGATCTCGTAGTAAGGGATCCTCGAGGAAAGAGTGATCATGGAAGGATTGAATTTTAAATTCAGTTGGAGGGTGAGCAAGTTGGATATCAAACCAATATCCTGAAGTTAAATGAAGGCGATTAGAATGGTATGAAGGCAGAATTGGAAAAGTGGACTGGAAAAATAGATTAAAATGTAAGATGGTTGATAAGCAGTGGCAGACATTTAAGGAGATATTTCATAAGTCTCAAGAAAAATTTATTCCCGTGAAAAGAAAAGACATTAAGAGAAGGGAGAAGCATCGTGTCTAATTAAGGCAGTAAAGGACGGTATAAAATTGAAAACAATGGTATACAAAGTGGCCAAGATTGGTGGGAGGCGAGAGGATTGGGAATTTAAAAATCCAAGAAAGTACGATTAAAAAATTAATAAAGAAAGGGAAGATAGAATATGAGAGTAAACTAGCAAGACTTGTTAAATCAGATAGTAAGAGCTCCTACAGGTACATAAAAAGTAAGAGAGTAGCTAAAGTAAACGTTGTCCCTCAGAGGATGAGACTGGGGAATTAATAATCGGGAACAGGGAAATAGTGGAGATTTTAAATATATATTTTGTATCGGTCTTCACGGTAGCAAACAATAAAAACATCGCAATGATGGACAATCAAGGGGCTTAGGGGAGGGAGGAACTTAAAACAATCTCTATCACTAAAGAAAAAGTATTTGGTAAAATAATGGGACTAAAGGTAGACAAGTCACCTGGAACTGATGGCTTGCATCCTAGGGTCTTAAAATAAGTGTCTGCAGAGATAGTGGATATATTGGTGGTAATCTACGAACATTCCATCGAATGCGGAGAGGTCCCAATGGATTTGAAAACTGCAAATATAACGCCCCTATTTTAAAAAGGAGATACACAGAAAGCAGGGAACTATGGACCATTCAGTCTAACATCTGTCGTTTGGAAAATGCTGGAGTCCATTATTAAGGAAGCACGAGCAGGACATTTGGAAAAGCATAATATGGTCATGCAGAGTCAGCATGGTTTCATGAAAGGGAAATCACATTTGACAAATGTGCTGGAGCTCTTTGAGGGTGCAACACGCAGGGTAGAAGGCTGGATAATGGGGAACCAGTGGATGTCATGTATTTGAATTTCCAGAAGACATTCGATAAGGTTACTGCATAAGGGGCTTTGGCAATGTATAATCCGGTTGGCAAACGGTACCTAGTGGGGTGCCTCAAGGATCAGTGTCGGGGCCTCAAATATTTACAATTTACATTATTGACGTGGATGAAGGGACCGAGTGTAATGTAGCCAAGTTTGCTGATGATACAAAGATGTTTGGAAAAGCAAGTTGTGAGGAGGATACAAAAGATCTGCAAAGGGACATAGACAGACTAACTGCGTGGGCAAGCATTTGTTGAATGGAGTATAACATGGGTAAGTGTGAGGCGATCCACTTTGGCAGGAAAAAAAAAAAAAAAATACTATTTAAATGGTGAGAAGTTACAAAATTCTGCAGGAGAGCGGGACCTGGGGTCCATGTGCATGAAACAAAAAAGATAAGTATACAACTGCACAGGTTACAGTGAGGCCACACCTGGAGGACTGTGTCCAGTTTTATTGTCCTTATTTAATTAAGCATATTTTGCATTGGAGGCAGTTCAGAGAAGGTTCACTCGTTTTATTCCTGAGATGAAGGGGTTGACTTCTGAAGAAAGATTGAGAAGGTTGGGAATTTACTAATTGGAGTCTAGAGGAATGAAAAGTCATCTTAATGAAACGTATAGGATTTTGAGGGTCCTCGACGAGGTAAATGCAGAGAGGATGTTTCACCTCGTGGGGAAATCTACAACTAGGGGGCATACTTTTAGAATAATGATCGCCCATTTGGAAGTCAGATGAGAAGGAATTTCTTCTATCAGAGGCTTGAAAATCTGTGGCATTCTCTGCCCCTGAGAATCCAACCTTGATCTTCAAATGTAGTCACTGCAATGTTTGCAATATTAGAGGGCAGCATCGCTCCACCAATTGAACTAATGTAATACACACAGTCCAATCATCTTGGCGATGGTTCCCTTAACCGAGACTAGTATATTTTTCTGTGGCATTATATGAGCGCAGTTCATGTTGATGGAGCACCATCAACATAACAATGATTAAAGGACCATCAGACTGTTTTCCATGGGAGGCGTTTCTTGTTTTAGTTCAGTTATCTACTGGTGGAGTGCTGCACTATCAGAGGCGCCCTCCTGCACTCCAGTCCACTACTGGTGGAACGTTGCATTGTCTGAGGCGCCCTCCTTCACTGCAGTTCACTACTGGTGGAGCGCTGTACTGCCTCAGGCGCCCATCTTCACTGCAGTTCACTACTGGTGGAGTGCTGCACTGTCAGAGGCACCCTCCTTCACTCAGGTCACTACTGGTGGAGCGCTGTACTGTCTGAGGCACCCTCCTTGACTGCAGTTCACTACTGGTGGAGAGCTGCATTGTCAGAGGCACTCTCCTTCACTCCAGTTCACCACTGGTGGAGCGCTACATTGTCGGAGTCGTCCTCTTTCCAAGTTAGTGCTTGATCAGAGATTGCCTCGACCTTCTCTTCACATTCATGGTCGGTCAAATATAGGGCTATTTCAAGAAGAACATGGTGCTCTCGGTGTCCGCACGAGTATTGCCACACCAGCCAACATGAGCAAAACAATTTACCAGCTGCTGCGTGAAAAATTGCGGCTAATTTTCCTACACGTGCTCTTTACTAAAAGTGTGTAAATGTAAAACACTTGGTACATTTCTCACAGATAGAATGCAACGCTGTTTTAATAGATATTAAAGAGATATTTTAATTTAAAATGAGTGTTTCCAGTTCAAATATATATTGCAATACACGTTTCCACTCAAACCGGGAAAGGTTGAACGGATCAGTGCTCGGGGCACCGCTCCCACTGAATCAATGGAATTGAGAAATCAAAGGAGCAGCATTATTATAAAAACATAAGAACATTAGAAATAGGAGCAGGAGTAGGTCCTTTGGCCCCCGACCCTGCTCCGTCATTTAATAACATCATGGATGATCTGATCATGGACTCAGCTCCGCTCATTTCCCGCTCGCCAAAACCCTGTATTCCCTTGTCGCTCAAAAATTTGCCTATCTCCACCTTAAATACATTCATTAACCTAGCCCTCACAGCTCTCTGGGTCAGATAATTCCACAGATTTTCAACCTCATCTCAGTTTTTAATGATCGGTCCCTTATTCTGAGACGATGCCGCTTAGTTTTGTGCCGCAATGAGTGAAAATATCCTCTCTGCATCCTTCTTGTCGAGCCTCCTCATTGTCTGATATATTTCAATAAGATCACATCTCACTGTGGGACCCCAGCTATTTACAATCTATATTAATGACTTATGGGGTAGCGTGTGCCAATTATACCCATCTCTCTGATCATAATACAAGCAAGATTTTGGATTAGCAGAGGCACCACCTTCAAACTTCCTGGACCCGACCGTACCCATTAACACCCGAAGCTGAGGTAGAGGTCTGTCAGATAGTGCAGGAAATAGAGGAGCAAAGTGAATTGAAGCAGGTAATAGCCTCCACTAATTTACCTGTGTGGCCGCTAAAAAAACCCGACAGGTCTTACCGACTGATTATCGATTTTGCCACGTTGAATAAGGCGACTCCCCCAGAACACACAATAGTGGCAAGTCCGGCCACAATTTTTAATGGCCTGGATCCAGACCATAAGATATTCACCGTGCTGGATATAGCGAATGGAACATGGGCCATACCCTTGGACAAAGAGTCGCAAGGAAAATTTGCCTTCATGGTAAAGAGAAAACAATACACATGGCCAGAGTACCACATGAATTCCATAACAGTCGGAGCATACTTCATCGAATATTGTCAGGGATGTTGGAATCAGTAGACGTAGGAGAAGAAAGGATCAAAGTAACATCTCTAGAATACATAATATCGTAAGGGAAGAGACAGATGCCCGCGGACAGAAAGGAAGCAATTCAATCAATTCCCAGGCCAGGAACCGTGAAAGGGGTCAAGCAGGTACTAGGGCTATTCAACTGCTGCAGAAATTTTATTCCCGAATATGTCGAGATGGCTAACCTATACAGGACCAGGTAAAACCATCCCAAGAGCCAGTAAACTGAAGCCCAGATCAAGAAGCTGCATGTGTGCAGTTAAACAAGCTCTCACAAGTGCTCCAGCCCTGTGACTATCAGACCAGAATAGGCCTTTTCACGTCTATACCTACCATATTAACCATCATTATAACGCGTTAGCGATTCAATTACATGGGGACAGGCAAATACCAGTGGCATATTACTCAGATAAATCGCAACCTGTAGCTGTAGGACTGTCCAGGTGCGTTGCTGCCCCAGTCTGTGCGACTTGGGCCATCAGAGTTAGCGAACCAATAATAATGTCAGGATGCATTATTCTACATACCCAGCATACCTTTGTAGAATTACTTAACACTGGAAGGCTAAAAACGATGCACAAAGAGCAAGTTGGGAATCAATGCTCTTACTTCCCCAATGGGACGGTAACAATAATAAAAGACGCCTGTAACGCCCCTGCAGGGTGGATCATTACAGAGAGAGAGGAACATCAGTGTACCCCAACAGAAGAAGACGAGGGAAGTAGTCAGGCAAGTGAAACACCGCTTGAGGAGGCAGACATGGATCTATATGTAGATGGAGCTCGGTGTGATATCAATGGCACACCAAGGACGTGATGGGCCATGGTAGTGAGCAGCGGACAGGTCAAAGGGGAAGGACGGTTAGAAGAGAGTCTATCAGCTCAAGTGGTTGAATTAGTGGCTCTCACTCTGAGGATAGCTAAAGGAAAAAGTGTAAACATCTATACAGGCAGTGAATATGCTTTTGGAGTATTGCATGATTATATGATAGCCTGGAGCAGGTGTAGTTGCATGACCTTTGGAGGAGCACCGATTAAAAATGAGATTGTTAAGCACCTAGTGAAAGCCTCCCTCTTACCCCAGGAGTGTTCGATATTAACGATCAAAGAGCACATAAAAATTAATGATCAGTATCAACAGGGGAATGCATGGACAGATGAAGCAGCAAAGCGAGTGACAGAGACAGGTACACTGGCCGGGGAAGCCCAAGGCGGAGCATGTATAATCGGACCTGAGGAAGTAAACATGCTTAAGTTACAGGAACCGGAGGAGTGGAAGCAGAGATGGGCCCAACAAGGGACCGACAGGATATGGAGGAAGGATGGCAATGTACTGGCCCGGTATGCACTCAGGGGAGCCTATTAAATTCATACTGCGGGTATTTCCATACAGGTAGAAACAACATGATAAGCTCGATCTCCAGATGCTGGTGGTGGAAGGGATTGAGTAGAGATATAGGGGGCCACTGTCGAAGGCGCTTGATAAACATAAAATACAACCCAGGGGGAAAGTAAAGATCAGAATGGGACATCAGCCCCGACCGAAAGGACCTTGGGAAAACTTGCAGTTACATTTTACTAGTCAGTTACCCAGCAACAAGGGGAAGGCATGCTGCTTAGTTATAATAGACCAGTTTACGAAGTGAGTGAAAGCTTTTGCCACTTGAAATTGTTCAGCAAAAACCATGTCCAGGATCCTAGCAGAAGAAATAATGGCACTACAGCTGAACTCACATCAAGGTACACAATTCACAGGGAAGATAATGAAACAGGCCTGCGCTTAGGGATTAGGCAAAAATATCCCATATCAAGGAGACTGGAAAGGGATGGATAGATGGCATACCCCGCGGACAAATGAAGCTCAAGGCAACCCCTAGTCGGACGACAGGACTGATACATTTTGAAGTAAATAAAATACAGGAAATGGAAATTTGTAATGGAACTCTGTAAGCAGTTACATGATGTAAAGACACAGGCTAGAGATTAGCAAATCAAGGATTTAGAGAACGATACTAAGAAACAGAAGGTCCAACCACCCCAAATAGGCAGCCAGGTGATTACTCCAGAGAGGTCCAGGCTGGCACCCAAATGGACCGGACTCTATCAGGTAATAATGGTAAGTTATGATAGTTATAAGGAGTATCGGCAAGTGGAAACACTGGAACCAATTAAAAAAGCATGCTCACTAACTAACCGGTGACGACCGGGAAATATTGCTTTTTGCTGGACTCTGGTGCTCGTGGAAACAACGTGGGGTAAGGTAGCCTCATATCAAGGACAACAGACTGAGGGGTGGCAAGGCCTGTATTACAGGAACTCGGGCGACATTAGTTTAATAAAGAATCAAAAACACTAATGGTGACGGATGGAGCAACAGTAGACTTAAATAACGGACATAAAACAAGGTAACAAGGAAACGAAATAACATTGGGTATGGGCCAATAATACGGGACCATAATTAGTGGGAATAAGACCGCGGTGTGTTTTATAATCAGGAGGGACAAACATACTGCACCCGGGGAAGGGGGTGCAGATTTCACTCAACATCTATGAATGGTGGTGGAGGGATATCTCCATGGATAAACCCACCAACACGGCCCCACCCACTACTTTAGCAACATTGAGCACTACCAGTACCTTGACCATCACACACCCAGCGCCACAAACGTGCCCAACTCTGAACGCTGGGGCAAAAGAGAAATTAATAAGGCAGACCAAGGATAAGATACACTTCAGGGTACGTCAGCTAATTATTACTGTATTCCTAAATTTAAACAATATAACTACCCCCCAACATCTGCGGGTTAAAAAGTGTAAAAAGTATAAACCTAACCCTGCGAGCGCTTAAAGGCACTGAATCAAAAACCATGAAGATTAATGTGGAAAAAGGGACAGGTAAAAAACGGGACAGGGGAAAAAGAGGGATACTAGAAATGGTACGCCGCGGGATACACTGTAGGATACCCGGCGGGATACACGGCGGGTGTAGCGACACTATAGATCTACATACGATAGATGATTGAGTTAACGCCCTATCACGAACCTTACAGGGATTGCTGGAAAGGGATCAGGATAATGAAAAGATACAGGCACAACTGGGTAATGGCGCAGAAAGGGAATTGTTACAGAGGCCCACACATTGCGAGACCACGCCAGAATTTAAATGAATAGAGAAAAACGGAAGTTAAGTAAAACCATACAGACAGAACGAGTACGTACAGGATATGGAGCATGGTTGCTCAATGGAATACAACATAACATAGAGCAGCTTCAGAATGGAAAGGTGCCGGATTGGATAACACTCGATATATTTACCAACTGGACCTTAGTCAAAAACATGACTCATGCCTGCGAGATGTAGAGAAACAGTCATGCTTGGGTCCCAAAGGCCAGCTGTGTATCCGGACATTTAAATAGATTTTGTATTATCTATACGACATATGAGATGACAAGGCAAGATCCTCTACAGCAAACAATGTAGGAGAAATAAGGAATCAAACTCGCACACGGTACCATGACAAATCAGAAATGTAACTGAGGAGAACAACAGTACGACGAGTCTCAGCAAATATAGATTGTTATAAAAATAACCAGGTTGCTTTATGTCGAGATCCACTACGAATGATCAAAGATGACTGTGGATATAACCAAGTGGACGGATGCACCTTGAGTATCACCCCGCTAACACATTACTACTAAATTACCGCTGTTCCACGAGGTTATGGAGATTGATGTGTGAGCACCACGGCAACTGAAATGAAGAAAGGAACATCTCATGCACCATTATGGATATTGACCTCGGCTTTACTTCAACTTGACGAGACAGATATAAACGTATTTATTATAACCCCTGAGCTAAAGGAGGAAAGATCGATGGGACAATGATGGACATTACCTGAGGAGGTTATGCGAAGGCCATCGGGCCATAAGGAAAACCGATAATCGAACTGAAAGAGAAACAAACTAGACTGAAATGGATATCCCAGGCGGGGCAGAAATTCGGCTTTCATCCGAAAGTCAACAGCTTTAACAATGCAAAATTCCCCAAGTACTGCAATTGAGTGTCAGCCAAGATGATGTGCTCAAGTCTGAGGAGTAGGACTTACACACACAACCTCCTGATTCAGTCGAGAATGGAGTCACTGAACCAAAGCCGATACCAAAGTTCACAACCGTATTATTTTCCACAATTCTTTTAAAAAGTTCAAAAGGACATACCAAATTCATGGTGATGATTTCCATAGACAGTTGCACATACACAGAGACATACATACAGATAGACATACACAGACACACACACAATAACCAAAAATATACACTCATCAACATAGAAACATAAAAACATAGAAATTAGGTGAAATAATCAGTCATTCGGCCCATCCAGCCTGCACCACCATTCAATAAGATCATGGCTGAACATTCAACCTCAGTTCCCCATTTCCTGCTTTCTTTCCATACCCCTTAATCCCTTTAGCCGTAAGGGCCATATCTAACTCCCTTTTGAATATATCTAACAAACTAGCCTCAACAACTTTCTGCGGTAAAGAATTCCACAGGTTAAGCACTCTCTGAATGAAGAAGTTTCTCCTCATCTCGGTCCTAAATGATTTACCCCTTATTCTTAGACTGTGATCCTTGATTCTCGAACTCCCCAACAACAGGAAGATTCTTCCCGCCTCTAAGCTGTCCAATCTCGTCATAATTTTATATGTTTCTATGAGTTGCCCTCTCATTCTTCTAAACTCCAGCCAGCCCAGTTGATCCAGTCTCTCTTCATATGTCAGTCCTGTCATCCCCATAATCAAGCTGTTGAAGCTTCGCTGTACTCCCTCAATTGCAAAAACGTCCTTCCTCAGATTTGGAGAACAAACTGACCACAATATTCCAGGAGTGGCCTCACCAAGGCCCTGTACAACTGCAGTAAAACCTCCCTGCTCCTATACTCAAATCCCCTCGCTATGAAGGCGAACATGCCATTTGCCTTCTTCACCGCCTGCTGCACCTGCATGCCCACTTTCAATGACTGATGTACCATGACACCCAGATCAATATATACACAGAGTACCTTAGACAAATAGAGGGATAGACAGGCAGGGTCATTATCGGTACTTTGGCTGGCTTTTGCTTTTTTCTATCAGTTTGTATCGTAATATTGCAGATTAATGAAAGCAAGAAATCAGCGGCTGTGTTAAAAGGTGTGGGACGTTGTTCCATCTATCTGAAAGTCACTTTTGCAGGAACCTGGTTAAATTGTCAAACAGAATGAAATATGCTGAGAAACGTAGTCGGCAGGATTCAAATCTGCACGGGGAAACCACAATGGATTTTTAGTCCATCGTCTTAACTACTCTGCCATGACTACTGGTCCGCTGCCTCTTTCAATGTTACTCAGATAAAACTCAGTCATCCATCACTGTGCAGCAGACGGCCACAGAATCCTGAAACAGTCTCCGTTTGCTAAAAATCTGGAAGAGGCAATCTGCTCTTGCTGTATTTTTACTGTTCTATATTACTCTGGAACTTTTTAACATGAATCTACACCAAGAAACAAAAATAAAATTATGCATTTTGAAAAAAACTGCCGCTTTGTTGGGGAATTGAACCTCGGTCTCTCGCGTGACAGGCAGGAATACTCACCACTATACTAACGAGGAACTGAAGAAACAAGCTCTGTCAGAGCCGGAATCGAGCTGTGAATAGAACTGGACACCATTAGAAGCCGATCGACACATTGAGAGACAGAGACAAACCGACAAACAGGGAGAGACAGACAGCGAGATCGAGACAACGAGAGACAGAAAGTGTGAATCTGAGAAGGAGAGGCAGACTGAGTGAGAAAAAGACTCAAACACACATATCCAGAGATGTGTGTGTGTGCTCTGTAAAGAGAGAGAGGGAAAGAGTGAGAGAAAGACAGTGATAAATACAATTACAAGGAGAGAGACAGATAGAGAGAGGGAGAGAGACAGATCGACAGAGAGACAGAGATAGAAACAGAAAATGATGGAAATACTCAGCAGGTTAGAGACAAGAACTAACAGAGACAGGTCAAAAGAGACAGACAGACAGAGACATAGACAGACAGAAATGATGGGGAAGAGAGAGACAGACAAACAAAGAGATTGAGAGAATGCCATTGGAACAGAATTGGACACCGTGAGAAAGAGACAGACACATTGAGAGACAGAGACAAACAGGGAAACAGGGAGAGACAGACAGTGATATAGAGAGAAAGAGAGACAGAAAGTTCAGACTGAGAGGGAGGGTCAGACTGAGTGAGACAAAAACTCAAACACATACATACACATAGATGTGTTTGCGTGCTCCATAACGAGAGGGAGGCAAATAGTTTTGGAATGACAGAGAAAAATACAGGGACAAAGAGAGAGACAAAGAGGGAGACAGAGAGAAAGACAGATAGAGAGAGAGAGATAGACACAAAAACAGAAAATGATGGAAATACTCTACAGGTTTGAGACAGGGACTAACAGAGACAGGCAAAGACATGGACAGACAGAGATGATGGGAAAGACAGAAACAGTCAGACAGAGTCTGAGAGAATCCCATTGGAACAGAACTGGACACCATGAGAAAGAGACAGATTGAGAGACAGAGACAAACAGAGAAACAGAGTGAGTCAGAGAGAGGCAGACTGAGAGAGACAAAGACTCAAACACACAAACACATACAAAGCTCTCTAAAAAGAGAGAGAGAGGCAGACACTGAGCGACACAGATACATTTCACAATTTCATTTCATTATCGGCTCAGAGTGTCACAGAGTTACAGAAAAATACAGATTCAAAAGTTTAAAATTGGGTATCACTGAGCAGAATGGGAAGCAATCTGTGTTAAATTAAGAAGTTACCAGAACCGGGGTTTGAACCCACGCGGGTATCAAACCATCAGATCGCAAGTCCGACACATTCAACACTCATCCTTCCTCGTGCTGTCAGTAGCTGGATTCTGTGTCTATGAGGATCTGGGCTCTAACTCCACCCCCACAGGCACACACATGCACATAGGTTTTCAGTGAGCATTTTCGAACATTTTTAGTAATATTGACACGGGGGCAACTCTCCTATTCTGTTTCGACTAATGCTCTGGAAACTTTCACATCCACCCGAGTGTGCAGACGGAGCTTCAATTTAACATTTCATCCGAAGGTCAACAGCTTCAACAATGCAAAATTCCCCAAGTATTACATTTAAGTGTCAGCCAAGATTATTTGTTCAAGCCTCAGGAGTGGGACTTGAACACACAAACTCCTCATTCAGTCGAGAATGCTGCCACTGAACCAAAGTTCACAACCGTATTATTTTACCCAATTATTTTTTTTTTTAAAGTTCCAGGACATGCCAAATTCACAGTGATGATATCCACAGACAGTTGCACATACACAGTGACATACATACAGAGAGACAGACACAGAGACACACACACACACAACCAAAAATATACACGCACCGACGGACATGCACAGAGTGCCTTAGATATTTCGGGGGATAGACAGGCAGAATCAATGTCGCTAATTTGGCTGATTTTTGCGTTTTTCTATCCGTATGTATCGTGAATATTGCAGATAAATGAAAATGAGAAAAAAAATGTCCGTGTTGAAATGTGTGGGTCGTAATTCCACCTAACTCAGGAACAGTTTTGCAGGTATCTGATTAAATTGTGAAATGGAATATAAAATACTGAGATCTGTAGTTGACAGGATTTGAACCTGCGCGATGAAACCCCAATAGAATTCTCGTCCATCACCTTAACCACTCGGCCACGACTACAGGTTCGCTAGCTCTTTAAATGTTACTCAGATAAAACTCAGTCATCCATCTCTATGCAGCAGACAGCCAAAGAATCCTGAAACAGTCTCCGTTTGCTCAAAAACTGGAAGAGGCAATCTGCTCTTGCTGTATTTTTACTGTTCCATATTACTCTGGAACTTTTTATCATGAATCTATGCCAAGAAACAAAAGTAAAATTCTGCATTTTGAAAAAACTGCCTCCCCGTCGGGGAATTGAACCCCCGTCTCCAGCGTGATGGACGGGGATACTCACCACTATACTAACGAGGAACCGATAAATATGAGCTCTGTCAGAGCTGGAATCCAGCTGTGAACAGAACTGGGCACCATGAGAAGCCGACAGACACGTTGAGAGACAGAGACAAACCGACAATCAGGGAGAGACAGACAGCGAGATAGAGACAATGAGAGACAGAAAGTGTGAGTCTGAGAAGGAGAGGCAGACTGAGTGAGAAAAAGACTCAAACACACACATATCCAGGTGTGGGACGTTATTCCACCTATCTCAGGATCACTTTTACAGAAACCTGGTTAAATTGTGGAATGGAAAATGCTGAGATCCGTCGTCGGCAGGATTGGAACTTGCACTGGGAAACCCCAATGTATTTGGGGTCCATCATCGTAACCACTCGGCCACGACTACTGGGTTTCTGCCGCGTTAAATGTTACTCAGATTAAAACGCAAGCATCCGTCTCTCTGCAGCAGAAGGACACAGAGTCCTGAAAAAGTCTCCGTTTGCTAAACCTCTGAAAGAGATAATCTCCTCTTGCTGTATTTTTACTATTTGAGATTGCTCCAGAACTTTTTAACATAAATCTATACAAAGGAACAGATGTAAAATTCTACATTGTTGAAAATGCTGCCTTCACCGTCGGGGAATTGTACACCGGTCCCCCGCGGGACAGGCGTAATTATTCACCACTATACTAATGAGGAACTGACGGGCACATACTCTATCACAGCAGCAATCGAGCTGCCTGCAGAACTGGACACTGTGAGAAAAAGACAGACATATTGAGAGACAGAGACAATCAAACAAACAGAGAGAGACAGACAGCGAGATAGTAACAAAGAGAGAGAGACAGTGTGAGACTGCGAGGGAGGGTCAGTCTGAGTGAGACAAAGACTCAAACACATACATATACAGAGATATGTGTGTGCTCCATAAAGAGAGAGGCAAAGAGTGATGAAAAGACATATGAAGACAAAGAGAAATAGAGATACAAAGAGAGAGACAGAAAATGAGAGAAATACTCAGCAGGTTAGAGACAGGGACTAACAGATAGGCAGAGAGATCGACAGAGGCAGTAATCTAAGGATTGCTACCAGTGCCACATGCTCGGCAGAGCACGAATCGCAGGATTGCTCAGATGAATACGTGGTTTGAGGAATGGTGCAAGGGGGAGGGATTCAAATTCCTGGGACATTGGAACCGGTGCAGGGGGAGAGGGGAAAGTACTTAACGGACGGTCTGCACCGGGGCAGAAACGGAACCGATGTCCTCGGCAGAGTGTTTGCTAGTGCTGTTGAGGAGGATTTAAACAAAAAAGGAAGTGGGTGGGAATCTGTGCAGGGAGGCAGAGGGAAGTAAAAAGGGGGCAGGAGCAAAAGGTAGGAAGGAAAAAAGCAAGTGTGGAGGTCAGAGAAATCAAGTGCAAATTCAAAAAGGGCCACATTACAACATAATTCAAAAAAGGACAAAGAATGTTTAAAAAAACAAGGCTGAAGGCTCTGAGTATCAATGCGAGTAGCATTCGTCATAAGATGGATGAATTAACTGCGCAGATAGCTGTTAACGGATATGATGTAATTTGGATTACGGAGACATGGCTCCAGGGAGACCAAGGCTGGTAACTCAACATCCAGGGGTATTCAATATTCAGGACGGACAGAGAGAAAGGAAAAGGAGGTGGGGTAGCATTACTGGTTAAAGAGGAGAATCACGCAAGAGTAAGGAAGGATATTAGCTTGGATGATGTAGAATCTATAGGGGTACAGCTGCGAAACACCAAAGGGCAGAAAACGTTAATGGGAGTTCTGTACAGGCTACGGATCAGACTGAATGAGAAAAAAAACTCAAACACATAGATACACAGAGACGTGTTTGCATTGTCCATAAACAGAGGGAGGCAAATAGTGATGGAATGTCAAGAAAAATACAGGTACAAAGAGAGAGACAGATAGAGGCAAAGACAGATAGAGAGAGCGAGACATAGAAACAATAACAAAAAATGATGGAAATACTCATCAGGGTACAGTCATAGAAACATAGAAACATAGAAAATAGGTGCAGGAGTAGGCCATTCGGCCCTTCTAGCCTGCACCGCCATTCAATGAGTTCATGGCAGAAAATTCAACTTCAGTACCCCATTCCTGCTTTCTCGCCATACCCCTTGATCCCCCTAGCAGTAAGGACCTCATCTAACTCCTTTTTGAATATATTTAGTGAATTTGCCTCAACAACTTTCTGTGGTAGAGAACTCCACAGGTTCACCACTCTCTGGGTGAAGAAGTTCCTCCGCATCTCGGTCCTAAATGGCTTACCCCTTATCCTTAGACTGTGACCTCTGGTTCTGGACTTCCCCAACATTGGGAACATTCTTCCTGCATCTAACCTGTCTAACCCCGTCAGAATTTTAAACGTTTCTATGAGGTCCCCTCTCATTCTTCTGAACTCCAGTGAATACAAGCCCAGTTGATCCAGTCTTTCTTGATAGGTCAGTCCCGCCATCCCGGGAATCAGTCTGGTGAACCTTCGCTGCACTCCCTCAATAGCAAGAATGTCCTTCCTCAGGTTAGGAGACCAAAACTGTACACAATACTCCAGGTGTGGCCTCACCAATGCCCTGTACAACTGTAGCAACACGTCCCTGCCCCTGTACTCAAATCCCCTTGCTATGAAGGCCAACATGCCATTTGCTTTCTTAACCGCCTGCTGTACCTGCATGCCAACCTTCAATGACTGATGTACCATGACACCCAGGTCTCTTTGCTCCTCCCCTTTTCCTAATCTGTCACCATTCAGATAATAGTATGTCTCTCTGTTTTTACCACCAAAGTGGATAACCTCACATTTATCCACATTATACTTCATCTGCCATGCATTTGCCCACTCACCTAACCTATCCAAGTCGCTCTGCAGCCTCACAGCATCCTCCTCGCAGCTCACACTGCCACCCAACTTAGTGTCATCCGCAAATTTGGAGATACTACATTTAATCCCTTCATCTAAATCATTAATGTACAGTGTATTCAGCTGGGGCCCCAGCACAGAACCTTGCGGTACCCCACTAATCACTGCCTGCCATTCTGAAAAGTACCCATTTACTCCTACTCTTTGCTTCCTGTCTGACAACCAGTTCTCAATCCATGTCAGTACACTACCCCCAATCCCATGTGCTCTAACTTTGCACATCAATCTCTTGTGTGGGACCTTGTCGATCGCCTTCTGAAAGTCCAAATATACCACATCAACTGGTTCTCCCTTATCCACTCTACTGGAAACATCCTCAAAACATTCTAGAAGATTTGTCAAGCATGATTTCCCTTTCACAAATCCATGCTGACTTGGACCTATCATGTCACCTCTTTCCAAATGCACTGCTATGACATCCTTAAGGGACTAACAGAGACAGGCAAAGACATGGACAGTGATGATGTGAAAATGAAAGACAGTCAGACAGAGAGTCTCAGAGAATCCCTTTGGAACAGAACTGGACACCGTGAGAAAGAGACAGAGACAAACTGAGAAACAGGGACAGACAGAGTGAATCAGAGAGAGGCAGACTGAGAGACAAAACTCAAACACACAAACACATACACAGCTCTCTAAAGAGAGAGAGAGGCAGAGACTGAGCGACACGGATACATTTCACAATTTCATTTCATTATCTGCTCAGAGTGCCACAGAGTCACAGAAAAATGCAAATGCAACAAATGAAAATCGGGTATCACTGAGCAGGATGGGAAAAATCTCTGCTTAATTAAGAAATTACCAGGAGTGGGGTTCAAACCCATGCGGGTATAAACCCATTGGATCTTAAGCCAAAAGCCTTCAGCACTCGGCTATCCTTGTCCTGTCAACGCTTGGACTCAGCGACAGGCAAAGAGAGGCAGACAGACAGATGATGGGAAAGTGTGAGCCAGTCAAGCAGAGAGTCTGAGAGAATCCCATTGGTACTGAACTGGACAACGTGAGAAAGAGACAGATTGAGAGACAGAGACAAACAGAGAAACAGGGACAGACAGAGTGAGTCAGACTGAGAGAGACAAATACTCAAACACACAAACACATACACAGCTCTCTAAAGAGAGAGAGCGGCAGAGACCGAGCGACACAGATACATTTCACAATTTCATTTCATTATCGTTTCAGAATGTCACATAGTTACAGAAAATTGCAGATGCAACAGGTGAAAATCCGGTATCACTGATCAAAATGAGAGGAAATCCGTGTTAAATTAAAGAGATACCAGGAGTGGGGTACGAACCCACGCGGAAAAAACTCATTGAAGTTTAAGGCCCACGCCTCAACCACTCGTCCATCCTCATCCTGACAGAATCTGGATCCTGGCTCTGTGAGAATCTGGGCTACAACCCCACCCCCACATACACACACAAACACATAGGTTTTCAGTGAGCATTTAAGAACATTTTTTGTAATATTACACAGGGGCAACTCTTCTATTCTTTTTCGAGTAATGCTCTGGGAACTTTCACATTCACCCGAGTGTGCAGACGGAGCTTCAATTTAACATTTCATCCGAAAGTCAACAGCTTCAACAATGCAAAATTCCCAAGTGCTGCACTTGCGTGTTAGCCAACATTGCTCAAGTCTCAGGAATGGGACTTGAACACACAAACTCCTGATAGAGTCAAGAATGCTGCCACTGAACCAAAGCCGATACCAAAGTTCACAACCGTATTATTTTCCGCAAGTCTTTTTAAAAAGTTCCAGGACATACCAAATTCAAGGTGATGATTTCCATAGACAGTTGCACATACACAGAGATATATATATAGATGGACAGACACACAGACACACACACACACACACACATAACAAAAAATATACATGCACCAACGGACATGCACAGATGCCTCAGACATCTCGCGGGATAGAGAGGCTGAATCACTGTCGCTACTCTGGCTGATTTTTGCGTTTTTCTATCCGTATGTATCGTGAATATTGCAGATTAATAAAATTGAGAAAAAATTGTCAGTGTTGAAAGGTGTGGGACGTTATTCCATCTATCTCAGGATCAGTTTTGCAGAGACCTGGTTAAATTGTGAAATGGAATGAAAAAAAGCTGAGAATCGGAGTCGACAGGATTCAAACCTACGCAAGCATAACTCAATAGATTTTTCGTCCATTGCCTTAACCACGCGACCACGACGACTGCGTCACTGCTTCTTTTAACGTTACTCAGAAAAAATGTAGTCATCCATCTCTGTGCAGCAGACGGCACAGATTCTTGAAAAAGTTTCCGTTCGCTAAAAATTTGGAAGAGGCAATCTCCTCGTCCTGTATTTTTACTGTTCTCTATTTCTCTGTAAATTTTTAATTTGAATCTCCACCAAGAAACAGAAGTAAAATTCTACATTTTGAAAAAATGACCTACCTTCGAGGAATTGAACCCCGGTCTCCCGCGTGGCAGGTAGGGATACGCACACCTATACTAACGAGGAACCAACGTGCATAGGATCTGTCAAAGCAGGAATCGATCTGTGAACAGAACTGGACACCTTGCGAAGGAGACAGACAAATTGAGAGACGGAGACAAACCGACAAACAGGGAGAGACAGACAGCGAGATAGAGACAACAGGGGACAGAAAGTGTGAGACTGAGAAGGAGAGGCAGACTGAGTGAGAAAAAGACTCAAACACAGACATATACAGAGATGTGTGTGTGTGATCTGTAAAGAGAGAGAGGGAAAGAGTGAGAGAAAGACAGTGATAAAGACAGTAACAAGGAAAGAGACAGATAGAGAGAGAATGACAGGTAGAGAGAGAGAGACAAAGATATAAACAGAAAATGATGGGAATACTCAGCAGGTTAAAGACAGGATCTACCAGCGATAAGCAAAGAGAGACCGACAGGGAGAGACATAGACAGACAGAGATGATGGGAAAGAGTGAGACAGTCAGACAGAGAGATTGAGAGAATCCCATTGGATCAGAACTGGACACCGTGAGAAAGAGACAGACACATTGAGAGACAGAGACAAACAGGGAAACAGGAAGTGACAGACAGCGAGATAGAGACAAAGAGAGACAGAAAGTTTGAGACTGATAGGGAGGGTCAGACTGAGTGAGACAAAGACACAAATACATACATACACAGAGATGTGTTTGCATGCTCCATAAAGAGAGGGAAGCAAATAGTAATGGAATGACAAGAAAAAGCCATGGACAAAGAGAGAGACAAAGAGGGAGAAAGATCGAGAGAGAGGCAAAGAGACAAAAACAGAAAATGATGGAAATACTCATCAGGTTAAAGACAGGGAATAACAGAGACAGGCAAAGACATGGAAAGAAAGAGATGATGGGAAAGAGAGAGACAGTCAGACAGAGAGTCTGAGAGAATCCCTTTGGAAAAGAACTGCACACCGTGAGAATGAGACAGATTGAGAGACAGAGACAAACAGAGAAAGAGTGACAGACATAGTGAGTCAGAGAGAGACAAAGGCTCAAACATACAAACACATACACAGCTCTCTAAAGAGAGAGAGAGCCAGAGACCGAGCGAAACAGATACATTTCACAATTTCATTGCCTTCTCGGCTCAGAGTGTCAAATTGTTACAGAAAATTGCAGATTCAACAGTTGAAAATCCGCTATTACTGATCATAATGGGAGGAAATGCGTGTTAAATTGAATTGATACCAGGACTGCGGTACGAATCCACACGGGAAAAATCCATTGAATTTTAAGGCCAACGCCTTAAAAACTCGGCCATCCTCGTCCCGTCAGGATCTGGATTCTGTCTCTCTGAGAACCTGGACTTCATCTCCACCCCCTCAGACACACACATACACAGAGGCTTTCAGTGAGCATTTACGAACATTTTTAGTAATATTGACACGGGGGCAACTCTCCTATTCTTTTTCGAGTAATGCTCTGGGACCTTTCACATCCACCCGAGGGTGCAGACGGAGCTTCAATTTCACATTTCATCGAAAGTCAACAGCTTCAACAAAGCAAAATTCCCCAAGTGCTGCACTTGAGTGTTAGCCAATGTCATATGCTCAAGTCTGAGGAGTGGGACTTGAACACACAAACTTCTGATTCAGTCGAGAGTGCTGCCACTGAACCAAAGCCGATACCAAAGTTCACAGCCGTATTATTTTCCCCATTAATTTTTTATAAGTTCCAGGACATACCATATTTATGGTGATGATTTCCACAGACAGCTGCACATACACAGAGACGTATATACAGATAGACAGACACAGACACACACACATACATAACCAAAAATTTACACGCACCATCGGACATGCACAGATGCCTTAGACATATAGAGGAAGAGGCAGGCTGAATCACTGTCGCCACTTTGGCTGATTTTTGCGTTTAATATCCGGATGTATCGTGAATATTGCAGATTAATAAAAATGTGGAAAAAAATGTCAGTGTTGAAAGGTGTGGGACGTTCTTCCATCTGTCTCAGGATCACTTTTGTCGAGACATGGTTAAATTGTGAAATGGAATGAAAAATGCTAAAAAATCATAATCGGCAGGATTCGAACCCCTTCGTAGGAAAACCCAATGGATTTCTAGTCCATCGCCTTAACCACTCGGCCACGACTGCTGCATCTGTGCATCCGAAGACGTGACTGAGAAAAAAAACTCAGTCATCCATATCTGTGCAGCAGACGGTCAAAGAATCCTGAAAAATTCTCCATTTGGTAAATATCTGCAAGAGGCAATCACCTCTACCTGTATTACTCCTGTTCTATATTGCTCTGGAACTTTTTTATATGAATCTTTTCCAAGAAACATTAGTAAAATTCTACATTTTGAAAAAACTGCCCTCCATCAGGGAATTGAATAACAGTCGCCCACGTGACAGGCGGGGATACTCACCACTATATTAACGAGGAACTGATGAAGAGCAGTTCTGTCAAAGCAATATTCGAGCTGTGAACAGAACTGGACACCATGAGAAGTCGACAGACACATTGAGAGACAGAGACAAACCAACAAACAGGGAGAGACAGACAGCGAGATAGAGACAACGAGGGACAGCAAGTGTGAGACTGAAAAGGAGAGGCAGACTGAGTGAGAAAAATATTCTCAAACACATACATATACAGAGATCTGTGTGTGTGATTTATAAAGAGAGAGACGGAAAGAGTGAGAGAAAGACAATGATAAAGACAGTGACAAGGAGAGAGACAGATAGAGAGAGAGCGACAGATAGAGAGAAAGACAAAGATATAAACAGAAAATGTTGGACATTCTCAGCAGGTTAGAGACAGGAACTACCAGCATCAGGCAAAGAGAGATAGACAAGCAGAGACATAGATAGACCGAGATGATGGGAAATAGTGAGACAGTCAGACAGAGAGATTGAGAGAATCCCATTGGAATACAACTAGACACGGTGAGAAAGAGACAGACACATGGAACAATAGAGAAAAACAGGGAAACAGGGAGAGAAAGACAGCGAGATAGAGACAGAGAGAGACAGAAAGTTTTAGACTGAGAGGGAGGGTCAGACTGAGTGAGACAAAGACTCAAACACATACATATACAGAGTTGTGTGTGTGTGATCTATAAAGAGAGAGAGAGGGAAAGAGTGAGAGAAAGACAGGGACAAAAGAGAGACAAAGAGGGAGACAGATAGAGAGAAAGACAAATAGAGAGAGAGATACATAGAGACAAAAACATAAAATGATGAAAATACTCATCAGGTGAGAGACAGGGACTAACAGAGACAGGCAAAGGCATGGACAGACAGAGATGATGGGAAAGAGAGAGAGAGTCTGAGAGAATCCCATTGGAACACAACTGGACACCGTGTGAAAGAAACAGATTGAGAGACAAAGACAAACAGAGAAATAGTGACAGACAGAGTGAGACTCAAACACATACACAGCTCTCTAAAGAGAAAGTGAGGCAGAGACTGAGCGACACAGATATATTTCACAATTTTATTTCATTATCTGCTCAGAGTGTTACCGAGTTACAGAAAAATGCAAATGCAACAGATGAAAATCGGGGTTCACTGAACAGGATTGAAAAAATCTCTGTTCAATTAAGGAATTGGGTTCGAACCCACGCGGGTATAAACCCATTGGATCTTAAGCCCAACGCCTTAACCACTCGGCCATCCTGGTCCTGTCAACACTTGGACTCTGTCTCTATGAGAATCTGGGCTTCAACTCCACCCCCACAGAAACACACAGACACATCGGGTTTCAGGGAGCATTTTCGAACATTTTTCATCATATTGACACGGGCGCAACTCTCCTATTCTTTTTCGAGTAAAGCTCTGGGAACTTTCACATCCACCCGAGGGTGCAGACAGAGCATCAATTTAACATTTCGTCCGAAAGTCAACAGTTTCAACAATGTAAAATTTCCCAAGTACTGCACTTGAGTGTCAGCCAAGATGATGTGCTCAAGTCTCAGAAGTGAGGCTGACACACACAACATCCTGATCAGTCGAGAATGAAGCCACTGAAACAAAGCTGATACCAAAGATCACAACCGTATTATTTTCTCCAAGTTTTTTAATATTTCCAGGACATTCGAAATTCATGGTGATGATTTCCATCGACAGTTGCACATACACAGAGACATACATACAGATAGACAGACACAGACACACACACACACAATAACCAAAAATATACACGCATCAACATAGCAATATAGAAATTAATTGCAGGATCAGGCCATTCGGCCCTTCGAGCTTGCACCACCATTCAATAAGATCATGGATTATCATTCAACCTCAGTAACCCTTTCCTGCTCTCTCTCCATACCCCTTGATCCCTTTAGCCGTAAGGGCCATATCTAACTCCCTTTTGAATATATCTAACAAACTGGTCTCAACAATTTTCTGTGGTAGAGAATGCCACAGTTAACCACTCTCTGAGTGAAGAAGTGTCTCCTCATCTCGGTCCTAAATGCCTCACCCCTTATTCTTTGACTGTGACCCTTGGTTCTCTAACTCCCCAGCAATGGGAACATTTACCTGCCTCTCAGCTGTCCAATCTCGTCAGAATTTTATATATTTCTATGAGAGCACCTCTCATTCTTCTGAACTCCAGTGGATACCAGCACAGTTGATCCAGTCTCTCCTCATATGTCAGTCCTCCCATCCCCGGAATCAGTCTGGTGAACCTTCGCTGTACTCCCTCAATAGCAAGGACGTCCTTCCTCAGATTTGGAGAACAAAACTGAACACAATATTCCAGGTGTGGCCTCACCAAGACCCTGTGTAATTGCAGTAAGACCTCCCTGCACCTATATAGAAATCCTCTTGCTCTGACGGCGAACATGCCATTTGCCTTCTTCACCGCCTGGTGCACCTGCCTGCCAACAATCAATGACTGATGCACCTTGACACCCAGATCAAGATATACACAGAGTGCTTTAGACAAATAGATGGATAGACAGGCAGGGTCACTGTTGCTACTTTGGCTGGCTTTTGCTTTTTTCTATCCGTATGTATCGTGAATATTGCAGATTAATTAAAGAAAGAAAACAGCGGCTGCGTTGAAAGGTGTGGGACGTTCTTCCATCTATCTCAGAATCAGTGTTGCATGGACCTGGTTAAATTGTCAAACAGAATGAAATATGCTGAGAAACATCGTCGGTAGGATTCAAATCTACGCGGAGAAACCCGAATGGATTTTTAGTCCATTGCCTTAACCACTGGGCCACGACTACTGGTTCGCTGCATTGTTAAATGTTACTCAGATAGAACTCAGACGTCCATCTCTGTGCAGCAGACGGCCGCAGAATCGTGAAAAAGTCACCGTTTGCTAAAAATCTGGAAGAGGCAATCTGCTCTTGCTGTCACTGCTTTCCAAATGCACTGCTATTTCATCTTTAATAATTGATTCCTACATATTCCCCACTACTGATGTCAGGCTAACCGGTTATAATTATCCGTTTTCTATCACCCTAATGTGATGTTACATTAGCTACCATCCAGTCCATACGAACTGATCTAGAGTCGATAGACTGTTGGAAAATGATCATCAATGCATCCGCTATTTCAAGGGCCACTTCCTTAAGTACTTTCCAATGCAGACTATCAAGCCCCGGGAATTTATCGACCTTCAATCCCATTAATTTCCCCAACACAATTACCTGACTAATAAAGATTTCCTTCAGTTCCTCCTTCTCGCTAGATCCTCGGTGCCCAATATTTCTGGAAGGTTATGTGTGTCTTCCTTCGTGAAGACAGAACCAAAGTAATTGTTCAACTGGTCTACCATTTCTTTGTTCCCCATTATAAATTCGCCTGAATCTGACTGCAAGTGACCTGCGTTTGTCTGCTCTAATCTTTTTGTCTTCACATATCTATAGAACTTTATTATGTTCCCAGCAAGCTTCCTCTCATAATCTATTTTCCCCCTCCTAATTAAACCCTTTGTCCTCCTCTGCTGAATTCCAAGTTTCTCCAAGTCCTCAGGTTGCGACTTTTTCTGGCCAATTTATTTGCTTCTTCCTTGGATTTAACACTATCCTTAATTTCCCTTGTTAGCCACGATTGAGCCACCTTCCCCGTTTTATTTTTACTCCAGACAGGGAAATACAATTGTTGAAGTTCATCCATGTGATCATTAAATGTTTGTCATTGCCTATCCACCGTCAACCCTTTAAGTATCATTCGCCAGTCTATTCTAGCCAATTCACGTCTCATACGATCGAAGTTACCTTTCCTTATGTTCAGGACCCTAGTCTCTTAATTAACTGTGTCACTCGCCACCTTAATGAAGAATCCTTCCTTATTATGGTCACTCTTCGCCAAGAGGCCTCGCACAACAAGATTGCTAATTAGTCCTTTCTCATTACACATCCCCCAGTCTAGGATGGCCAGCCCTCTAGATGGTCCCCGACATATTGGTCGAGAAAAACATCCTCAGTACGCTCGAGGAAATCCTCCTCCACCGTATTGCTTCTTGTTTGTTTCGCCCAATCTACATGTAGAGTAAGGTCACCCTTGATAACTGTTGTATCTTTATGGCACGCATCCCTTATTTCTTGTTGGATGCTGTCCCCAACCTCACTACTACTGTTTGCTGATCTGTACACAACTCCTCTAGCGTTTTCTTCCCTTTGGTATTCAGCAGCTCCACCCACACATGTTTCCCATCATCCAAGCTAATGTTGTTCCTGACTATTGCCTTAATTTCCTCTTTAACCAGCAACGCTACCCCACCACCTTGTCATTTCTGTCAATGCTTCCTGAATGTTGAATTCCCAGCCTTGGTCACCCTGGAGCTATGTCTCCGTCATGCCAATTATATCTTATTCAGTAATAGCTGCTTGTGCAGTTAATTCGTCCACCTTATTACGAATACTCCTCGCAATGAAGCACAGAGCCTTCAGGCTTGTTATTTTAACACATTTTGACCCATAGAATTTGGCTGTAAAGTGGCCCTATTTGATTTTTGCCATGGGTTTCTCTGCCCTCCAACTTTACTTTTATTCTTTCGCTTCTGTGCCCATTCTACTTCCCACTATCTCCCGTCGCCCTGCCATATTACTTTAAACCCTCACCAACAACACTCGCAAACACTCCCCCTTGGACATTGGTTCTGGTCCTGCCCAGGTGCCGACCTTCCGGTTTAGATCTGGTCCCACCTCCCCCAGAACCGGTTCCAAAGTCCCAGGAACTTGAATCCCTCCCATCTGCAACACATTTCAAGTCATGTATTTATCTGAGCTATCCTGCGATTCCTGCTCCGACTAGCAGGTGGCACTGGTTGCAATCCTGAGTTTGCGACCTTTGAGGTCCGACTTTTTAATTTAACTCTGAGCTCCCTTAATTCAGCTTGTAGGTCCTCAGACAGAGTGAATCAGAGAGTGACAGAGTCTCAAACACATAAAGATATACAGGCCTCTCAAAGACAGAGAGTGAGAGGCACAGATACATTTCACAATCCCATTTCTTTGTCAGTTGAGAGTGTGACAGAGTTACAGATTCAACAGAAGGCATTCGGATATCACTGAGCAGGATGGGAGAAAATCGGTGTTAAATTCAAGAGTTACCAGGAGTGGGCTTCGAGCCCACGCGGGTATAAAGCCATTAAATCTTAAATGCAACGATTTATACACTCGGCAATTCTGGACTTGTGACCCTTCACATTCTGTCCCTGTGAGAATCTGGGCTTGAGCTCCACCCTCATCGACACACGCATACACACAGGTTTTCAGTGAGCATTTCACAATATTTATATAAAAGTGACACGGGGACAACTCACTGCTCTTTATCGAATAATGCTGTCGGAACTTTCACATTCACCCGAGGGTGCAGACGGTGGTTCAATTTAATATTTCATCCTAAAGTCAACAGCTTCACCAATGCAAAATTCCGCAAGTACTGCACTTGAGTGTCAGATAAGATTATATGCTCAAGTCTCAGGAGTGGGACTTGAAGTCGAAAATGCTGCCGCTGAACCAAAGCCGATATCAAATGTCACAACCGTATTATTTTCCCCAAGTCTTTTAAAAAATTTCCAGGACATACCAAATTCATGGTGATGATATCCACAGACAGTTGCACATGATACATACAGATAGACAGACACAGAGACACACACACACATAACCAAAAATATACACGCACCAACGGACATACACAGAGTGCCTTCGACATAAAGAGGGATAGAAAGGCTGAATCACTGTCGCTAATTTGGCTGATTTTTACGTTTTCCTATCCGTTTGTATCGTGAATTTTGCAGATTAATGAAAATGAGAAAAAAATGTCAGTGTTGAAAGGTGTGGGACGTTATTCCAGCCAACTCATGATCCGTTTTGCATGGATCTGGTTAAATTGTAAAATGGAATGGAAAATGCTGAAATCGGTAGTTGGCAGGATCGACCCTGCGCGGGGAAACCCCAATGGGTCTTTTAGGCCATCGCCTTAACCACCCAGGCACGACTATTGGGTTTCTGCCTCTTTAAATGTTCCTCAGATAAAACTCAATCATCCATCTCTCTGCATCAGAACACCACAGAGTCCTGAAAAAGTCTCCGTTTCCTAAAAATCTTGAAGAGCCAATCTCCTCTTGCTGTATTTTTACTCTTCTATGTTGCTCTGGAACTTTTAATATGAATCTATACCGAATAACAGAAGTATAATTCTACATTTCGAAAATGCTTCCTCCCGCGTGACAGGCGGGGATACTCACGACTATACTAATGAGGTACTGACGGGTGTAGATTTTGAGATAGCAGGAATCGAGCTGTGAAAAGAGGTGGACACCATGAGAAAGAGTCAGACACGTTGAGAGACAGACACAAAAAGAGAAACAGGGAGAGACAGACAACGAGCTAGAGAAATAGAGAGAGAGCAAGTGTGAGACTGAGAGGGATAGGCAGACTGAGTGAGACAAAGACTCAAACACACACATACACAGAGATGTGTGTGTGTGTGTGCTCCAAAAAGAGAGGGAGGCAAATAGTAATGGAAAACCAGAGACAAAGAAAAAGACATGGACAAAGGGAGCGACAAAGAGAGAGAGAGATAGAGAGAGAGAAGATAGAGAGAGAGAGAGACAGAGATAAACACAGAAAATGATGGAAATATTCAACAGGTTAGAGACAGGGTCGAACAGAGACAGGCAAAGAGAGACAGACAGGCAGAGACATAGACAGACAGTAATGATGGGAAAGAGAGCGACAGTCAGACAGAGAGGCTGAGAGAATCCCTTTGGAACAGAACTGGACACTGTGAGAAAGACACGGGCAGATTGAGAGACCGAGACAAACAGAGAAACAGGGAGAGACCGAGTGAGTCAGAGCGAGGCAGAGTGAGGGAGACAAAGACTCAAACACGCAAACACATGCACAGATCTCTAAAGAGACAGAGGTAGAGAGTGAGGCAGAGACTGAGAGACACAGATACATTTCACGATTCCATTTCTTTATCGGTTCAGAATGTCATAGAGTTACAGTAAAATGCAGATTCAACAGATTCTTACTGCAGTTGTACAGGGCCTTGGTGAGGCTTCATCTGGAATATTGTGTTTAGTTTTGGTCTCCTAATCTGAGGAAGGACGTTCTTGCTATTGAGGGAGTGCAGCGAAGGTTCACTAGACTGATTCCCGGGATGGCTGGACTGTGATATGGGGAGAGACTGGATCAACTGGATTTTTATACATTGGAGCTTAGAAGGATGAGAGGGGTTTCATAGAAACATAAAGATTCTGTCGGGACGGGACAGGTTAGATGCGTGTAGCTTGTTCCCGATGTTGGGAAAGTCCAGAACCAGGGACACAGCCTTCGGGCAGCCATGTCAACGTGGTGCCAATTATATCATATTCATTAATTGCTGCCTGCGCAGTTAATTCGTCCACCTTATTACGAATACTCCTCACATTGAGGCACAGAGCCTTCAGGCTTATCTTTTTAACAACTTTGTCCCTTTAGACTTTAGCGGTAATGTGGCCCTTTTTGAAAGGAATGACAAGGGTGTATGCGGTTACAGGAAGATGTGAGGGGAAACAAACATAATATGAGGGGAAGAGTACATCCGCGATGGACCAGTATGAGATCAAAAAGAATGGAAATATAAGGGGAATATCTTGATCCATATGTCGGAGAGGAGGAAGCCTAATTATAGGTCCTCACCCTCTGGGAGACGGGAAAAGGATAGATGCGGGTTTGACAATACTACGGAAGGATGTGTCATTGGAATATACCCTGCCCGAACCGAACCCACACATTACACCTATCAAGGGCGAGGAGAATATTGTGTGGTAACTAGCCTGGGAACTTACGTTATTCCAAGACAATCGGGGTCAGTGGGAAGAGCACGCATGACAGGCCAGGAAGACAATGACATGAAATATAAGCGGTGAGATTAAGCAAGATATTGATCTTTACATGTAAGAGCAAGCACAATCAATTCCCCTGTTACTTGAAGATTTAACTGAGCTCAAGAAATAACGTTAAAAGATATTAAGAGCTGAAGGATAAAGCAAAAGAACTGGACAGTGAAATGAAGGATAACCTGAAAAACCCGCCTTGGTACTTGAGATTAGACATCCCTGGATAACGATCCTTTCAAATAACCTAGTGGCAGTACAAATAGTAATTGCCTTGAGTTACTATCTTGTTATGTAATAAGTGCAAAGACAGGCGAGGCTTACCCGAGCAAAGTTACAAGATAGGGATCAGTATTATATCCCATGTGTTAGTCCTAGTGTAGCTGATCGTGGTGTTGATGCTCCTGGGAGACTGTGCAGGCAGATACAAGAGAAGCAGAAAGAAGAGATTGGCCAAGGCCCGTAACCAAGAATGCAGAAAGCCTTTGCGAGATCCAAAGAAGGTTAATCAATCAAAAAGACGGCATGAATACCTTATCTGAGTCGTGAGTGTCCCAATCTTATTGCCTGATCAATGAAATCGAGGCGGGAGACACACGAATCAAGACAGAATAAGGCAGGGAAAGGAAAATTGTTGTTAATGGTGGGATATTTTTAAGGGCTGTGCAGTCCTCAAATTGATGTGGCATTCAATTGTGATAATAATGGTAGTGGAAGAGATATGTATCGTGATCCAACTATATCTGATGTGTAAGATCAGAGAGATATACAACCACGTGGTTCTAGCCGAACAGCAAACAACCTTGTTAATTGTGTAATGTAGGCATGATAGCGAGACGAATAACTTTGTAATGCATGAGGGAAACAGCCAAGACCCCCGAGCTTATGCACTGTATGTACAAAAAGAAATATAAGTGGCGTGCCAATATCCCAGGGAAATGGTCAGGGGTAGTATGTAAAGACTCCGCAAAAGATGGAACTACAATGATCCCAGGGATATTGTCTTGATATCACCATTTCCAGCAGATGGATCAGAACATATATGTGGTCAGCTGATTATTGAGAAATAATCAGGGACCAACAGGGGGGGACTGAAAGGGCAGATTACAAATTGTAATTACAATTAATAACAATAATTGTGATGTTTTAAAATGGAGTTAACAGGTTTTTAAAATGGATCCCACAGCCTGTTTTTCAGACTGTGGGAAGCATATGTGGGATGCCTTCCACAGAGTAGCAGATGTTCCAATTCATAGACCAAAGGGAGCTGGGCACGGACACAGATAACATAGAATTTGAATTTTATAGCAAGATAATAGTTAAATTTAAAAAATCATAACAACATGTATTTGCATTTAATAATTAAGGCATATAGAAGCCAGATTGGAGGAATCGCTGTACCAATCATTCATGTATTAATCAATCAGCATGTATTAATTGTAACTTGCGTAATTATGTAATGCTATAATCTGAAACTGTATAACTTAAGATGCCTTTGGCAGTATCTTCGAGGATTCCTTCAAGGATAGCTCCCCTGCCGGCTTGTATTCATAAAACCTGCATTTAGTTTAAGGCTAACAGAATCCGAGTGGTGGTTTGAAGTTAACCCTAACAAGGTTAGAGAGATAGGGAGAGTTGTTGGGGTTCGAGGAGTTTAGAGAGATATGGAGAGGTATAGGGCTGGAGGAGGGTACAGAGATATGGAGGGGTGTAGGGGCTGGAGGAGGTTCGAGATAGGGAGGGGTGTAGGGGCGGGAGGAGGTTCGAGATAGGGAGGGGCGGGGCCATCGAGGGATTTGAACACGAGGCTGAGAATTTTAAAATCAGCGCCTCGCTGGGGCCGAGGAGGAGGAAGAAGTGCAGGAACACACCCCCCTCATTACCTACCCTGCACTAACCCCCATCATCTTTGGACTTTCAGAAGGCTTTCGACAAGGTCCCACACAAGAGATTAATGTGCAAAGTTAAGCACATGGGATTGGGGGTAGTGTGCTGACATGGATTGAGAACTGGTTGTCAGACAGGAAGCAAAGAGTAGGAGTAAATGGGGACTTTTCAGAATGGCAGGCAGTGACTAGTGGGGTACCGCAAGGTTCTGTGCTGGGGCCCCAGCTGTTTACACTGTACATTAATGATTTAGACGAGGGGATTAAATGTAGTATCTCCAAATTTGCGGATGACACTAAGTTGGGTGGCAGTGTGAGCTGCGAGGAGGATGCTATGAGGCTGCAGAGCGACTTGGATAGGTTAGGTGAGTGGGCAAATGCATGGCAGATGAAGTATAATGTGGATAAATGTGAGGTTATCCACTTTGGTGGTAAAAGCAGAGAGACAGACTATTATCTGAATTGTGACAGATTAGGAAAAGGGGAGGTGCAAAGAGACCTGGGTGTCATGATACATCAGTCATTGAAGGTTGGCATGCAGGTACAGCAGGCGGTTAAGAAAGCAAATGGCATGTTGGCCTTCATAGCGAGGGGATTTGAGTACAGGGGCAGGGAGGTGTTGCTACAATTGTACAGGGCCTTGGTGAGGCCATACCTGGAGTATTGTGTACAGTTTTGGTCTCCTAACCTGAGGAAGGACATTCTTGCTATTGAGGGAGTGCAGCGAAGGTTCACCAGACTGATTCCCGGGATGGCGGGACTGACCTATCAAGAAAGACTGCATCAACTGGGCTTGAATTCACTGGAGTTCAGAAGAATGAGAGGGGACCTCATAGAAACGTTTAAAATTCTGACGGGGTTAGACAGGTTAGATGCAGGAAGAATGTTCCCAATGTTGGGGAAGTCCAGAACCAGGGGACACAGTCTAAGGATAATGCGGAAGCCATTTAGGACCGAGATGAGGAGGAATTTCTTCAACCAGAGAGTGGTGAACCTGTGGAATTCTCTACCACAGAAAGTTGTTGAGGCCAATTCACTAAATATATTCAAAAAGGAGTTAGATGAATTCCTTACTACTAGGGGAATCAAGGGGTATGGTGAGAAAGCAGGAATGGGGTACTGAAGTTGCATGTTCAGCCATGAACTCATTGAATGGCGGTGCAGGCTAGAAGGGCCGAATGGCCTACTCATGCACCTATTTTCTATGTTTCTATGTTTCTATATGTTAAATCACCTGGAATGTCAGGGACACTCCTCCCCCTCTCTCTTGGTATTTATCTGCTCACTGCCTCACTCAAAGCTTATCTCCTATTGACAGTCCGTGTGAGAGCCCTCGTTGTCCCAGAATTACTCCCCATGGACACCGACTGACCTTCCCTGTGCCTCCGCCGCTCCCCTCCTTTTCCGTGATGGCCGACAAATTCAGGTTGTGTTCCGGTCAGCAAGCAAAAAATCGGGGCAGCGCGGGGGGAGGGCTCGTATAAATTAAAACACGTGGTGGGCCGGTTAGGGATTGGGGGGTTGGGGGGGGCGGGCCGTGTCCGGCCCACACGCCATATGTTTGACACCCCTGATCTACCCTGTTAAGCACTGTAAGAATTTTGTATGTTTTAAAATGAGATCACCTCTCATTCTTCTAAACTGCAGAGAATATAGGCCGAGTCTACTCAATCTCTGCTCACAGGACAATCCCCCATCCCAGGAATCAATCTGGTGAACCTTCGTTCCAATCCTCAATGGCAAGTACATCCGTCCTTCGGTAAGCAATCAAAAATGTACACAATAATCCAGGTGTAGTCTCACTAGGGCCCTATATAATTGCAGTAAAACGTCCAAGAGCAAGTTATTATTTAAATGGAGAAAGGTTGCAAAGTGCAATGGGACCTGGGGGTACTTGTGCATGAAACGCAAAAGGATAGTATGCAGGTACAGCAAGTGATCAGGAAGGCCAATGGTATCTTGACCTTTATTGCAAAGGGGATGGAGTATAAAAGTGGGGAAGTCTTGCTACAGCTATAAACATTTTTGGTGAGGCCACACCTGGAAAACTGCGTGCAGTTTTGGTTTCCATATTTATGAAAGGATATAATTGCTTTGGAGGCAGTTCAGAGAAGGTTCACTAAGTTGATATAAGGGATCAGCAGGTTGACTTATGAGGAAAGGTTGAGCAGTTTGGGCCTCCACTCATTGGAATTCAGAAGAATGAGAGGTGATCTTATCGAAACGTGTAAGGTTATGAGGGGGCTTGACAAGGTCGATGCAGAGCTGATGTTTCCACTGATGGGGGAGACTCAAACTAGAGGGCATGATCTTAGAAGAAGGTGCCGCTCATTTAAAACAGATGAGGAGGAATTTCTTCTCTCAGAGGGTTGTAAATCGGTGGAACTCGCTGCCTCAGACAGCTGTGGAAGCTGGGACATTAAATAAATTTAGGACAGAAATAGTTTCTTAAATGATAAGGGGATATGGGGAGCGGGCGGGTAAGTGAAGCTCAGTCTATGATCAGATCAGCCGTGATCTTATTGAATGGCGGAGCATGCTCGATGGGCCGTATGGCTACTCCAGTTCCTATTTCTTATGTTCTTATGTTTACTATTATTCTCAAATCCTCTTGTAATAAGCAACATATCATTTGGTTTTGTAATTGCTTGCTGTACCTGCATATTAACTTTCAGTGATTCGTGTACAGGGACACCAAGGTCCCTCTGAACACAAACATTTCCCAATCTCTCACATTTCAAGTAGCTGTTTCCACTCCAATTTGGCTAAATCACATCTCAGCATAGTAAAATTGGCTTTTCCCCAATTGAGAACTTTTATTCCTGGTCTATCTTTGTCCTTTTCCATAACTACCCTAAATCTAACTGAATTACGATCGCTAGCACCAATGCTCACCCACTGATAGCCCTTCCACCTGCCCAGCTTCAATCCCTAATATTAAGTCCAGAACTTCCCCCTCTCTTGTTGGGCTTGCTACGTACTGGCTAAAAGGTTCAGCTGGTTGCTGACCCCTCTGCGAAGGGAAATAGATCCTTCCTATCCACTCGACCTCGGCCCCTCATTATTTGATACACCTCATTAACGTCTGCCCTCAGCCTCCTCTGTTCCAAAGAAAACAAACTATTAAGAGGGTTGATGGGCTGGAGGAGGTTACAGAGATAGGGATGGATGAGACCCTGGAGAGATTTG
This sequence comes from Pristiophorus japonicus, assembly GCF_044704955.1. Lineage (NCBI taxonomy): Eukaryota > Metazoa > Chordata > Chondrichthyes > Pristiophoridae > Pristiophorus > Pristiophorus japonicus. The sequence continues at coordinate 51,572,366 of NC_091999.1, forward strand.
AACAAGAGAAGGTGTATTTTAAAGGCTGATGCCACCAGCCATCTCGCCCATCACAGAATGTGACTCACTACCAATAGGAAGGATGTTACGTTAACTACTACAAATGCATAATTTGAGGAAATTAATCTCTGTCCCTTTAACTAACAGCTACATGGAAAGAGGGAAACGAACGACCTTTAAATACCTGGTCCACTTGGCACTGAAGTGTCTGAAACTCATAATAGGAACTCATAAATAGAAATAAAATACTGACAGATGTTAAACTGTTTTGTTGACAAAATAAATCTTGATTTAACTTTTAAAAGATAAATTGTTTAACAGGGGTTCACACAGACTCACCTGATAGGCCGACTCAGGATCCACCCCTCAAGCACCGCGATTGGTTGCAGAACACGCTGCTCCCTTGGCCCTCCGGTCTCTGACCTCTCTTCCTGTTGGTTCCCAGGGCAATCATTCACCACTCATCAACATTACACTGCCAGATTAAGTTGAGGGTCTCGGAGGAAGAAATAAAATGAGGCCGTGAATCTGAGTTAAGAAATAAAATTAGAAAAGCATGATTAATTGAACGAGGAGAGACAATATAAATGAAAGGGTACAATCCAAAAGGGGCTGCATGAACAGTGAGACCTATGTGGAAAAATCGCTGAAGAGACAGGAAAGGTTGGGAAAGCAGTTTAAAAAAGCTTGCAAGATCCTGGGCATCACAGAGTAGAAAAGCAAGGAGGTTATGATGAACCTTTGTAAAACACTGGTTCGGCCTCAACTGGAGCATGTGTCCAATTCTGGGCTCCGCCCATTGGGATGGGATACCCTTAGAAAGGGTGCAGAAAAGATTGACAAGAATGATTCACGAGATGAGGGACTTCAGTTATGTGGATTGACTGGAGAAGCTGGGGTTGTTCTCCTTGGAGCAGAGAACGTTGAGAGGAGAATTGATAGAGGTTTCCAAAATCATGAGGGATCTGGACAGAGGAGATAGAGAGATACCGATCCCATTGGTGGAAGGGTCAAGAACCAGAGGAGACTGATTTAAGGTGGATGAGCAGAAGAACCAAAGGCGATGTAAGAAAAATCTATTTCATGCAGCGAATCGTCAGGATCTGGAATGCACGGCCTGAAAGGATGGTGGAGGCAGACTCAATCACAGCTTTCAAAAGGGAATTGGATAAGTATCTGAAAGAAAACATTTGCAGGACTGGGGGGAAGTGCGGGCAGTGGGACTAGCTGGGAGCCGGCAAGGGCTCGATGGGCCGAATGGCCTTCTGTGTTGTAACCATTCTCTGATTGTGTGAGCAGAACGACTCTGTTTCCTGACTCAATCTAAAGCCTTCCTGATTGTGAGCACCTCTGTTAAACCTGTCTATCTCCGCCTTAAATATATTCAATGATCCAGCCTCCACAGCTCTCTGGGGCCGAGAATTCCACAGATTTGCAAGAAGAAATTCCTCCTCATCTCGTTTTTAAATGGTCTGAGGAGAAAGGCTGCATTTGTAAATAGAACAGGATTTACTGGGATTGCTTTGGGCCCTGAACCATGTTCATTCTGGCAGCTCTTGTTTGTTTCTGATTATCTTAATAGCCCCTATATATGGGCTGGAGATTAATATCTTGTATAAATGTTGAACAAATTATCTTCGTTTCAAACACAGTGTGTCGAATATTTGATTCCTCCATGATCAGAGGAGACGAAATGATGTTCTGTTACCGACTGTTTCATTTTAGTGCTTTTTCTTAATCTAACTTATATCACTTCTCACCTAGTTCACCTTCTATTATATCAAACCCCAAACTTGTCCCGTTTGAGTACATGAGTTGTAATTGTAGTAGACTTAACTGCAGTGTCTTACTTTAATCTCAGCTGAAATCCTTTGAACCGCCCCTTTATTGAACTGCCTTGCAAAAGGTTTGAAATCCGTTACTTTCTGTAACCTGGTTTTGGAACCGATTGAATTTTAAAATGCATCCACACATTTTGCACGTGATAGCCTGTGAAATATTCTGATATTTGTAATTGTCATTGTCACAAACTCAGCTCTCTAGCCACCGACTCAATCCCTCTCCCCAACTTGTGTCTGTGCCTGAACCGGACTGTTTGCAATCTTGGTGCCATATTTAATCCTGAAGTATGTTTTTAACCACATATCCACAGCTTAATTAAGAATGCATATTCCCACCTCTGTAACACCGCCCTTGCCTCAGCTCATCCGCTGCTGACCCCTCATCCCTGCCTTTCTTACTTCGGGACTTGACTATTACAACGCACTCCTGCCACATGCTCACCTGCATAAACTAGAGTGGATCCAAAATTCGGTTGCCCGTGCCCTAACTCTCACCAAGTCCAGCTCACCCATCAGCCCTGTGCTCGCTGAACTACATTGGCTTCTGGTTCAGCAACGCCTTGATTTCAAAATTCTAAAACTTATTTTCAAAACTCTTCATGGCCTCGCCCCACCCTAGCTCTGTAAACTCCTCCAGCCCCAACCAGCACCACATCGCCCCACCCCCTCCGCCCACCCATGTGATATCTATCTTCCTGAGCATCCCTGATTATAATTGGTGGCTGTGCCTTCTGTTGTCCAGACCCCAAGTTCCTGAAAACCCAGCCTAAACCTTTCTGTCTAACCTGTGCAGTACCTGCCCTGGCAGTTCCTGATGGGATACTGCAGAGCAAGCTTTTCTCTCTTATCTAATCAATGCTGCATCTTTCCACGGAGTGTTTGATAGCAGAGTGTAGGGTGAACTTTACTCAGTATCGAACCAGTGTTGTTCCTCCTCTGGGTATGTTTGATGGGATGGTGTAGAGGGGGATTTACTCTGTATCTATCCCGTGCTTTACCTGTCCTGGAAGTGTTTGATGGACAGTGTCGCGGGAGCTTTACAGCATATGTAAACTGTACTGTACCTGCGCTGGGAGTGTTTGATGGGGCAATGTCGCAGGAGTTGTACTCGATATCTAACCCATGCCGTAACTGCGATGGGAGTGTTTGATGGATCAGTCTAGGAGCTTTACTCTCTGACTAACCCATGCTGTGCCTATTGTGCGAGTGTTTGATGGAACAGTGTAAAGGGCGATTAACTTTGTAACTAAGCAGTGCTGTACTTACCTTGGGAGTGTTTGGGACAGGCTTGAGGATGATTTAACCTTCAATATCCAAAGCTTTATCTGCCTGGGAATGTCTGGTGAGACATTGTAGAGGGAGCTTTGCTCTGCATCTAACTCGTGTTGTCATCATCATCATCATCATCATAGGCAGTCCCTCGGAATCAAGGAAGACTTGCTTCCACACCTGAAGTGAGTTATTTGGTGGCTGAACAGTCTAATACGAGAGCCACAGACTCTGTCACAGGTGGGACAGATTGTCGTTGAAGGAAGGGGTGGGTGGGACTGGTTTGCAGCACGCTCTTTCCACTGCTGCACTTGTTTTCTGCATGCTCTTGGCGATGAGACTCCCGGATGCACTTCCTCCACTTAGGGTGATCTTTGGCCAGGGACTCCCAGATGTCAGTGGGGATCTCGCACTTTTTCAGGGAGGCTTTGAGGGTGTCCTTGTAACATTTCCGCTGCCCACATTTGGCTCATTTTCCGTGAAGAAGCTCCGCATAGAGCACTTGCTTTGGGAGTCTCGTGTCTGGCATGCGAACTATGTGGTCTGCGTCGCGGAGCTAATCGAGTGTGGTCAGTGCTTCAATGCTGGGGACGTGAGCCTGAACGAGGACGCTGACGTTGGTGTGCCTGTACTGCCAGGTTATTTGTAGGATTTTGCGGAGACATCGTTGGTGATATATCTCCAGCGAGAAAAAGTGTCTACTGTCCATTGTCCATGCCTCGGAGCCATACAGGAGGGCGTGTGTTGCTACAACCCTGTAGACCATGAACTTGGTTGGACCTGCCCAGGGAATGGTTAATGAGACAATGTCGAGGAAACTTTACTCTGTCTCTAACCCATGTTGTATCTGTCCTGGGAGTGTTTGATGGGACAGTGTAGAGGGAGCTTCACTCTGTATCTCACCCGTGCTGCACCTGACCCGGAAATATCCGCTGGAATAGTATAGAGGGAGATTTTCTCTACATCTAACAGATGCTGTGTCTGCCTTGGAATGGCTGGGCCAAGTTAGAGGGAGATGTAGTCTGTGTATAACCTGTGCTATACTTGCACTGTAAACGTTTGGTGGATTAGTATAGAGGGAGCTTTATTCTATATTGAACTTGTTAAGTCCAGAAAAAGTAATGTGATTGAGTACTGTAGACGTGAGTAAGTGTGACCTGTCTCTTTATTCTAACTTCAGAGTGCACGGACAACATGGAATGTCTGCTTCTATACCCTGCTGCCAAGGGACGCTGGGATCCCTTGGGACTCCAACAGATACGTCCTGTGGTGGTGGTAGAATTCTGGTTACATAGGGTTGTATACATAACATCACTCCCTCCCAAAGTGAAGAGTACACTTATTTGCAAGTTGAGACGATCTGGGGCTTTTCGCTCCCGAGTCGATCGTCTCGGTACAAATGCAGGTGCAGGTGAGTTGCTTGGTTCTTCGCTGGTCTGCTGCGCAGCTGACCTTGCTGGGATGCTGGGGATGATGAGTTCAGCTTCGTGGTCAACCATGATGTTGGTTTCCACTTGTGTGTTTGTCGGAGGGTGGAATTTGGTTGCTTGTGGCTGCCTGTGAATCTCAGATTGGCTTGGTCCAAATGCTTTCTGCAAGTTAATCCATTTGCGAGTTTGGCCTGAAACACCCTCCTCCCTTCTTTGGCTATGACAGTGCCAGCAAGCTATTTGGAACCATGTCCATAGTTGAGTACAAATACAGGGTTATTGATTTCAATATTGCGTGACAAATTTGTGCAATCACGGTACATGCTTTGTTGATGCCGCCTGCCTTCGACTTGATCATGGAGATCAGGGTGAACGAGAGAAAGCCTTGTTTTGAGCACCCTTTTCAGGAGCTGCTCAGCTAGTGTACCCCGGTGAGAGAATGGTGTCTGGTGCAGTGGCTGAGCAGGACTCAGGATAGGTGGGTCTGCAGGGAGCCTTTTGACATGTGTATCAAGCTTTGCTTGATGGTTTGGACTGCACATTCTGTCTGGCCATTGGATGCGGGCTTGAACGGGGCAGATGAGATGTGCTTGATCCCATTGCATGTCATGAATTCCTTAAATTCAGCGCTGGTGAAGCATGGCCCGTTGTCACTGACAAGGACATCAGGCAGGCCATGCGTGGTTCGGAGGTTTTCGAGGATGGCAGTGGACGTGCTTACAGACATTATTACATACTCAATCCAGTTAGAATAAACATCCACAAGAACGAAGAACATTTTGCCTAGAAATGGGCCAGCAAAGTCAATGTCGATCCTAGACCACGGTTTGAAGGGCCATGACCGCTAACTTGGGTGCCCTGGGTGCATTGCTCAGTTGCGAGCAAGTGGTGCATTGGCGCACGCAAGACTCCAAATCTGAGTCGATATCGGACCACCACACATGGGGTCTGACTATAGCTTTCATCATTACTATGCCTGGGTGGGCACAGTGTAGGTCATGTTTGAACATTTACCTCGCTTTCTTGGGCAAAACCACTTGATTACCCCACAAAAGACAGTCCGTCTGTATGGACATTTCGTCTTTACGCTGCTGGAACAGTTTGATCTCTTCATGCATCTCTGCTGGGACGCTGGACGAACTCCCATGGAGGACACAGTTTTTACAAGGGACAGTAAAGGATCCTGGCTGGTCCAGGTCCTTATCTGGCGGCCGTAACGGGTGACTTTTCATTTTCAAATGCATTCCTCACCAAGAGCAAGTCTGCAGGCTGTGCCATTTCCACCCCGGTGGTGGGAAAAGTAGCCGACTGAGGGCATCAGTGCAGTTCTCTGTGCCTCGCCAGTGATGAATTACATACTTATATGCATACAGCGTGAGCGCCCATCTTTGGATGCGAGCAGATGCATTAGTATTCATACCTTTGCTCTCTGTGAATAGCGATATGAGCGGCTTATGGTGAGTTTCTAACTCGAACTAAATCCCAAACTGATACTGGTGCATTTTTTCACCCCGTAAACGCATGTCAGAGCTTCTTTTTCAATCATGCTGTCGGTCCTTTCGGCCTTGGACGAACTCCTAGACGCATAGGCGACAGGTTGCAATGTTCCCAATTCATTTGCTTCTTGTAACACACGCCCGACCCTGTACAAAGATGCATCGCAAGCTAGCACTAAACATTTACATGGATCATACAGGACAAGCAGTTTGTTGGAACATAACAGATTTCGGGCTTCCTCAAAATCAGTCTCTTTTGATCTCCCCCATGCCTAATAATCTCCCTTGCGCAGCCATATGTTTTGAGGTTCTAGCAAGGTGCTTAACCCGGGTAGGAAATTACCAAAATAACTGAGGAGCCCCAGGAAGGACCACAGCTCCGTCACGTTCTGTGGTCTCGGCGCATTCTTGATGGCCTCCGTCTTGGCGTCAGTGCGCCTGGTGCCATCTGCCACGATTCTTCTCCCTAAAAACTCGACCTTTGCCGCCAGGAAAACACACTTCGAGCGTTTCAACCTGAGTCCCACATGATCGAGCCGACTTAGAACCTCTTCCACGTTCTGCATGTGCTCGATGGTGTCCCGACCTGTGACCAGTATATCATCCTGGAAAACCACAATGTGCAGAACCGACTTCAGCAGACTCTCCATGTCCCTTTGAAAAATAGCCGCGGTCGATCGAATTCCAAACGTGCATCTAATGTCGATGAACAGACCTTTGTGCGTGTTGATGCAGGTGAGGCCTTTTTAAGATTCCGCCAGCTCCTGCATCATGTAGGCCGAGGTCAGGTCCAACTTGGTGAATGTCTTTCCTCCTGCCAGTGTCACAAATAGTTCATCTGCCTTGGGTTGCGGGTACTGGTCCTGCAGTGAAAAATGGTTAATCATTACTTTATAGTCCCCACAAATTCTGACCGTGACATCGCCCTTGAGAACCAGAACAACCTGACTGGCCCACTCGTTGAACTCCATGAGTGCGATGATGCCCTCTCGTTTCAGCCTGTCTAACTCGATCTTCACTTTCTCTCGCATCATATATGTCACTGTCCTTGCCTTGTGATGGATGAGTCATGTACCGGGAATTGAGTGGATCTGCGCCTTCGCCCTCAAGAAACTTCCGATCCCTGGCTCAAACAACAATGGAAACCTGCTCAGAACTTGGTCACATGAGGCATCATCGATGGATGAAAGCGCTCGGATGTCATCCCAGTTTCAGCGTATTTTTCTCAGCCGGCTTCTGCCGAACAGTGTGGGGCCATCTACTGACACTATCCTTAGTGGTAGTTCATGTACTGTTCCATCATAAGAGACTTTTTAATATGCTGTGCTGTCAGTTACAGGGATCAGCTCTTTAGTGTAAGTTTGCAGTTTGGTGTGAAAGGGGCTCAGCTTGTGCCTGTCGGAGGCCCTTTTCTCATGATGGACTGACTCGCACCCATGTCCAATTCCATGAATACTGGAATTCCGTACAGTTCAACATTTAACATGATCGGTGGATATTTCGTGGTGAAGGCGTGTACCCCGTACACTTCTGCCTCCTCGGTTTGAGTCTCTAGTTCAGTTTGAACCACCATAGATCGATCTTCCGCTGCAATGTGGTGCTTTGCAGTGTTTGCAGCTCATCTGCACATTCGCTGGAGGTGTCCCCTTGTTCCACAGCCTTTGCACGCATAGTGTTTGAAGCTGCATTGATGGGCTCGATGATCACCTCCGCAGTGCCCAACAAGCTGTTAACTGCCTCGCATTAACGCTTTATGGCAGACTCTGAGTCATCTGAGATCAGGCAGCTGCAGGCGTGCACATTGTGCCATATGCATTCCTGCCTGAAAACGATTTTACTTTGTGCACAGTATTTGCCGAAACATCTGTACACTGCGAAATTTGTTTCGTGTTATTGCTGGTGGACATAAATGCCTAGGCTATCGTTATGGCTTTGCTCAGGAGCAGTGTTTCAACAGTCAATAGTTTGCGAAGGATATCCTCATGGCCAATGCAAAGCACAAAAAATCACTTCGCATTTACTCCAGGCATCCATCAAATTCACAATGTCCTGCAAGATGCCTTATTTCACCGACGTAGCTCGCCACTTCCTGGCCTTCAGACCGTTGACATGTGTAAAATCGATACCTTGCTATCAGAATGCTCTCCTTCGGATTTAGGTGCTCCTGGACCAGAATACATAGTTCTTCATGCGATTTGGTTGTTGGTTTCACCGGAGCATGAAAATTCTTCATGAGGCCATAGGTTGTTGCCCCGCAGAGAGTGAGGAGGATCACCCTTTGTTTGGCAGCATTCACATTCCCTGCCAGCTCGTTGGCCATGAAGTATTAGTCGAGTCGCTGCATGAAGAGCTCCCAATCGTCCCCTTCTGAGAATTTCTCCAGGATATCAACAGTTCTCTGCATTTTCGCATGATGGTTCATTATCTCATCGCCAATTGTTATGTCCAGAATAAAGTAATGTGATTGAGTACTGTAGACGTCAGTAAGTGTGATCTTGGTCTCTTTTTTGTAACTCCAGAGTGCACGTACAGCATGGGAGGCCTGCTTCTATACAGTGCTCCCAAGCGATGCTGGGATCCCTTGTGACTCCAACAGATATGCCCTCTGATAGTGGTAGATTGCTGGTTACATCGGGTTACGTACACAACATAATCCATGTTGTACTTGCCCTGGGAATGTCTGATGGGACAGTGTAGAGGGAGTTTTAATCTGTATGTACTCCATGTCCGTTGTACTCCGTAGAGGACGAAATCCACATTGTGACTCCAGGAGGAGCTCCTCAGCCACAGGGGAAGACGGTTGAGGAGGATTCTAGCGATGAATTTCCCAGTGGCTGGTAACAGGGAGACTCATCTGTAATTGCCACAGTCGGACTTGTCCCCTTTGCTAAAAATGGTCACGATTACTGCATCTCTGTGATCTCCAGGCCTGCTCTCCTCCTTCCAGATGAGAGAGATGAGATCAAGCATTCATGCCAATATTGCCTCTCCACCAAACTTTAGTGCCTCAGCGGGGATTCCATCCGCTACCATTGTCTTGTTGTTCTTGAGCTGGCGGATGGCCTTTTCTATCTCGTGCAGGGCTGAGGTTTTGCTGAGATGTTGGCGGGCAGCATGCTGCAGGATGGAGTCGAGGACACTCGAGTCAAAGGCAGAGTCTCGGTTAAGGACATCTTTGAAGTGTTCCTTCCAGCGGGTCCTAACTGCCTCAGTGTCCTTGTTGAGTGTTTCCCCATTCTTGGCCAGCAGTGGAGTGGTGCCTTGGGTGCTTGAGCCATAGGTGGCCTTGACTGCAATGAAGAATCCTTGCACATCATGGCTGTCGGCCAGCTGCTGAAACTCCTGTGATTTCTCCACCCACCATTTGTGCTTTAGATCACAGGTTTTTTCTTGGACCTCGGCCTTAAGCCCTCTGTAATGATGCTTTGCTGCTCCCGAGTTGGGTTGTTGTTTTAGGTTCAGAAATGCCCTGTGCTTGCAATTAATTAGCTCTTGGATCTCTTGCTCATTCTCATCAAACCAGTCCTGGTGTTTCCTCGATCAGGCCAACATCCCCAGCATCGAAGCACTGACCACACTCGACCAGCTGCATTGGGTGGGCCACATTGTTCCCAACTATTTTAAGTAGAACGCTAATCAAGTTCCTCCTGATTAAAGGGTGTCGGGGGGTCACACTCCAGAAACTTTCAGGAAAGTGCCCACTTTTTTTTTAGCAACTAAAAATACAAATTAACAATTCAACATAAAGGTAACTTTTGTCAAATCAAATCAAATTAATTAAAATTACAACTTTGTTCCCTCTTGAATGATGCACTCCAGTCTCTCTGGTGCTCACCTCTCATGGAAGGCCACGAGTCTACCGGTGGACACTGCATGCTCAATCTCCAGGAATACCATGGCTCGACACATTGTTCACATGCCTGGCACAAGACTCCTAAAGCAAGGCTCCACTCGGAACTCCTACACGGCAAGTGAGCCTACAGTGGGAAGAGGAAACCTTTCAACGACACCCTCAAAGGCTCCTTGATCAAATTCAGCAACCCCCCGATACCTAGGAGTCGCTGACAAAAGTCCGCCCTAAGTTGAGGAAGTGCATCCGGGAAGGCTCTGAGCACCTCGAGTCTCATCGCTGAGTGCATGCAGAAACCAAGCATAGGAGCATGTGGCAAACCAGTCCCACCCACCCATTCGTTCAACGACTCTCTGTCACACCTGTGACAGAGACTGTCATTCCCGTATTGAAGTGTTTGGTCACCAAATAACTCACCTTTCGAGTGTAAGCAAGTCTTCCTCGATTTCGACGGACTGCCTGTGATGATGATGATGTGTACCTAAACTGTGTTGTGCCTGTCCTGTGCGTTTTTGGATTGGCTGTTTAGAGAGACGTTTACCCTGCATCTAAATTATGCTGTACTCGCCCTGGGAATGTTTAATGGGACAGTATAGAGGGAGCTTTACTCCATATCTAACCGGTGCTGTACCTGACCTGGGAGTGTTTGATTCGTCACTGCAGATGGAGCTTTACTCTATCTAACATGTGCTGTACATGCCCTGGGAGTGTTTGATGGGACAGTGGAGAGGGAGCTTTACTCTGTATCGAACAGGTGCTGTACCTGCCACCAGTAGGCTTGCAGCCTTCTGTAGGAGTTTTGCACCGGAGGGACTGGAGTGCATTATCACCTCCAGCAACCAAATTTTAATTTGATTTAAGTTTACCGTCCAAAGTTTAATTAGTTTATTTTGTCGGTTATAGTATCCCCACCACCCTTTAATCAGGGTGCATTTGATTTACTGATCAACAACAAAATAATTGTGCTGTAACTGCTCTGTGATTTTTTCTTGGGACAGTAGAGAGGGAGCTTTATTCTGTATCTAACCTATACTGTGCATGCCCTGGGAATACCTGGTGGGACAGTGCAGATGGATCCTTGCTGTGTATTTAATATGTGCTGTACCTGCCCTGGGAGTGTTTGATGAGTCAGCGTACAGCAAGCTTTAAACTGTAACTAACCCGTGCTGTACCTGCCCTGGGATTGTTTAGGACAGTACAGAGGGAGCTTTACTCTGTGTATAACCCGTGTATTATCTGCCCCACTTCTGCTCTGGTTTCTCATGCTCTTATGTACCCAGCATGCCCCGCGGGTGAGAATGTGCCGCACCCAGACGACAGGAGCACAGTGCGCAAGCGCGGGCCCTGGCTGTGTTTGGAGCATGCGCGGTGCGTGTAATGACGGAGAAGACATGTTTTGTCCAGGCTCCTCAGAAGTATCCTTTTCATCGGGACGGAGCGAACTAAGGGACCAGCGGGAAGCCGGGGAGGCTTCATAAACAACCGGTGCCCGCCGTAAGCCCGGAGTAATAACCGGAATATCGGTGGTTGCAGCTTCAGGGCTTTCTCCGGTCACAGGCCCAGGATAACGGCGGCCATCTTCGTACAGGTTCCGCGTTCGGCCATCTTGATTCAGTGAGTAGCACAGCGCATGCGCGACCATCTTGGTGCAGGATCAATGTGAACGATGTCACTGGAACTGAACCCAGCCGGAGTCAGTACCTTCAGGGGAGGGGAACCAGTGAGTGTAGAACTGAACCCAGCCAGAGTCAGTACCTTCAGGGGAGGGGAACCAGTGAGTGTAGAACTGAACCCAGCCAGAGTCAGTACCTTCAGGGGAGGGGAACCAGTGAGTGTCGAACTGAACCCAGCCAGAGTCAGTACCTTCAGGGGAGGGGAACCAGTGAGTGTAGAACTGAACCCAGCCAGAGTCAGTACCTTCAGGGGAGGGGAACCAGTGAGTGTATAACTGCACCCAGCCAGAGTCAGTACCTTCAGGGGAGGGGAACCAGTGAGTGTAGAACTGAACCCAGCCAGAGTCAGTACCTTCAGGGGAGGGGAACCAGTGAGTGTAGAACTGAACCCAGCCAGAGTCAGTACCTTCAGGGGAGGGGAACCAGTGAGTGTAGAACTGAACCCAGCCAGAGTCAGTACCTTCAGGGGAGGGGAACCAGTGAGTGTCGAACTGAACCCAGCCAGAGTCAGTACCTTCAGGGGAGGGGAACCAGTGAGTGTAGAACTGAACCCAGCCAGAGTCAGTACCTTCAGGGGAGGGGAACCAGTGAGTGTAGAACTGAACCCAGCCAGAGTCAGTACCTTCAGGGGAGGGGAACCAGTGAGTGTAGAACTGAACCCAGCCAGAGTCAGTACCTTCAGGGGAGCGGAACCAGTGAGTGTAGAACTGAACCCAGCCAGAGTCAGTACCTTCAGGGGAGGGGAACCAGTGAGTGTAGAACTGAACCCAGCCAGAGTCAGTGCCTTCAGGGGAGGGGAACCAGTGAGTGTAGAACTGAACCCAGCCACAGTCAGTACCTTCAGGGGAGGGGAACCAGTGAGTGTCGAACTGAACCCAGCCAGAGTCAGTACCTTCAGGGGAGGGGAACCAGTGAGTGTAGAACTGAACCCAGCCAGCGTCAGTACCTTCAGGGGAGGGGAACCAGTGAGTGTAGAACTGAACCCAGCCAGAGTCAGTACCTTCAGTGGAGGGGAACCAGTGAGTGTAGAACTGAACCCAGCCAGAGTCAGTACCTTCAGGGAAGGGGAACCAGTGAGTGTAGAACTGAACCCAGCCAGAGTCAGTAGCTTCAGGGAAGGGGAACCAGTGAGTGTAGAACTGAACCCAGCCACAGTCAGTACCTTCAGGGGAGGGGAACCAGTGAGTGTAGAACTGAACCCAGCCAGAGTCAGTACCTTCAGGGGAGGGGAACCAGTGAGTGTAGAACTGAACCCAGCCAGCGTCAGTACCTTCAGGGGAGGGGAACCAGTGAGTGTAGAACTGAACCCAGCCAGAGTCAGTACCTTCAGTGGAGGGGAACCAGTGAGTGTAGAACTGAACCCAGCCAGAGTCAGTACCTTCAGGGAAGGGGAACCAGTGAGTGTAGAACTGAACCCAGCCAGAGTCAGTACCTTCAGGGAAGGGGAACCAGTGAGTGTAGAACTGAACCCAGCCAGAGTCAGTACCTTCAGGGGAGGGGAACCAGTGAGTGTAGAACTGAACCCAGCCAGAGTCAGTACCTTCAGGGGAGGGGAACCAGTGAGTGTAGAACTGAACCCAGCCAGAGTCATTACCTTCACGGACCAGTGATTGATTGGTGCCCGGCCCCGCCCCCCGCCACTGATTGGCGCGGAGCAGCGCGCTGGGTGGGCTGGTGCCCCGCGCCGCCTCGCCATTGGCTGCGGGCTGAGTGTTGCGGTTGAGGGGTTTGTTGGGGGGGGCTCCGCTCGCAGCCTTTGAGCTCGGGGCCCAGGTGAGGCGGGGCGGAGTTGTGCGCAGGCGCGGGGCCAGCCTATTGTGGGAGATTAGCTGCGGACGGACGATGTTTTGTCCCCTCCCCCGCGGAGGATGGATGAGCAGCCCGGGCAGTGCGCTCAGCCTCCCTGAGGACTCATAGACTCACGGACACGCGCGGGCGGTGAGATTTGCCGCGGGTGGCGGCTGTGGGGCACCTTCGGTTGGGGACGGGCCTTGGTTACCGTCGGAGATTACCGGGAGTTTAGCCGCCATCTTTGGGCAGCACGGGTCCGCCCGCCACGGGGAGCAGGGAGCAACAGGGGCGGGGCTTCCTCAATGTCACAATACTTTCCATTGTCCCGCTGCAGGGCAGGGAGCATGCGCGGCGGCCATCTTACTGCAGGGAGCAGGTGCAGGATGGGGACTAGTGACATGAATACATGAGAACATCAGAAATAGGAGATGAGTCGGCCCTTTGGCCCCTCGAGCCTGCTACCATTCAATAAGATGATGGCTGCAGCATCTGGGGTGGTTCTCCTTGGAGCAGTGAAGGTGCAGGGCAGGTTTAACAGAGGTGCTCACAATCAGGAAGGCTTTCGATTGAGTCGGGGAACAGAGTGGTTCTGCTCACACAATCAGAGAATGGTTACAGCACGGAAGGCCGTTCGGCCCATCGAACCCTTGCCTGCTCCCAGCTAGTCCCACTGCCCCGCCCTGCCCCCAGTCCTGCAAATGTTTTTTTTCAAATACTTATCCAACTTTTTTTTTTGAATGCTGTGATTGAGTCTTCCTCCACCACCCTTTCAGGCCGTGCTTTCCGGATCCTAACCACTCGCTGCGTAAAATAGATTTTCTGATGTCACCTTTGGTTCTTTTGCCATTCACCTTAAATCCATCTCCTCTGATTCTCTACCCTTCTGCCAGTGGGAACAGTATCTCTCTATCTACTCTGTCCACACCCCTCATGATTTTGAACACTTCTATCAATTCTCCTCTCAACCTTCTCTGCTCCAAGAGGAACAACCCCAGCTTCTCCAGTCAATCCACGTAACCGAAGTCCCTCATCTCATGAATCATTCTTGTCAATCTTTTCTGCACTCTCTCTAAAGCCTTCACATCCTAATCTGCGGTGCCCAGAATTGGACACAATGCTCCAGTTGAGGCCGAACCAGTGTTTTACAAAGGTTCATCATAACCTCCTTGCTTTTTTACTCTGTGCTGCCCAGCAACCTGTAAGCTTTTTAAACTGCTTTCCCAACCTGTCCTGTCACCTTCAGTGATTTGTCCACATATACCCGCAGGTCTCACTGTTCATGCACCCCCTTTCAGATTGTACCCTTCAGTTTATATTGTCTATCCTTGTTTATATCATCATGCTTCTCTAATTTTATTTCTTCACTCAGGTTCACGGTCTTGTTTTATTTCTTCCTCCAAGCCTCTCAACTTAATCTGGCAGGGAAATGTTGGCGAGTGGTGATTGATTGCCCTGGGAACCAACAGGAAGAGAGGTCAGAGGCCGGAGGGCCCAGGGAGCAGCGTGTTCTGCAACCAATCACGGTGCTTGAGGGGTGGATCCTGAGTCGGCCTGTCAGGTGAGTCTGTGTGAATCCCTGTTAAACATAGAAAATAGGTGCAGGAGTAGGCCATTCGGCCCTTCTAGCCTGCACCGCAATTCAATGAGTTCATGGCTGAACATTCAACTTCAGTACCCCATTCCTGCTTTCTCGCCATACCCCTTGATCCCCCGAGTAGTAAGGACCTCATCTAACTCCTTTTTGAATATATTTAGTGAATTGGCCTCAACAACTTTCTGTGGTTGAGAATTCCACAGGTTCACCACTCTCTGGGTGAAGAAGTTCCTCCGCATCTCGGTCCTAAATGGCTTACCCCTTATCCTTAGACTGTGACCTCTGGTTCTGGACTTCCCCAACATTGGGAACATTCTTCCTGCATCTAACCTGTCTAACCCCGTCAGAATTTTAAATGTTTCTATGAGGTCCCCTCTCATTCTTCTGAACCCCAGTGAATACAAGGCCAGTTGATCCAGTCTTTCTTGATAGGTCAGTCCCGCCATCCTGGGAATCAGTCTGGTGAACCTTCGCTGCACTCCCTCAATAGCAAGAATGTCCTTCCTCAAGTTAGGAGACCAAAACTGTACACAATACTCCAGGTGTGGCCTCACCAATGCCCTGTACAACTGTAGCAACACCTCCCTGCCCCTGTACTCAAATCCCCTTGCTATGAAGGCCAACATGCCATTTGCTTTCTTAACCACCTGCTGCACCTGCATGCCAACCTTCAATGACTGATGTACCACGACACCCAGGTCTCTTTGCACCTCGCCTTTTCCTAATCTGTCACCATTCAGATAATAGTCTGTCTCTCTGTTTTTACCACCAAAGTGGATAACCTCACATTTATCCACATTATACTTCATCTGCCATGCATTTGCCCACTCACCTAACCTATCCAAGTCGCTCTGCAGCCTCACAGCATCCTCCTCGCAGCTCACACTGCCACCCAACTTAGTGTCATCCGCAAATTTGGAGATACTACATTTAATCCCCTCATCTAAATCATTAATGTACAGTGTAAACAGCTGGGGCCCCAGCACAGAACCTTGCGGTACCCCACTAGTCACTGGCTGCCATTCTGAAAAGTACCCATTTACTCCTACTCTTTGGTTCCTGTCTGACAACCAGTTCTCAATCCATGTCAGCACACTACCCCCAATCCCATGTGCTCTAACTTTGCACATCAATCTCTTGTGTGGGACCTTGTCGAATGCCTCCTTAAAGTCCAAATATACCACATCAACTGGTTCTCCCTTGTCCACTCTACTGGAAACATCCTCAAAAAATTCCAGAAGATTTGTCAAGCATGATTTCCCTTTCACTAATCCATGCTGACTTGGACCTATCATGTCACCTCTTTCCAAATGCACTGCTATGACATCCTTAATAATTGATTCCATCATTTTACCCACTGCCGATGTCAGGCTGACCGGTCTATAATTCCCTGTTTTCTCTCTCCCTCCTATTTTAAAAAGTGGGGTTACATTGGCTACCCTCCAATCTATAGGAACTGATCCAGAGTCAATGGAATGTTGGAAAATGACTGTCAATGCATCCACTATTTCCAAGGCCACCTCCTTAAGTACTCTGGGATGCAGTCCATCAGGCCCTGGGGATTTATCGGCCTTCAATCCCATCAATTTCCCCAACACAATTTCCCGGCTAATAAGGATTTCCCTCAGTTCCTCCTCCTTACTCGACCCCCCGACCCCTTTTATAACCGGAAGGTTGTTTGTGTCCTCCTTAGTGAATACCGAACCAAAGTACTTGTTCAATTGGTCTGCCATTTCTTTGTTCCCCGTTATGACTTCCCCTGATTCTGACTGCAGGGGACCTACGTTTGTCTTTACTAACCTTTTTCTCTTTACATATCTATAGAAAGTTTTGCAATCCGTCTTAATGTTCCCTGCAAGCTTCTTCTCATACTCCATTTTCCCTGCCCTAATCAAACACTTTGTTCTCCTCTGCTGAGTTCTAAATTTATCCCAGTCCCCAGGTTCGCTGCTATTTCTGGCCAATTTGTATGCCACTTCCTTGACTTTAATGCTATCCCTGATTTCCCTTGATAGCCACGGTTGAGCCACCTTCCCTTTTTTATTTTTACGCCAGACAGGAATGTACAATTGTTGTAGTTCATCCATGCGGTCTCTAAATGTCTGCCATTGCCCATCCACAGTCAACCCCTTCAGTATCATTCGCCAATCCATCCCAGCCAATTCACGCCTCATACCTTCAAAGTTAGCCTTCTTTAAGTTCTGGACCATGGTCTCTGAATTATCTGTTTCATTCTCCATCCTAATGCAGAATTCCACCATATTATGGTCACTCTTCCCCAAGGGGCCTCGCACAACGAGATTGCTAATTAATCCTCTCTCATTACATAACACCCAGTCTAAGATGGCCTCCCACCTAGTTGGTTCCTCAACATATTGGTCTAAAAAACCATCCCTTATGCACTCCAGGAAATCCTCCTCCACCGTATTGCTTCCAGTTTGGTTAGCCCTATCTATGTGCATATTTAAGTCACCCATTATAACTGCTGCACCTTTATTGCATGCACCCCTAATTTCCTGTTTGATGCCCTCCCGGACATCACTACTACTGTTTGGAGGTCTGTACACAACTCCCACTAATGTTTTTTGCCCTTTGGTGTTCTGTAGCTCGACCCATAAAGATTCCACATCATCCAAGCGAATGTCCTTCCTAACTATTGCCTTAATCTCCTCGTTAACCAGCAATGCTACCCCACCTCCTTTTCCTTTTATTCTATCCTTCCTGAATGTTGAATACCCCTGGATGTTGAGTTCCCAACCCTGATCATCCTGGAGCCACGTCTCCGTAATCCCAATCACATCATATTTGTTAACATCGATTTGCACAGTTAATTCATCCACCTTATTGCGGATACTCCTTGCATTAAGACACAAAGCCTTTAGGCTTGTTTTTTTAACACCCTCTGTCCTTTTAGAATTTTGCTGTACAATGGCCCTTTTTGTTCTTTGCCTTGGGTTTCTCTGCCCTCCACTTTTCCTCATCTTCTTTCTGTCTTTTGCTTTTGCCTCCTTTTTGTTTCCCTCTATCTCCCTGCATTGGTTCCCATCCCCCTGCCATATTAGTTTAACTCCTCCCCAACAGCACTAGCAAACACTCCCCCGAGGACATTGGTTCCGATTCTGCCCAGGTGCAGACCGTCCGGATTGTACTGGTCCCACCTCCCCCAGAACCGGTTCCAATACCCCAGGAATTTGAATCCCTCCCTGCTGCACCATTGCTCAAGCCACGTATTCATCTGTTAAAAGTTAAATCGAGATTTCTTTTGTTAACAAAACAATGTAACGTTTGTCAGTATTTTGTTTTCCTCGAGTTCCTATTATGAGTTTCTGACACTTCAGTGCCAAGTTAATCAGGTGTTTAAAGGTCATTCATTTCCCTCTTTCCATGACGCTGTTAGTTAAAGGGACAGAGATTGATTTCCCCGCATTATGCATTCGTAGTAGTTAAAGTAACATCCTTCCTGTTGGTAGTGAGTTACATTCTGTGCTGGGCGAGATGGCTGGTGGCATCAGCCTTTAAAATACGCATCCTCTTGGTCAACTCTCTCCAGGGTCTCACCCTTCCCTATCTCTGTAACCTCCTCCAGCCCAGCAACCCTCTTAATAGTTTGATTTCTTTGGAACAAAGGAGGCTGAGGGGAGACCTTAATGAGGTGTATAAAATTATGAGGGGCCTAGATAGAGTGGATAGGAAGGTCCTATTTCCCTTCACAGAGGGGTCAGCAACCAGCAGAACTTTTTAGCCAGTACGTAGCAAGCCCAACAAGAGAGGGGGACGTTCTGGACTTAGTATTAGGGACTGAAGCTGGGCAGGTGGAAGGGGTATCAATGGGACAGCATTTTGGTGCTAGTGATCATAATTCAGTTAGATTTAGGGTAGTTATGGAAAAGGGCAAAGACAGACCAGTAATAAAAGTTCTCAATTGGGGAAAAGCTGATTTTACTAAGCTGAGATGTGATTTAGCCAAAGTGGACTGGAAACAGCTATTTGAATTGGTGAGAGATTGGGAAACGTTGGTGTTCAGAGGGACCTTGGTGTCCTTGTACACGAATCACTGAAAGTTAATATGCAGGTACAGCAAGCAACGAAGAAAGCAAATGGTATGTTGGCCTTTATTATAAGAGGATTTGAGTACAGGAGTAAAGACGTCTTACTGCAATTATATAGGGCCCTGGTGAGACTGCAGCTGGAGTATTGTGTACAGTTTTGGCTGCTTACCAAAGGAAGGATGTACTTGCTGTTGAGGATGGCAACGAAGGTTCACCAAACTGAATTCCTGGGGTGGGAGGATTGTCCTATGAGGAGAGATTGAGTAGACTAGGCATGTATTCTCTAGAGTTTAGAAGAATGAGAGATGATCCCATTGAAACAAACAAAATTCTTACAAGGCGTGACAGGATAGATGCAGGGAGGATGTTTCCTCTGGCTGAGGAGTCTCGAACCAGGGGTCACAGTCTCAAAATAAGGGGTTGTCCATTTAGGACTGAGATGAGCAGAAACTTATTCACTCATTAATCTTTGTAATTCTCTACCCCAGAGGGCTGTGGAGGCTATGTCTTTGAGCATATTTAAGACAGAGATCGATAGAATTTTGTAAATTAAGGTAATCAAGGGATATGGAATAGTGCAGGAAAGTGAAGTTGAGGTAGAAGATCAGCCATGACCTCATTGAATGGCAGAGCAGGCTCGAGGGGACGAATGGCATACTCCTGCTCTGAAATCTTATGTTCTTATGTTGAAGTTAAATCAGTCTCAGAGCAGTGGGAGGCATTCAATGAAGAGATAATGAGGATTCAGAGGAAGAATGTTACCTTCAAGAAAAAGGGTGGGACTAATAAATCTAGAGTCCCCTGGATATCAACATAAGAAATAGTGGCAGGAGGAGGCCATAATGTCCCTCGAGCCTGCACGGCCATTCAATAAGATCATGGCTGATCATCGCCCTCAACGCCACTTTCCCGCCTGATCTCCATATCCCTTGATTCCCTTAATATACAAAAATCTATCTATCTCAACCTTGAATAGACTGAGCATCCACAGCCCTTTGGGGGAGAGAATGCCAAAGATTCACAACCCTCTGAGTGAAGAAATTCCTCCTCAACTCTGTCTTAAATGGCCTACTCCTTATCCTGAGACTGTGCCCCTAGTTCTTGACAGTCCAGCCAGGGGAATCAACCTCTCAGCATCTAACCTGTCCGTCCCCTTCAGAACCTTGTATGTTTCAATGAGATCACCTCTCATTATTCTAAACTCGAGAGTGTATAGGCCCATTCTACACACTATCTCATCATAAGGCAGCCCTCTCATCCCAGGAATCTTGTGAACCTTTGTTGCACTGTCTCCAAGGCAAGTGTTTCCGTCCTTTGATAAGAAAACAAAACTGTGACCAGTACTCCAGGTGTGGTCTCACCAAGGCCCTGTACAATTGTAGCAAGACCTCCTTACTCTTTTCCTCCAAACCCTTGCAATAAAGGACAAACCATTTCCCTTCCTTATTGCTTGCGTACCTGCATGCTCACTTTCTGTGTGTCTTGCACAAGGACACCCCAAATCTCTCTGAACACCAATGTTTAAAAGTTTCTCATAATTTAAAAGATACTCTGTTCTTCTGTTGTTCCTACCAAAATGAATAACCTCACATTTCCCTACATTATACTCCATCTGCCACCTTACTGCCCACTCACAGTCTATCTATGTATATCTTGCAGACTCTTGTGTTCTCACAGCTTACTGTCCCACCTAGTTTTATATCATCAGCAAATTTGGATACATTACACTCGGTCCCTTCATCTAGGTCATAAATCATAAAATCATCGAACTTTACAGCATGGCAGGAGACCATTTCAGCCCACCGCGTCCGTGCCGGCCAACAAACAGCTATCCAGCCTAATCCCACTCTCCAGCTCTCGGTCCGTAGCCCTGTAGGTGATGACACTTGAAGTGCACATCCGAGTATTTTTCAAATGTGCTGAGTGTTTCTGCCTCTACCACTCTTTCAGGCAGTGAGTTCCAGACCCCTACCATCCTCTGGGTGAAGAAAATTAACTTCGTATCTCCTCTAAACCAATTACTTTAAATCTGTGTCCCCTTGTTGTTGATCCCTCTGCCAAGGGAAACAGGTCCTTCCTATCCAATCTATCCAGGCCCCTCATAATTTAATACACTTTCATCAGGTCTCCCCTCAGTGTCCTCTGATCCAAAGAAAATTGACTCTGCATCTCCAATCTTTCCTCATAGCCAAAATTCTCCAGTCCAGGCAACATTCTTGTAAATCTCCTCTGTACCCTTTCCAGTACAATCACATCTTTCCTGTAATGTGGTGACCAGAACTGCACACAGTATTCCAATTGCAGCCTAACCAGTTCAAGCATAACCTCCTAGCTCTTGTATTCCATGCCTTGACGAATAAAGGCAAGTATTCCATGTGCCTTCTTAACCACCTTATTGACCTGGCCTGCCACTTTCAGGGATCTGTGGACCTACACTCCAAGGTCCCTTTGTTCCTCTACAATTTTCAGTGTTGTAGCATTTAATGTATATTCCCTTGCCTTGTTAGACCTCCCCAAATGTATTACCTCACACTTAGCTGGATTAAATTCCATTTGCCACTTTACTGCCCACCTGACCAGTACATTTATAGTTTCCTGCAGTGTGCAGTTTTCTTCTTAATTCTCAACCACACAGCCTATTTTAGTGTCACCTTCAAACTTCTTAATCATACCCCCAACATTGATGTCCAAGTCATTGATATATACCACAAAAAACAAGGATCCCAGCACTGAGCCCTGCAGAACCCCACTGGAAACAGCCTTCCAGTCACAAAAACACCGAATGGTCCACTACTGCAACTATTTTCTATGTTTCTATGACCCAACTTCCACAGCTCTCTGAGGCAGCAAATTCCACAGATTTACAACCCTTTGAGAGAAGACATTCCTCCTCATCTCAGTTTTAAATAGGTGGCCACTTATTCTAAGATTATGCCCTCTAGTTCGAGTCTCCCCCATCAGTGGAAACATCCTCTCTGCATCCACCTTGTCCCGCCCCCTCATAATCTTATACGTTTCGATAAGATCACCTCTCATTCTTCTGAATTCCAATGGGAAGAGGCTCAAACTACTCAACCTTTCCTCATAAGTCATCCCCCTCATCCCCGAAACCTTCTCTGAACTGCCCCCAAAGCAAGTATATCCTTTCATAAACATGGATCAGGAAGGCCAAGATTCCGTTCGCCTTCCTGATCACTTGCTGTACTTGTATACTATCCTTTTGTGTTTCATGCACAAGTACCCCCAGGTCCCGCTGTACTGCAGCACTTTGCAATCTTTCTCCATTTAAATAATAACTTGCTCTTTGATTTTTTTTTCTGTCAAAGTGCATGACCTCATACTATCTAATATTATATTCCTTCTGCCAAATTTTTTCTCATTCACTTAGCCTGTCTATGTCCTTTTGCAGATTTTATGTGTCCTCACACATTGCTTTTCCTCCCATCTTTGTATCGGCAGCAAACTTGGCATCGTTACACTCAGTACCTTCATCCAAGTCCTTTAATATAGAATGTAAATAGTTGGGGTCCCAGCACTGATCCCTGCAGCACCCCACTAGTTACTGGTTGCCAACCAGAGAATGCACCATTTATCCGACTCTCTGTTTTCTGTTATTTAGCCAATCCTCTATCCTTGCTGATATATTACCCCCAACCCTGTGAACTTTTATCTTGTGCAGTAACCTTTTACGTGGCACCTTGTCAAATGCCTTCTGGAAGTCCAAATACACCACACTCACTGGTTCCCCTTTATCCACCCTGTTTGTTACATCCTCAAAGAATTCCAGCAAATTTGTCAAACATGCCTTCCCCTTCATAAATCCATGCTGACTCTGCCTGACTGAATTTTGCTTTTCCAAATATCCTGCTACTGCTTCTTTAAGAATGGACTCCAACATTTTCCCAAGCACAGAAGTGAGGCGAACTGCTCTATAGTTTCCTGCTTTTTTTCTGCCTCCTTTTTTAAATAAGGACGTTACATTTGCAGTTTTCCAATCGCTGGGACCTCCCCAGAATCCAGGGAATTTTGGTAAATTACAACCAATGCATCCATTATCCCTGCTGCGACTTCTCTTAAGACCCGAGGATGCAAGCCATCAGGTCCAGGGGATTTATCCGCCTTTAGTCCCATTATCTTACTGAGTACCACCTTCTTAGTGATTGTGTTAAGTTCCTCCCCTCTGTAGCCCCTTGACTGTCCACTGTTGGGATATTGTTCGTGTCCTCTGCCGTAAAGGCTGATAGAAAATATTTGTTCAGAGTTTCTGCCATCTCCATGTTCCCCATTACTAATTCCGCGGTCTCATCCTCTAAGGGACCAACATTTACTTTAGCCACTCTTTTCCATTTTATATACCTATAGAAACTCTTGCTATCTGTTTTTATATTTTGTGCTCGTTTACTTTCATAGTCTATCTTCCCTTTCTTAATCATTTTTTTCAGTCATTCTCTGCTGGCTTTTAAAAGCTTCCCAGTCTTCTGTCCTCCCACTAGTTTTGGCCACTTTGTATGCCCTTGTTTTTAATTGGATACCGTCCTTTATTTCTTTAGTTAGCCACGGATGCTATATTTTCTTTTACACCATTTCCTCCTCACTGGAATATATTTTTCTTGAGAGTTATGCAATATCTCCTTAAATGTACACCACTGTTCATCAACCGTCCTGCACTTTAATTTATTTTCCCAGTCCACTTTACCCAACTCTGCCCTCATACCTGCATAGTCTCCTTTATTTAAGATTAGTACGCTGGTTAGAGATCCAACTTTCTCACCCACCATCTGAATTTCAAATTCAGATCATGCTATGATCACTCATTCCAAGGGATCCTTTACTAGGAGATTGTTAATTAATCCTGTCTCATTACACAGGACCAGATCTAAGATAGCCTGCCCCCTGGTTGGTTCCGTTACATACTGCTGAAGGAACCCATCACTTATGCACTCTATGAACTCCTCCTCAAGGCTACCCTGACCAATTTGGTTTGTCCAATCAATATGGAGGTTAAAATCACCCATGATTATTGCTGTTCCCTTTTTACAAGCCCCCACTATTTCCTGGTTTATGCGCTGACCAACAGAGTAGCTCTTGTTAGGGGGCCTATCGACTACACCCACCAGTGACTTTTTCCGCTTATTGTTCCTTTTCTCCACCCAAACTGTTTCAACATCCTTATCATTTGAGCCAATATCGTTTCTTACTATTGCAGTGATTCCATCCTTTATCAAAAGAGCTACTCCACCTCCTTTTCCTTTCTGTCTGTCCTTCCGGATTGTCCAGTACCGCTGAATATTTAATTCCCCAATTGCTCACCTTGCAACCACGTCTCTGTAATGCCGATCAGATCATACCCATTTGTATCTTTGTGCTGTCAACTCATCTATTTTGTTACAAATGCTACGTGCATTTAGACAAAGTGCCTTGTTTTTTTACACTTTTTTCCTGCTTGTTTCCTCTCTCCTTCAAACTCTCTTTCTTTTTGCTTCCTAATTCCAGCTTTACTCCCCTCCCTACTGACTCTATTTTCAGGTACCCATCCCCCTGCCAAGCTAGTTTAAACTCTCCCCAATAGCACTAGCAAACCCCCCGTGAGGATATTGGTCCCGGCTCTGTTGAGGTGCAACCCATCTGGTTTGTCCATGTCCCACCTCCCCCAGAAGTGGTCTCAGTGCCTCAGGAAACTAACGCCCTCCCGCCTGCACCATCTCTCCAGCCAGGCATTCATCTGCTCTATCCTCCTGTTTCTGTACTCACTAGCTCGTGACATTGGGAGGAATCCGGAGATTACTACCTTTGAGGTCCTGCTTTTTAATCTCTCTCCTAGCTCCCTAAACTCTGCCTGCTGGAGAGGGGAGGGAGGGGAAACAGTGAGTGTGGAATTGAACACAGCCAGAGTTAGCGCTTTAAGGGACAGGGCAGATGGGAGGGAGGGGAACCACTGAGTAGACAACTGAACCCAGGCAGAGTCAGCACCATCAGATGAGGAGATGGAGGGGAACCAGTGAGTGTAGAACTGATCCCAGGCAGAGTCAGCACCTTCAGGGGAGGGGAACCAGTGAGTATAGACCTGAACCCAGCCAGAGTCAGCACCTTCAGGGGAGGGGAACCAGTGAGTATAGACCTGAACCCAGCCAGAGTCAGCACCTTCAGGGGAGGGGAACCAATGAGTGTAGAACTGAACCCAGCCAGAGTCAGCACCATCAGGGGAGGAGATGGAGGGGAGGCAGTGAGTGGAGAACTGGATCCAGCCAGTGTCGGCATCTTCAAGGGATATGAGGGAAACCAGTGAGTGTAGAACTGATTCCAGCCCGAGACAGCACCTTCAGGGGCGGGGACAGAGGGGAGGGAGGGGAACCAGTGAGTGCAGAACTGAAACCAGACAGATTCAGCATCTTCAGGGGAGGAAAGGAGAGGCAGTTGGAAGAAGGTTCATGAGTTGATTCCGGAGATGAGAGGGTTGACTTATAAGGAAACATTGAGTCGGGATAAATGGTTAATTCTCAGTTTGGGAATCAGTAACTAGTGGGTTGCCGCAGGGTTCAGTGCTGGGACCCCAACTATTTACAATCTATATTAGCGACTTGGAAGAAGGGACCGAGTGTAGTGTAGCCAAGTTTGCTGATGATACAAAGATGGGAGGAAATGCAATGTGTGAGGAGGACACACAAAATCTGCAAAACGACATTGACAGGTTACGTGAGTTGGCAAAAATTTAGCAGATGGAGTATAATGTTGGAAAGTGTGAGGTCATGCACTTTGGCAGAAAAAAAATCACAGAAGAAGTTATTATTTAAATGGAGAAAGATTACCAAGTGCTACTGTACAGCGGGACCTGGGGGTACTTGTGCATGAAACACAAAAGATCAGTATGCAGGTACAGCAAGTGATCAGGAAGGCCAATGGAATCTTGGCCTTTATTACAAAGGGGATGGAGTATAAAAGCTGGGAAGTCTTGCTATAGTTGTACAGGGTATTGTTGAGGCCACACTTGGAATACTGCGTGCAGTTTTTGTTTCTGTATTTACGAAAGGATATACTTGCTTTGGAAGCAGTTCAGAAAAGGTTCACAAAGTTTATTCTGGAGATGAGGGGGTTGAATATGTTGGGTCTCTACTCATTGGAATTCAGAAGATAGAAAAGTGATCTTATCGAAATATATAAGATTATGAGGGGGCGTGACAAGGTGGATGCAGAGAGGATGTTTCACTGATGGGGGAGAGTAGAACTAGAGGGCATAATCTTAGAATAAGGAGCCCCCATTTAAAACTGAGATGAGGAGAAATTTCTTCTGAGGGTTGTGGATGTGTGGAATTCACTGCCTCAGAGAGCTGTGGAAGCTGAGACATTGTATAAATTTAAGACAGAAATAGACACTTTCTTAAACGATAAAGGGTTATGGGGAGCGAGCAGGGAATGGGATTTGAGTCCATGATTGGATCAGCCACGATCGTATTAAATGGCGGAGCAGGTTCGAGGGGCCGCATGGCCGACTGCTGCTCCGATATCGTATGTTAACCAGTGAGTGCAGAACTGAACAAAGCCAGAGTCAGTGCTTTCAGGGAGGAGGCACAGAGGTTTCGGGAGGGTGTTCCAGAGCTTGGAGCCTCGGCAACAGAAGACAAGGCCACCAATGGTTGGGCGATTATAATCAGTGATGCTTAGGAGGCAGAATTAGAGGAGAGTAGACATCTCTGGGGGTTGTGTGGCTGGAGAAGATTACAGAGATAGGGAGGGGCGTGGCCATGGAGGGGTTTGTAAACCAGGATGATAATTTTGAAATCGAAGCGTTGCTTAACCGGGAGCCAACGTAGGTCAGCGAGCACAGGGGGTGATGGGTGAACGAGACTTGGTGCGAGTTAGGACACGGGCAGCCGAGTTTTGGATGAGGTGAAGATTACGTGGGGTAGAATGTGGGAGGCCAGCCAGGAGTGTGTTGGAATAGTCAAGTCTAGAGATAACCGAGGAATGGATGAGGGTTTCAGCAGAGGGTGAGCTGAGGCAGGGATGGAGAGGGCCGATATTCCACAGGTGGAAATAGGCGGTCTTGGTTTTCTGGGGATATGTGGTCACAACATTCTGGATAAGATCATCCGCCATTTTCATAGAATGAAAGTGCAGGAGACCATTCGGCCCATCGTGCCTGTGCTGGCTCAATGGTCAAGCTATCCAGTTAGTTCCACTCCCCTGCTCTTTCCCCATAGCTCTGCAAATATTGTCCCTTTAGTATTTATCCAATTCACTTTTGAAAGCCACTATTGAATCTGCTTCCACCGCCCTATCAGGCAGTGCATTCCAGATTGCAACAACTCGCTGCTTATACAATGGTTCCTCATGTCGCCTCTGCTTCTTTTGCCAATCACCTGAACTCTGTGTCCTCTGGTTACCGACCCTTCAGCCACTGGAAAGTGTTTCTCCTTATTTAGTCTATTAAAACCATTCATGATTTTGAACACTATCAAATCTCCTCTTAACCTTTTCTGCTCCAAGGAGAATTACCGCAGCTTCTCCAGTATCTCCACAAAAGTCCCTCCTCCTTCGTACCATTCTAGTAAATCTCTTCTGGTCCCTCCCTAAGGTGTAGATACCCTTCTGAAAGTGTGGTGCCCAGAATTGAGCACAATGTGTCAGCTGAGGCCTAACCAGTGTTTTATAAAGTTTGGTCATAACTAAACATCAAATGCTGCTTTTTGTGTGATGGGGTTTAGACGGGCGAGGTTTATCCAGTCAGTTGGATGTGAGCTGAAACATGTGCACTTGGAGCGGGGAGCCAGGGACACGCTGTGTAACCGGGCACAGACACTCTGCACAGCCCACACATCACTTGTTTCCCACTTGGCCCAGAAGGATGTATTAAATGCAACAATTCATTTGATTTGACTTTAAATAGTTTTGTTTATAAATTTAATTATGCTTCTCTAATTTTATTTCTTATATCAGATTCACGACCCCATTTTATTTCTTCCTCTGAGCCTCTCAACTTAATCTGTCAGTGTAATGTTGGCGAGTGGTGATTGATTGCCCTGGGAACCAACAGGAAGACAGGTCAGAAGTCAGAGGGCCCAGGGAGCAGCGTGTTCTGCAACCAATCGCAGTGCTTGAGGGGTGGATCCTGAGTCGGCCTATCAGGTGGGTCTGTGTGAACCCCTGTTAAACAATTCATCTTTTAAAGTTAAATCGAGATTTCTTTTGTCAGCAAAACAGTTTAACATTTGTCAGTATTTTGTTTCCCTGGAGTTCCTATTATGACTTTCAGACACTTCAGTGCCAAGTGGACCAGGTGTTTAAAGGTCATTCATTTCCCTCATGTCGCTGTTAGTTAAAGATACAGAGATTGATTTCCCTTCATTATGCATCTTTTGTAAGTAAACAAAAATCCTTTCTGTTCGCAGTGAGTCACATTCTGCACTGGGGGAGATGGCTGGTGGCTTCAGGCTTTAAAATTCTCATCCTCTTGTTCAAATCCCTCCAAGTCCTCGCCCCTCCCTATCTCTGGAACCTCCTCCAGCCCTCCAATCCTCTTAATAAGGAGAAACAATTTTCAGTGTCAGAAAGTTCAGTGACCAGAGGCACAGATTGAATGTGATTGGCAAATGAACCAGATGCTACATGAGGGGACTAATGAAGCAGCGAGATGTTCTGGCCTGGAACGCACTGCCTGTTCGGGTGCTGGAAGCAGATTCACTTGTAACTTTCGAAAGAGATAAACATGAGTTTAAAACATTTTCAGCGTTATGGGGCAAGAGTAGGACAGGAGTCCCCTGAGTGCATCTCACTCGCTAACCGGTTTTCAGTTCTGGATACTGATGGTTTCTCTGGGGATTACAGCCAGAGCCATGTCCACGACACCGTGGGTGGCTCAGCTGCACAGGGCGGGGAGGAAGAAGAGTGGAAGAGCAATAGTGGGAGTGGATTTGATAGTTAGGGGAACAAACAAGAGCTTCTGCAGGCACAGACATGATTCCAGGATGGTATGTTGCCTCCCTGGTGCCAGGGTCAAGGATGTCACTGAGCGGCTGCAGGACATTGTTGAGGGGGGAGGATGAACATCCAGAGGTTGTGGTCCACATCGGGACCAATGACATCGGTAGAAAGAGGGATGAGATCCTGCAGGCAGATTTTAGGGAGCTAGGAAAGAGATTAAAAATAGGACCTCAAAGGTAGTAATGTCCGGATTACTCCCGGTGCCAAGTACTGGTGAGTACAGAAATAAGAGGATAGAGCAGATGAATGCATGGCTGGAGTTTGGTGCAGGAGGGAGGGTTTTAGATTCCTGAGGCATTGGGAGCGTTTCTGGGGGAGGTGGGACCAGTACAAGCCGGACAGGTTGCATCTCAACAGGACCGGACAATATCCTCACTGGATAGAGAGAGAGGGCACAGTATGGATAGAGAGAGAGGACAGTATGGCTATTGTTTGGAAGGCAGAGGAAACAAAGGCTAGAAAATAGACAATAAGGGAGTTTGGCAGCGCTAAATGCCAGTGCCAGTGTGTTTCAATGAGATCAGTCTCATTCGTCTAAACTCCAGAGAGTATAGGCCCATTCTACACAAACTCTCATCATAAGACAGTCCTCTCATCACAGGAATCAATCTAGAAATACTTCAATGCCAATGCAAGGAGTCTAGGGATTAAGGCAGATAAGCTGAGGGCACAGACTGTCTTGTGGGGGTATGATATTGTAACTATTAGTGAAACACGGCTAAAAGAACTGCAGGAATGGCAGCTCAACATTTCTGGTTACAGGGTTTTAAGACGAGATAGAGACGGGGATAAAAAAAGGCGGGAGCGTCGCAGTGTTGATTAAAGAAACAATTCCAGCTGTGGAGATGGATGATATGTTCGAAGGATCATCAAATGAGGCCACATGGGAGAAGTGAAGAACACAAAAAGGGCGATCACACTGCTGGGGATGTACTATAGACCCC
This sequence comes from Pristiophorus japonicus, assembly GCF_044704955.1. Classification (NCBI taxonomy): domain Eukaryota; kingdom Metazoa; phylum Chordata; class Chondrichthyes; family Pristiophoridae; genus Pristiophorus; species Pristiophorus japonicus. The sequence continues at coordinate 51,602,281 of NC_091999.1, forward strand.
CAAACAGTCAGAGGGAGACAGAAGAGCAAATATGTCGGCACATTTCTGATACTGCCCTATTATTTTTGCACGTAATAGTCGGGGATTTAACTACCCAAATATTAACTGGGATAGAATTAGTATGAAAGATATAGAAGGAGCAGAATTCTTAAAATGCATTCAGGAGAACTTTTTTTAGCCATTACGCAGCAAGCCCAACAAGAGAGGGGGTGGTTCTGGACTTGGGTTTAATGAATGAAGCTTGGGCAGGTGGAAGGGGTATCAGTGGGAGAGCATTATGGTGCTGGTGATCATAATTCAGTTAGATTTAGGTTAGTTATGGAAAAGGACAAAGATGGACCAGGAATAAAAGTTCACAATTAGGTTAAAACTAATTTTACTAAGCAGAGATGTGATTTAATCAAAGTGGACTGGAAAAAGCTTCTTGAAGGTAAATTCGTGTCAGAGCAGTGGGAGGCATTCAAGGAGGAGATAGCGAGGGTTCAGAGCAAGTATGTTCCCTTAAGATAAAGGGTAGGACTAATAAATCTAGAGCCCCTTAGATGTCAATATTAGAATATCAGAGATAGGAGAAGGAGTAGATCATACGGCCCCTCGAGCCTGCTCCGCCATTCAATAAGATCATCGCCCTCAACTCCACTTTCCCACCTGATCTCCATATCTCTCGATTCCCCGAGAGTCCAAAAATCTATCTATCTCAGCCTTGAATAGACTGAGCATCCACAGCCCTCTGGGGCAGAGAATTACAAAGATTCACAACCCTCTGAGTGAAGAAATTTCTCTTCTCTGTCTTAAATGGCCTCCCCCTTATCTTGAGCCCCCGAGTTCTAGTCACTCCAGCCCGGGGGAATCGAGCTCTCAGCATCTCCCCTGTCAATACCCTTCAGAATCTTGTATGTTTCAATGAGATCCCCTCTCATTCTTCGAAACTCCAGAGAGTATTGGTCCATTCTACACAATCTCTCATCGTAAGACAGCTCTCTCATCCCAGGAATCAATCTTGTGAACCTCCGTTGCACCATCTCCAAGGCAAGTATATCTTTCCTTAGATAAGGAGACTGAAACTGCCCAGTACTCCAGGTGTGGTCTCACCAAGGCCTTGTACAATTTTAGCAATAGATCCTTACTCTTATACTCCACCCCCTTACTGCTTGCTGTACCTGCATGCTCGCTTTCTGTGTTTCTTGCACAAGGACACCCAAATCTCTCTCAACACCAACATTTAAAGTTTCTCACCATTTAAAAGATATTCTGTTTTTCTATTCTTCCGACCAAAGTGAATAACCTCACATTTCCCGACATTGTACTCAATCTGCCACCTTACTGCCCATTCACATCGTCTGTCTATCTATCTTTGCACTCTTGTGTTCTACTCACAGCTTACTGTCTCACCGAGCTTTGTATCATCAGCAAATATTACACTCGGTCCCTTTATCTAGGTCATTAATATAGATTGTAAATAGCTGAGGCCCCAGCACTGATCCTTGCTGCACCCCACTCGTTACAGCCTGCCGGAAGCCCCGCCCCTCACACACTCCAATTGGTTGGAGGACCAACCGCCCATTCGGTCCTCCAGCCCCGCCCCGCTCTTCCTATTGGTGGGGAGCTGCCGTCAATCACCCGGGCAGTGTGAGCTGAGCATGTGCAGGCGGCGGTGGCAGACGCTGATGCAGGAGGTGAGCGAGATCCAGGGAGCGGGTTAAAGAAACACTGGGGACAACAACACCGAGTGCAGGCCCCGGGCCCAGATATAAACCGGGGAACATTCTCCCCACACCGGGGGGGGGATATAAACCGGGGAACATTCTCCCCACACCGGGGGGGGATATAAACCGGGGAACATTCTCCTCACACCGGGGGGGGGGATATAAACCGGGGAACATTCTCCCCACACCGGGGGGGGGGATATAAACCGGGGAACATTCTCCCCACACCGGGGGGGGATATAAACCGGGGAACATTCTCCCCACACCGGGGGGGGATATAAACCGGGGAACATTCTCCCCACACCGGGGGGGATATAAACCGGGGAACATTCTCCCCACACCGGGGGGGGGGATATAAACCGGGGAACATTCTCCCCACACCGGGGGGGGATATAAACCGGGGAACATTCTCCCCACACCGGGGGGAGGATATAAACCGGGGAACATTCTCCCCACACCGGGGGGGGATATAAACCGGGGAACATTCTTCCCACACCGGGGGGAGGATATAAACCGGGGAACATTCTCCCCACACCGGGGGCGGATATAAACCGGGGAACATTCTCCCCACACCGGGGGGAGGATATAAACCGGGGAACATTCTCCCCACACCGGGGTGGGGATATAAACCGGGGAACATTCTCCCCACACCGGGGGGGGATATAAACCGGGGAACATTCTCCCCACACCGGGGGGGATATAAACCGGGGAACATTCTCCCCACACCGGGGGGGATATAAACCGGGGAACATTCTCCCCACACCGGGGGGGGGGGATATAAACCGGGGAACATTCTCCCCACACCGGGGGGGGATATAAACCGGGGAACATTCTCCCCACACCGGGGGGGGATATAAACCGGGGAACATTCTCCCCACACCGGGGGGGGATATAAACCGGGGAACATTCTCCCCACACCGGGGGGGGGGGGCGGGGGATATAAACCGGGGAACATTCTCCCCACACCGGGGGGGATATAAACCGGGGAACATTCTCCCCACACCGGGGGGAATATAAACCAGGGAACATTCTCCCCACACCGGGGGGGGGGGGGATATAAACCGGGGAACATTCTCCCCACACCGGGGGGGGGGGGGATATAAACCGGGGAACATTCTCCCCACACCGGGGGGGATATAAACCAGGGAACATTCTCCCCACACCGGCGGGGGGGGGGATATAAACCGGGGAACATTCTCCCCACACCGGGGGGGGGGGGGGGATATAAACCGGGGAACATTCTCCCCACACCGGGGGGGGATATAAACCGGGGAACATTCTCCCCACACCGGGGGGGATATAAACCAGGGAACATTCTCCCCACACCGGGGGGGGATATAAACCGGGGAACATTCTCCCCACACCGGGGGGGATATAAACCGGGGAACATTCTCCCCACACCGGGGGGGGATATAAACCGGGGAACATTCTCCCCACACCGGGGGGGGGGGATATAAACCGGGGAACATTCTCCCCACACCGGGGGGGATATAAACCGGGGAACATTCTCCCCACACCGGGGGGGGAATATAAACCGAGGAACATTCTCCCCACACCGGGGGGGGGGGGGGATATAAACCGGGGAACATTCTCCCCACACCGGGGGTGGGGGGGATATAAACCGGGGAACATTCTCCCCAAACCGGGGGGGGGGGGGGGGGATATAAACCGGGGAACATTCTCCCCACACCGGGGGGAGGGGGATATGAACCGGGGAACATTCTCCCCACACCGGGGGGGGGGGCGGGGGATATAAACCGGGGAACATTCTCCGCACACCGGGGGGGGGGGGATATAAACCGGGGAACATTCTCCCCACACCGGGGGGGATATAAACCGGGGAACATTCTCCCCCTGCCTGCCGGGTCCTGGGTCCGCTCCAGCCCGAAGGAGCGGTCAGTGCATGCGCTGTGTCTGTGTCAAACTCTCGGAGCGTCTGTAAATCAACGAGAAATAGTAATGGACCAGGGAGCGTCTGTAAACGAAGGAGCAATGGTGACTGAGCAGGGAGCGCCTGTAAAGAATTCTAGAATCACAGAATATTGCAGCACAGAAGGGGGCCATTCGGCCCATCGAGTCTGCGCCGATACTTTCGGGGAGCAATCCGGTTATCCCACTTCCCCCGCTCTTTCCCCAAATCCCTGCAATATCATTCTGCTTCAAGTGTTTGTCCAATTCACTTTTGAAGGCTACTATTGACTCTGTCTCCACCGCTCCGTCAGGCAGTGCATTCCAAACCCTAACCACTCCTTGTGGGAAAATGGTTTTCCTCATGTGACCTCTGTTTTTGCCAATCGCCTCAAATCTGTGCCCTCTGGTTATTAGTGTTACAAACAGTTCCTCTTTTTATTCTATCTCATCTTCATGATTTTTAACATCTCTATCAAATCTCGTCTTCACCTTCTCTGCCCCAAGGAGAACAATCCCAGCTTCTCCAGTCTCCACATAAATGAAGTTCCTCATCCCTGGCACCATTCCAGTAAATCTCTTCTGTCCCCTCTCCAAAGCCTTTGTGTCCTTCCTGAAGTGTGCCCAGAATTGGACCCAATCCTCCAGCTGGGCTCGAGCGAGTGTTTTATATCGCTTTAGCATAACTTCCCGGCTTTAGTACTCTGTGCCTCGATTTATAAAGCCCAGGATCCTTTACGCTTTATTAACAGCTTTGTTAACCTGTCCTGCCACCTTCAAAGATTAAAGTCTTTAAATATTTCAAAAAATGGAGCAGAAATGTAGAGTGGTCAGGGAGCGTCTGTAAAGGAAGGAGAAATGGAGAGTGGTCAGGGAGCGTCTGTAAAGGAAGGAGAAATGGAGAGTGGTCAGGGAGCGTCTGTAAAGGAAGGAGAAATGGAGAGTGGTCAGGGAGCGTCTGTAAAGGAAGGAGAAATGGAGTGTGGTCAGGGAGCGTCTGTAAAGGAAGGAGAAATGGGGAGTGGTCAGGGAGCGTCTGTAAAGGAAGGAGAAATGGAGAGTGGTCAGGGAGCGTCTGTAAAGGAAGGAAAATGGAGAGTGGTCAGGGAAGCGTCTGTAAATGAAAGGAGAAATGGAGAGTGGTCAGTGAGCGTCTGTAAAGGAAGGAGAAATGGAGAGTGATCAGGGAGCGTCTGTAAAGGAAGGAGAAATGGAGAGTGGTCAGGGAGCGTCTGTAAAGGAAGGAGAAATGGAGAGTGGTCAGGGAGCGTCTGTAAAGGAAGGAGAAATGGAGAGTGGTCAGGGAGCGTCTGTAAAGGAAGGAGAAATGGAGAGTGGTCAGGGAGCGTCTGTAAAGGAAGGAGAAATGATGACTGGGCACGAAGCCTCAATTTAAAAATTCTCATCCTTGTTTTCAAATCCCTCCGTGCCCTCGCCCCTCCCTATCTCTGTAACCTCCTCCAGCCCTACAACCCTCCAGGATCTCTGGCCTCGCATTCATGGCTTTAATCACACCACCATTGGTGGCCATGCCCTCAGCTGCCGAGGCCCTAAGCTCCAGAATTCCCTCCCTAAACCTCTCCCTCCTCCTTTAAGACCCAAACAACAGAAGAAATAGGAGCAGGAGTAGGCCATTTGGCCCCTCGAGTCTGCTCCGCCATTCAATAAGATCATGGCTGATCTGATCATGGGCTCAGCTCCACTTCCCTGCCCGCTCCCCGTAACCCTTTACACCCTTATTGTTCAAAAATCTGTCTATCTCCACCTTAATTATATTCAATGCCCCAGCCTCTGCAGCTCTCTGGGGCAGAGAATTCCACAGATTTACAACCATCTGAGAGAAGAAATTTCTCCTCATCTCAGTTCTAAATGGGCGGTCCCTTATTCGAAGACTATGTCCTTTAGTTTTAGTTTCCCCTATGAGTGGATGCAAATATCCTCTCTGAATCCATCTTATCGAGCCCCCTCATTATCTTATATGTTTCAATAAGATCACCTCTCATTCTTCTGAACTCCAATGAGTGTAGGCCCAACCTATTCAACCTATCTTCAGAAGACAACCCTCTCAGATCCGGAATCAACCTAGTGAACCTTCTCTGACAGCCTCCAATGCAAGTATATCCCTCCTTAAATAAGGAGACTAAAACTGTACACAGTACTCCAGGTGTGGCCTCACCAATACCCTGTACAGTTGCAGCAGGACTTCTCTGCTTTTATACTTTATCCCCCTTGCAATAAAGGCCAACATTCCATTTGCCTTCCTGATTACTTGCTGAACCTACATACCAACTTTTTGTGTTTCATGCACAAGGACCCCCAGGTCTCTCTGTACTGCAGCACTTAGCAATTGTTCTCCATTTAAATTATAATTTGTTTTTCTATTATTTCTGCCAACGTGGATAATCTCACAGTTTCCCACATTATACTCCATCTGCAAAATTTTTGCCCACTCACTGAGCCTTTGCAGATTTTTTGTGTCCTCCTCACAATTTGCTTTCCCACCCATCTTTGGATCATCAGCAAACTTGGCTACATTACACTCTGTCCCTTCATCCAAGTCATTAATATAAATTGTTAATAGTTGAGGACCCAGCACCGATCCCTGCGGCACCCCACTAGTCACTGTTTGTCAACTGGAAAAAGACCCATTTATCCCGACTCTCTGTTTTCTGTTAGTTCGCCAATCCTCTATCCATGCTAATATATTACCCCCAACCCAGTGAGCTTTTATCTTGTGCAGTAACCTCTTATGTGGCACCTTATCGAATGCCTTCTGGAAATCCAAATACACCACATCCACTGGTTGCCCCTGATCCATCCTGCTCATTACATTCTCAAAGAACTCCAGTGAATTTGTCACACCTGATTTCCCTTTCATAAAACCGTGCTGACTCTGCTTGATTGAATCATGCTTTTCCAAATGTCCCATTACTGCTTCCTTAATAATGGACTCGAGCATTTTCCCAACGACAGATGTTCGGCGAACTGGGCTATAGTTTCCTGCTTTTTGTCTGCCTCCTTTTTTGAATAGGGGCGTTACATTTGCGGCTTTCCAATCTGCTGGGACCGCCCCAGAATCCAGGGATTTTTGTGAGATTACAACCAATGCATCCACTATCTCTGCAGCCATTTCTCTTAAGACCCTGGGATGCAAGCCATCAGGTCCAGGGGACTTGTCCACCTTTAGTCCCATTATTTTACCTCGTACCACTTCATTACTGATAGTGATTGTATTAAGTTCCTCCCTACCTATAGCCCCTTGATTATCTAATATTGGGATGTTTTTAGTGTCTTCCACCGTGAAGACCGATACAAAATATTTGTTCAACGTCTCTGCCATTTCCCTGTTCTCCATTATTAATTCCCCAGTCTCATCCTCCAGGGGACCAACATTTACTTTAGCCACTCTTTTCCTTTTTAACCCTCTTTAAAATGTGCCTCTTTGACCCTCGGTGTCAAATTCTATCTGATAATGCTCCTGTGAAGCACCAGGGGACATTTTACAGAGTTATTTCAAGGCTGAGATAGATACATTTTTGGTGTTTCGGGGAATCGAGGGATATGGAGATCGGGCGGGAAAGTGGAGTTGAGGTTGATGTTCAGTCATGATGTTATTGAATGGTGGAGCAGGCTCGAGGGGCCGTATGGCCTACTCCTGCTCATAACTCTTATGTTCTTAAAGGCGCTATATAAATGAAATTTGTTGTTGTCTATAAAGGAAGGAGAAATGGTGATGGGTCAGGGAGAGCATTTGATCAGGACTGGGAGATATGGCAGATGGACAGCTTATAGGGAGCGATAGAGTGAGGGAAAGGAGAGAGAGAGAGAGAGAGAGAGAGACCATGTACACAAGAAATGAACTGTAAAGTTGGGTGGGGAAGAGGAGGTGGGGAAGTGACAGCAGACAAAAGGAGGCACAATGGGAGAAGGGAGAGGAATAAAAGACACATAGAAAATAAAAAGACTTGCATTTATTTTGCACCTTTCACCACCACCAGATGCTCCAAAGCCCTTTACAGTCAATTAAGTTCTTTTTGAAGTGTAGTCACTATCGTAATGTAGGAAACACAGCAACCAATTTACAATGTGATAATGACCAGATAATCTGCTTTACTGATGTTAAGGGAAAATATTGGCCAGGACATCGGGGATAACTCCCCTGTTCTGCTTGAAATAGTGCAATGGGACCTTTTACGTCCACCTGAAGGAGCAGACAGGGCCTCGGTTTAACATCTTATCCAAAAGACAGCACCTCCGACAGTACAGCAGTCCCTCAGCACTGCACTGGAGCATCAGCTGAGAGTTTTGTGTTCATGTCTCTGGAGTGCGACATCAACCCACAACCTTGTGACCCAGAGGCAAGTGTGTTACCCACTGAGTCACAGCTGACACAAATACTGACATAGTTAGAGCAGGTTAGCTCAGTTGGAGATGTTAGATGATGCATTTATCAATGCTTAGATATTTTTCTATTGCTCAAAATCAGTAACATTTTGGAAGGTTCAGGTCAAGGTTCACAGATTAACAATAAGAAATAGGAGCAGGAGTAGGCCATTGGATCCCTCGAGCCTGCTCTGCCATTCAATAAAATCATGGCTGATCTGATCTTGACTTCAACTCCACTTTCCTGCCTGCTCCCCATAACTCTTGACTCCCCTATAATTCAAAAATCTGTCTATCTCCCCTTTAAATATATTGACTGACTCAGCCTCCACAGCTCTCTGGGGTAGATAATTCCAAAGATTCACCACCCTCAGAGAAGAAATTCCTCCGCATCTCCGTTTTAAATGGGCGACCCCTTATTCTGAAACTATGCACCCTAGTTCTAGATTCCCCACACGAGGGGAAACATCCTCTCTGCATCTACCCTGTCAAGCTCCCTCAGAATCTTACACTTTTCAATAAGATCACCACTCATTCTTCGAAATCCAATGAGTACAGGCCTAACCTGCTCAAGCTTACTTCATAAGACAACCACCTCATCTCAGGAATCAACCTCGTGAACCTTCTGTGAACTGCCTCCAATGTAAGTATATCCCTCCTTAAATAAGGAGACCAAAACTGTACGCAGTACTCCAGGTGTGGTCTCACGAACACCCTGTACAGTTGTAGCAAGACTTCTCTACTTTTATACTCCATTCCCCTTCAATAAAGGCCAACATTGCATTTACCTTCCTGATTACTTGCTGTACCTGCATGCTAACTTTTTGTGTTTCATGCACAAGGACCCCCAGATCCCTCTGTACCGCAGCATTTTGCAGTCGCTATTTAAATAATAATTTGCTTTTTTATTCTTCCTACCAAAGTGCATAACCTCACATTTTCCCACATTATACTCCATCTGCCAAATTTTTACCCACTCACTGAGCCTGTCCATAACCCTTTGCAGATTCTTTGTGTCCTCCTCACAACTTGCTTTCCCACCTATCTTTGTATCAGCAGCATATTTGGCTGCAGTGCACTCCGTCCCTTCATCCAAGTCATTAATATAGATTGTAAATAGTTGAGGCCCCAGCACTGATCCCTGTGGCACCCCACTAGTTACAGTTTGCCAACCTGAAAATGACCCATTTATCCCGACTCTGTGTTTTCTGTTAGTTCGCCAATCCTACATCTCTGCTAATATATTACCCCCAACCCTGTGAGCTCTTATATTGTGCAGTAACCTTTTATCTGGCACCTTATCGAATGCCTTCTGGAAATGCAAATACACAACTGCTACTGGTTCCACTTCATCCATCCTCAAAGAACTCCAGCAAATTTTTCAAACGTGATTTCCCTTTCATAAAACCATGCTGTCTCTGCTTGACTATTATGGTTTTCTAAATGTCCTGCTAATATTTCCTTAATAATGGACTCTAGCATTTTCCCAATGATAGATGTGAGGCTAACTGCTCTATAGTTTCCTGCTTTCTGTATCCCTCCCTCCCTTGTTGAATAGGGGTGTTGCATTTGAGCTTTTCCAATCCACTGGGACCTTGCCAGAATCCAGGGAATTTTAGTAGATTACAACCAATCCATCCACTTTCTCTGCAGCCACTTCTTTTAAGACCCCAGGATGCAGGCCATCAGGTCCAGGGGACGTCCACCTTTAGTCCCAATAGTTTGTCTCGTACTTTTTCTCCAGTGATAGTGATTGTTTTAAGTTCCTCGCTCCCTGTGACCCCTTGATTATCTATTATTATTGGGATGCTTTTAGTGTCTTCCACCGTGAAGACCATACAAAATATTTGTTTAAAGTCTCTGCCATTTCCCCGTTTAATCCTCTCAGGGACCAACGTTTATTTTAGCTACCTCTTCCTTTTTATATATCTGTAGAAGCTCTGATTGTATTTATATTTCTTGCCAGTTTACGCTCAATCTATCTTCTCCCTCTTTATTATTTTTATTAAGTCAATATATAAAACCACACAGCAGAAGGAAAGAATGTTCCATAGAAACTAGAATTGTCTCTTCTGAATTTCGATCCTGTACTTACAGTGACGACTTTTGTAAACTCCTTTTGCAGGGTGTTAGAAGGGGAGGATTTGAAGGAGGGAAACTCAAACTAAACGTCGCGTCAAGATCAGATAGAGTCACTCGATTCATCAGGACTTGAATATCATCGGCCTTGGAATGTGGAAGGAGAAATGTTTGTTTATTCTGTCTGTGGGGAAAGATTACAAACATCAGTGTGACTGAAAAAGCACTGAGACACACACACCCGAGTGAGAGTGTTTCAGTGCACTGATTGTGGAAAGAGCCTGAAAAACCATCGCATCATTCACAGCGGGGAGAAACTGTAAACGTGTTGTGTGTGGAGGAGGCTTCAACTGATCATCCAACCTGGAGAGACGGAAGCACACCCGTACCACGGAGAAAACATGGAAATGTGGGGACTGTGGGAAGGGATTCAGCTACCCGTCATCGCTGCAAGTTCATCACTGGGGAGAGGCCATTCATCTGCCCTGTGTGTGGGAAGGGATTCACTGTGTCATCCCGCCTGCTGACACACCAGCGAGTTCACACTGGGGAGAGGCCGTTCACCTGCTCGGAGTGTGGGAAGGGATTCACTATGTCATCCCACCTGCTGACACACCAGCGAGTTCACAAGTGACTGCAGTGGTTGGATTCTGCTATCATTGCTGCTGTTAATCACATCCCGACTGAATTGTGTCCATTACGACAGTTGAAGTTTGTTTCTGATGATAATAGTCCCTATAACTGGGCTGGAATATAATATTTGATGTTTCAATAACAGAGTGTGTCGACATTTAATGTTCCAAGATAAGAGGAGACTAATTGATGTCCTGTTACTGACTGCACCATTTTGGGGCCTTTTCTCCTTTCTAACTCTGGATTATTTCAGTTCTCATACCTTCGGTTACTCTCGTGGACAAATGCCAGTTCCCCTTACCTTCCAGAGTGCCTCTCCTCGCCTTGGTATTGTGGGAAGGTGTCGGTAACATGCCTGGGATCACTAAACACAAAACCCAGTCTGTGAATCACTTTCAGATACTGGACTTAGCGTGTGCCCCACAGCATCTCTCTCACCTTCGATGTGTGAATGGAGCATCACGCCTGCAAACCTGGGTTCAATTTAAATTTGAATCCACTCAGGAAATGTATTTAAGAAAATACAGATCACATCAAATAATTGGCAACGATTTTGAGTCAACAAGATGAACAAGTAAATATATCCCGGTCCAATATTCCAGCTCTACATTCACAGGAGAAAGTCTGTTATCAAACTCCTCGAGTAGACAGAATATAGAACAATGCTAACTCTAAGAATATCGAGCATCTGTTGTAAATATCTTTCAAATCCCGACTGATAAAATCTGGCGTTTTCCTTTCAGTTGAAGTGAATGGAAGATGTGAGGGGTGTTGGCATCCGGAACTCGGTTAATTCAGCTTCTGAAAGGTGTTCATGTTTAGTTCATTCCATATCGGGGAAAATGTGGTTGTTATCATTAGAGAGAGATTTCACTGAGCAACAGTTGGTGTTTGCAACCAACTGGCCGTGGATATTTTCATCATAGAATGTTTAGATTAGAAATATTATGTTCGAATAAGAAAAGTTCAGAGACTGGTGGTTTGTGCTTGCCACAGGAAGACCAGTGATTTACGTGCTTCGAATATTGTTGATGTATGTTGAAGAAAATGCAGACTCGTGTCTCTGGACTATGCCGTAGCCAAAGACTACCATATTCGGCAATGCCAGTTCCAGTTGGATAAGAGGTTGATGGCATAGCAAAAGATCCAGCAGTTAAAACAAAATTATCTCCAGTTATCTGCAGACATCGAATGTCGCAGCATGCTGACAAAGTTGGACTTAAGAATTTAAAGTATTGAGTTAAATTATTGCGATCGATTGTTATAGAATTGAATTGTTGTAGAATGGAAAAGTGGTGAAGTTATTCTAAACTTGTATTGAACCTTGGTTAGACTTTGTGTTTGCAATTCTGGTCACCATATTATAAAAAGGATATGGAGGCACTGGAGAGGGTGCAGAGAAGATTTACAAGGATGATACCAGAAAGGCGATCGTATACCTATCGGGAAAGGATGGAGAGGCTGGGTCTCTTTTGTCTTGAAAAAAGAAGGCTGAGGGGTGAGCTAATGTCTTTAAAATGATGAAAGGTTGTGATTGAGTAGATACAGTGTTTCCACTTGTGGGGACCAGCATAATTAGAGGTCATCAACATTAGATAGTCACCAAGAAATCAAATAGGGAATTCAGAAGAAACCGCTGCCACAGGGAGTGGTGAGAATGTGGAACTCACTGCCACAGGGAGGGGTTGAAGCGAATAGCATCGATGCATTTAAGGGGAGGCTAGACAAGTATCTGAGGGAGAAGGGAATAGAGGGTTATGTGGATATAGTTAGATGAGGAAAGCAGGGAGGAGGCTCGAGTGGAGCATAAACTCTGGCATGGACTGGTTGGGCCGAATGGCCTGTTTCTGTGCCGTATATCCGATGTCATCCTATTGTCCAAGTCACACTGCTCGAAGGGGAAGATAAATGACCTGTATCCAAACGCGATTGTTACTTTTGTCTTCTTTGTAAAATGACAAAGTCTGGGCATAATTTGTTTGTGAAATTAAAACTGATTTTATATATATATATATATATTGCTAAGCTTCGCTGGTCAAACACATGGGAAGGAAAATTTACTGAAAATTGAGATAATTAAGTTTTATTTTTGAAAAAGTCCCGTCTCTGTGGTTCTGTCCAAACTATGTATTCAGAAGTAAGTTTTTGGGGGCGACTGTTATGCTAAAGGTAACTAACATCCTTCTTGTTGTCGACTGAATTTCTCTCTGGCATATTTTGGAGAATAAAAGGTCCAAGAAGAAGTTCGGTTAAATAAAATTAAACAAAGAAACTTGGTCAAAACTTGGGCCAAGTGGGAATGTTTGATCGATGTTTAAAGACAGTATGATAATATTGTATTCGACAGTAAAGTTCCCCCGGGCTCATGAATGAAATGGTGAACACTGTATAAAATGTATTGAGAGGAAATGAGTGGGGATATAAGAGGAAAACAGGAAAGTTACACCTCAAAATAGAAATGTTTCTTAACTCATTGTTCCTGTGTGAATTGTCATAAGTCACCTGGGTACAATCTGGTGTTAATGTAAATTCTTGTTAAAGTCAGGGAAGTGTAGGAAATAGCTAAGATTTCTCTGAGATGTTTGTGTCATTGCCTACACTGAACAAGAAAACTGAATTTGATCGCCTGGCCACTACCCGAGACATCGGGACCATGCAGAGGGAGATGGGCAAAGATCTTCAGACACCCCACGATCTTTTGATAAGATCACCTCAAATGGCTTGGATCAGATGTCACATGTGGCATGATACTGGGATACCACTGTGTGTGTGTGAACGGGTCTCAGGCATGCTCAGTTATCGACAACAGCACAACATGAAATGGCTAATGTGGCTCAGGAGAGTGAGAGAACTTTTTTAAACCATCAAGGCCGTGACACAATCTCCATAGAGAAACCGACTTTGAAATAATCCGGATAGAGTTAAACACACTGTTACCTGTCAGAGGCATTAGAATTAACAGGAGCGAGAATGCTGATCAAATTTCCTTACAGCTGGAATGGTCGTCAGTTTCAAGGCCTCCACTAAGTACTGAACAAAGAAAGCTTGTAGAGAGGCTAAAAACAAAAAAAGTCAGCCGGTCTCTGTCTGGACAAGGTGGCCATGGCTGTGTACAGATCAGCTACAAGCTGAAGGTGGGAGATAAGGAGGCCAGACCTTACAGGTTCCATAACAAAACATGGATCCAAGTGAGAGGCGATCTCCAGGAGGAAGCAGAGGACCTCAAAAGGGTTAGTTTTGGAATCTGTGATAAACCGAGGTATAGACCCTCAAAAGCATAATTTTGGTGGTAATGGAGAAAGAACCCTAAAGCGTGCTCCTTGGGAAGATTGGGAGACCAGGAAGACTCCCCTGAACTAGGTGGGTTGGGACACATCCTGACCCCAAACATTAAATTAATAGTGTTCACTTAAAGAGTTAGTATCACACCAGGACAATAAGCAATTCAAGAACATTATAAAATACTTCAATACAAACTTAAAAGATAATGACGGCAGATTATTTTAAAGTAAGAAATGTTGTATGTTGATCAGTAATGTTAACTATTGGTTTGCCAAGTACAAATGCTGATAGTGATCATCATATGTGGGACTTAAATAAAATGACATCCCACCTCACAAAAAGAACTCGACCTGTCCGATCCAGTAAATTAACCCACATTTAATGGACTAGAAGTAACTGAATCAGGAAATGTATTATATAACAATGTGTGTTTTTAAATTGTTAATTGAAATCAAAAGTTTTAAACATGAGCTTGAATCCATCAACTAGATTATGTGAAGGGAGATATTCACAGTTAATAGATAAAATGGGAAGAGAATTAGTAAAGGATGTGTTAGTAAAGAATAGAAAACAGGAACCAAGGGATGAGGAAGATAGGGAACACAAGGAGAATCAGTTTAAATCGCAAGGAAAGTGAGAGCTGACAGGATAGCTCAGAATAGGAGCCACAGCAAGGTTAGCAGGAGTAAACAGAATAGATATAGAAAGTGAATGGGAACACGATGTGTCTTACTGGTGGTATTGTGTGTAGCCTCTGTGACATTTATGATGAATGTGGTACAGAAGGGACTGGACAAGAGAGAGAGTAATCAAATCCCTTTGTTTATTCATGAAGAACAACTGAGAAAATGGTTTAGGAGAACCAAGTCATAGGCTTTGATGTGATGCAGCCAATAGGAATGGGGATTTTGACCCCCAGGGAAGGAGAAAGAAGTGAAGATATTAGACCAGTGGGATTGATCTTGCCTTTGCTGAGGAAAAATGGAAATGAAACGAAACCTTGGCCGGTGTATAGGGTAGAATCGTTTGCAAGGGTGGAAGACTGAGTTAGGTCCGATCCATAAACAGTATGAGGAATATCCAAGATATCTGATTAAGAAGGGAGGAACTTGGATAGCACCAGATATGCAGTGTTGTACTCTGAAAGGGACAACATGGGTTTGTAGATGTTCCAGCTTGTGGGTTCACCCTCAACAAAGAATCTCCAGAATGCCAGATTGAAATAAATAAATGGGGCGAAGGCCAAACTAATACCGTGTATAAAGGAAAAGGACAGTATTGTGTGACTACTACTGTCACGTATATGACTGTGGGTTAAACCAATGCCCCATACTAGAACATCACTTTAGCTTGATTCCACCGAGGAACACATGTATCGGTGCTAAACATTGGTTCTGGTACATCATCATAACGCAACTTATCTGCAGATGAGATTGCCTCTGGAGGATTAAGCCATTCGAGTCATTCCACATATAGAACACTATATTCTCCCCGTTTCTGGCTTTAAAGCTCATAATTTACCGAATTAGGACATCCCAGGAACACACAGTGCAAATCATATAGAGGAAGAGAGAGACAGAACGGGCAATCCCGAGACATGAGAATCAGGAATGGTGGAAAGTAGCATCTAGTTAGATTGTTCTAGCTGGGATTGGTGATAGCACGGATAATAGCTTCAGGGATTCTGGTCATTGCATTATGCTGTAAGGAAGTCAATAAGGGACATTGAAAATATAAGAAAAGGGAAGGACGCTGAGAGGAAACCAGGATTAGTAAAGACAAAGAAAGATATAAAACACTTTATCAACAGGTAATGTAACCCATAAAAAAACCTGTGGGACAGGTTAACATGTGGACCCTGGTTAATTCAGCTTCTGAAAGGGGTTTATGTTTCATTCATTCGATAGAGGGAAAAATGTGGTTCGTATTATTAGGGAGAGAGAGAGACAGATTTCACTGAGCAACAGCTGGTGTTTTGCGACCAACCAGGCTTCGATATTCATAATAGAATGGATTAGAAATATTGTTTGGATAAGATAAGTCCAGAACTAGTGGTTTATGATCACGGTAGCCAGGCCGCAATGCTTCTAAATGTGTTACTGATGTAAACTTGTGTCTCTGGACTATGCAGTAGCCAGAGACTACCATATTAGGCAATGCCGGCTCCAGTTTGATAAGAAAACAGTCTATAAATGTAAGCTTTTTCCTTTGTTCATTAGCGTGGAGATACCCGTGCCTGGTTACACGTGCTCCATCTGTGACTATACTCCACTTGTAAATTGATTATAAACAGAAGACTGAATTCGTTACTACTCAAGTGAACAAACAGAAGTTTGTTTTAAATCAACACTTGGTTCTTTTTTTAAGTTTGGAACTTCAAAACTTCCTTCGGAATTAAAAATCCGTTAAAACAGCAGAAATCATTCGTAAAGCTATCATTATTAACCTTGAATAAAACATAGCTTAGTTAATTTCAATAACTCCAATTTAATTCGGACCAATATTTTATTAACTAAACACAATACAGAACAGATAAAATAAAACAAAACAGCACCTGCTTACAGAACACAGTAAATTACATCATTGTTACCTTCAGGTGCTTTTAAGGAAAGATAAACTTGCTGTAGAAGGAGTGCAATGAAAATTCACCAGACTGATTCCTGGGATGGGGGGATTGTCCTATGAGAGATTGAGTAGACTAGGCCTATATTCTCCAGTGTTTAGAAGAATGAGAGGTGAGAGGCGACACCCACATCCCATGAACAAATTTTTAAAAAGATGTGAGATGTTTAAATTTGATCAAGGACACCAGCCAAATTAATAGAGACACTCCCTGTCCTTCAGAACCTGTGTCCAGGGGAGAAGCTGATGGGTTTATCTGATCATCTTTGGGATAAATGTTGTGCTCATCGAGCTGAGCAGCTCATGCCAGCATCAAACACTCTCCAGTCGGGCACAGCACGAGTTAGATACAGAGTGAACCCATCGGTCACTCCCCGACACAGATACTGAGGGACAGGGAGTGTCCGGGACACTGACATTTCTCACTCAATAAGGTATAAATTGATCCTGTCCCTCTCCCCATTAATCCTGGGCTCCACACGGCTCGAATCCTGCTCCTGTTTCCCTTCCTGTAACAGCACTGAGCTCAACCCAGCCCATAATGAGCAGGGCTCAGGGAGGTTGGTTGGTAGGCACTGCAGTGATGTCATAAAGCAGGGCCATTCAGCCCAACTGGTCCTCTCCTTGTCCCTTTAAAGGTGGAGAGCTGGGACATCCTGTCTCAACACACATCCCCCTGTTCATACTGAGAGTCCCTGGGGAAGGGGGAAGGCCCAAGGCCCAGAGTGTGGAACACAACCAAGGGGGAAAGAGGGGGAGGTAAATCAAGGAGTGGGGACTGAGGGCCATCAAGCTTCAGTTTTAGAGCCAGCAGACTTCAGGAGGGATCAGTGAGTTCTGTAGTTTCAGGATCCAGGGAGAGAACAAGGAGCAGATGGGGAGACTGGTGTGGATGCCAGCACAGTGAGGATGTCGGGGGAGGGAGATTGTGTCGGGCCGTGTATTAGGGATGTAGGAGGGACAAGAGAGGAAAGGTCAGAGGAGCAATTACTGCAGCAGTGTCCATCAATAGTGAGAGAGAGAAGGTGGGGGTCAGAGTGGGCCCTGGACAGGCCGGTAAACTGTGACCAGCTTTCCTTCTGTCACAAATAGCCTCCTGTCACAAATAGCCTCCTGTAGCCCAGTGACACAAACAGCCCATTAAACGCCCAATGTCCTTTGGTCTGGTGAGGTCTCCCTTTGTGAAATATCGGTTGTTGTTAAAGCTTCTCATTCTAACTCGCTCACAGTGAGACAGTATCCATTGTCCCTTTTATTCCATGGGCTTCATCTTTGCTGGTATTGGTAACACGCCCGGGATCACTAAACACAAAACCCAGTCTGTGAATCACTTTCAGCTACTGGACTTAGTGTGTGCCCCACAGCACCTCTCTCACCTTCAATGTGTGAATAGAGCATCACGCCTGCAAAGCTGGTTTAAGTTTATATCCACGTAGCAAATCTATTTAAGAAAAGCCTGTAGACCAATGAGACACTGTTCAGGTGCCAGTGTGCTGCTGGTTTGTCCGGCATTTTGCCAGTAATGGAAAATAACTGAACATTTCTCCCAGTGTAACCTTTGCTGTAATGAAATGTGTCTTTTAATAAGCCTCATGTCCTTGCTCATGTCTGCTGCAATTGTGTAGAAAGAGGATGAGAAATGATGGTGTTTGTATGAAGATGTGAGACAAGGAAACAGTATCTGTGTGTGGCAGTGACACAGTCTTGTGGTCACAGGCAGAACCATGCACCGATAGCCTTGTGGTTATGGTTTGAGCAGGGTCAGTTCATGAATGCTCAAGCTAAGATGTGCCAGGGATCGGGAGCAGCGGCAGTAAATAAAATCTAAATGTAAATTCCGATGTAGTTTATCTTCATTTATTCCTATTTTCATAGCTTTTGCTGAGTGTGGCCCAAGCCAAGTGCCAGGATACTGGACCAGGCCCACCATAGAAAATGAGTTTGACACCTTGAGGTAGACAATGTCAACCAGATTCCCCCATCCACCAACCGAACAACTTCTTTACAAACTGAAGATAGTTTGTAAGACGTGACCATGTTTACCAGAATCCGTGTTCAGTGTCTGTAATGGCCCATTCCCTTTCCCCATGATGGAAAACAGCATCTCTCAGGATCCCTTCAAGCACCTTCCCAGTGATCGAGGTCACGTTGATGGGCCTTCAGTTCCCGAGCTCTGACTTGTGGCCAATTTGGAAAATGGGAACTACATATGCTACCTTCCAATCTCAGGGA